>NW_023270314.1:20996018-21410198 GCF_011800145.1 Mirounga leonina | reverse complement strand
CCCGAGACCGCCGCGGGGAAGGAGCCCACCGAGCCGGGACACGCGCCCCCGGCCCCGCCCACCCGAGGCCCGCCCCTCACTGGAGCTCCGGCGGCCGCTGAGCCGCAACAGTGGCTTGGACACCGGCTCCGACTCCTCTTCGTCGTCCTCCCCGCCGCTCAGCTCCTCCAGCTCTGCCGGCCCCGAACCTGACTGACGCAGTTCCAGGGGGTTCTCTCGATCCTAGACCCGGAAGGGCGAGGTGGGCCGAGTCGGAGATTGGAAGAGAGGAGAGAGAAATCTGCACCCGCCAGCTCGACGCAAGGAGGCCCTAGCCGGCTGCTGGGGTCCCACGTCCCAGCCCCACCCCAGGGCCCTACACTGAGACCACCCTGCCCCCTACCACCCCCGAATCCTACTGTTCCTTCCCCACTCCCTCTGTCCCACCCGGGCCGAGCCTCTCCCCAGACTCTGCCCCACCATCTCCCACCCATCTCACCAGGCGTTGGATGACCGCCCGCAGCGCGCGGTACCAGGCTCGCAACTCGGTCTCCTGGTCTGATTGCAGCAAGAACTCGTGGCCAGGGACCGTGCGGATCTGAGGGACCAGCGGAGAAAGGGCTTGCTTGAGTCAGCGGGGAGGAGCACAAAAAGCTGGGAGGCCGAGCGGAAGACCTGTGCGGGAAACCCGGAGCGCACCTTCGGGTCGGGTGGAGCTTTGGGTACGCGCAGGAGGCACTCACGTGCAGGACGTTGCGGCGGCTGGACAGGTGGCGGCCGTGGGCCAGGGCGGCTCCGCGCAGGTCCACGCTGCTTTCGGGTCGGCTACCCGCTGGTCCCTGGCAATGGGGAGAAACTGAGGCCCTGTTCCCCTCGTTGCCTCCCTCCCACCCGGGGGACTGGGAGGACACGGGAAGCTGTGCTTCTTCCTCTACTTCCCCCTCTCCCACCTCCGCCCCACAGCTGGCCTGAGGCTGCAGGAGTCGGGCCCGAACCCTTTCCCGCACGCCCCCTCCCCCCCTCCCTCACACTCACCCAGACTGAGGAGGGCGCGGCGGGCGGTGGCTCCCGGTAGAACATCAAGCTGTTACCTGCTAATACCACCCAAGAGGGGCTCCAGTTCTTCCTGCGGGGGCGGAGGGGGCAGTGGCAGTAGGGCAGAGGTCAGTTAGAATCATGTGGGGAGGGAGCTCTTCCCGCACTCGGCTCCCGGGAATCCAGCCGCCCAAGCCCCTGCGGTATTCCCGGGTCCTGTCACCTGAGCTTCCGCCCCCCCAGGGCGATCTTGGTCACGTTGAGCAGGCCCGACTTTTCCACCTCCTGGGGAGTGGAGCGAGGGGTATTAGTAAGCCACCCAGCGCCCCCCACAGCCCCCACGGCTTTCCGAAGGGGGGGTCGTGTCCCAGGAGTGAGGTCTTTTACGGTTGGGCGGGTGGCGGAGGCTGCGTAAGAGAGGATACCCAGAGAACACTCAGAAAGAGGAAGACGTTTCCAAAGGAGCAGGAATTGGGGGGTGGGGCAGTGAGAATTTTTGCCTGCACAAGGAAGTGGGTGACTTACGTGGGGGTCATCCAGGACCTGCGGCAGAGGTCGAGAGGACTCCAAGGCTGAAGGCTGGTCTGAGGGGTGGAGCTGGGAGGGGCGCTGGCCGAGGTAGGGTGAACCCTGGGAGGGAGGGAATCGGAGAAACAGGTGGAGGAAACATCACCTTCGGAGTCCCGGCTATAGGGGGAAGAAGGGTGCGGATGTGGGTGAGAGGCAGGGGGTGTGATGGGTTACAAATGAATGTCTTGCATAAAAGAGTGTAGTAAAAAGATGGCTTTTCCGGGCGCCTGGGTGGCTCAGTTGGTTGAGCGACTGCCTTAGGCTCAGGTCATGATCCTGGAGTCCTTGGATCGAGTCCCGCATCGGGCTCCCTGCTCGGCGAGGAGCCTGCTTCTCCCTCTAACCCTCCCCCATCTCATGTACTCTGTCTCTCTCTCATTCTCGCTCTCTCAAATAAATAAAATCTTAAAAAAAAAAAAAACTTAAAAAAAAAAAAGATGGCTTTTCCTGCATGTGATCAGGAGGGGGGGCTCTCACCTGGGGGCCCAGCAGTTCCAGGGTCGCCGTATCAGATTCTGAGCCCTTTGCCCGAGGTTGCAGGACACCACTGTCCCTATTCCGGGTCTGCGTCCCCTCCATGGAGCCAGGGTTCTGGGGGGTGGGGTGGGGTGAGGAGTAAAGCTACGGCCAGATGCCACCTCAACCCGCTCTCAACACCCTTCTCAACAATTTTCTGATGGCAGCCCCTGAGAGAAAACACGCCACTTTGGGGTTCAGTAGGGGAAAGGAGGAGGTGGAGGGGACACAGGAAGAAGCAGGAGGGAAAGTCTCACCATCTCCCGCACACGAGTGTGGCGCGGGGGCTTCCAGGACTTGCAGCCAGTCAGCGAATTTATGTAGAAGCAGCGTCCAGAGTTAGGGTCCAAGTGCTGCTCCCAGGAGTCCAGCCTCTGCAGTGGGGGGCACGCAGGGCTTGGGGGAGGAGACCGAGGACAGCGGCGAAGGTCCACTAGGTTGCAGTACACGGGGTGCTCTGACATGAGGGGCTGGGGTCTTGCCTGCCAGGAAAGGGGGAAGAAAAAGGTAGTTATCCTGCCTGTGTCCCTCCCCAATCTTCTCTCCACCTAACCACCTCCTCCTCTCTCCCCCACTGTTTTCTCACCCCCAGCTCCTGGCTGGGGTGACCCAGGTACTGGGGAAGAAACCCCAGTCCCCAGCTGGGTGTTTTTTTTTTTTTTTTACTCCCTCCCTCAGTCTTCTTTGCTTTTCTCCTCCTCACTTCCTGTTGCCAACTTCCCTCCTCCCCCACCCCGCCCCTACCCCCAGGGCCTCAGAAAGGGGAACTGGCTTTTTGTGTGTGGGGGGGGGGGGTTGAGGGGAGCGCCCCACCGTCACATTCTCCAGAGTGAAAGGGAAGAGAGGGAGAGGGGTCAGGGAACCCTACTAGGGGAGTCTGAAAGAGGAGGGGCCATTTTAATCCACCAGCAAGTAAGAGAGAGGGGAGGAGCTGAGTCTTCAAGAAGAGCAAGGGAGTTACATCTCTAAGTGGGACTTGTTGGTGACCTGAGCTGGTAAGATAGGACACAGGAAAAAACCCTGCCCTGGGCCAGGAGTCAGGAGGAAGAAAGAAAAACATAGCTCCTTGGCTTTTTCTCAGTCCCTCTGTCATCTGCCAGGTTCCATGTATCCTCAGGATCTTTGCTACTTGCCATCCCTCAGCTAGAATTCCTTCTCATTTCCTAGTTTGGTTCCCGGCTATTTCTTCCTCCTCCTCATTCGGATCAACTACATGTCATTTCCTGGGAGATGTCTTCCCAGATTATCTCCATCACTCTCTACATTTATGCTTCTTGGTAGCACTTACCAGTACCAACAGTTACTTGTTTGTGTGTTTGTCACCCCCATGGGAATCCCTTGAGGGCAGAGATTCTATCCTCCTGGTCTGCCATTGTGCCTAGAACAGGGCCCAGCAGTAAATAGCCGTTTACTCTTTACTCCGCTTAGAAGGGCTGTGACTCACCGTATTGGCCCTGGCCTCTGGCAGTAAGTCTTCCTGAGAGAAGGATCTGCCACTTGTTCCTTCCTGGAAGGGTTTCAGGACGGTAGGCCTCAGATTGGTAACACTGACGCTTCTACACATTTTGGGGGGAAGAGGAGGAGGCTGCTTAGAGGTGGTCTGGGTCCTGCCTGGGGGTTCCTGGGACAGGTGCAACTCCTCCATGGAGCCATGAAACAACTTTGGCCCTGGAAACAGAGAAACGGGAAGAGTGGGGGCAGGTCCTCAGAGGGGTGATCTTGGCTGGATCCCTCATCCTGGGGACTCACAAGGAAGACAAGAGCAGGGGAGGTTGTGGAAAAGTACATGAGACCTAGAAAGCGTAAGAGTAGGAGGAGAGGCAATGGGGACACTGTGATGGGGATCACGAGTAGGCTGATCAGAGGGAAATAAGAGAAGGGGGTCAGCAGACGCTTTGAGGGAGAAAGATCCTTCCAATAATTCCTAGAAGCCAGGGAGGGGAGGTAGGAAGGTGAAGGGAGTACTCACCAGGTGTCCGGAAGGATTGGCTGGGGGTGATGGTGGTTGGGCTCTGGGAAGGGATAGATTCCTCTGTCACGTAGGCAGCTGGGACAAAGATGGGTCGAGAAGTGGGGGGTGCTCCCAGGCGCCTTGCCAGCCACCAGTCTGAGTTGGTCTTTCGAAGCAGTAGAAACCTGTCCCCTTCAGCCAGGGACACTTGCCGGCCATCTGTCCCAGTGTAAGTGAAGGCATAGAGGGCACAGAGCTGGGATCCCCGAGAAGGGTTTTGGGGCCCCAGCCCAAGGCTCCCCCGGGTACTTGACCACCACCGGCCTGACAGCATTGTAGTCAGTACCGTCACCTGTGGGAAAAAGGGGTGTTGGAGATCCAGCAAAGGACGTGACTGGCTGCTTCCAAGCAGAGAGACATGGTTTTAAGAATAGCGTAGGGAGATAGGGAGAAACGTAAGGACAGGAACCTCAGAATGAGAGCAGAGGGTAAAGCAGAGAGCCGGGGTGGGGGGTCATCTACAGGTTTAGGGGACTGAGAACTCCTGGGTGACGTGACTGGTAAGGAAGTATATAAGTAAGGTGAGAGAGGATGTGGTCAGCAGAGCTACGAGGCCAACAGGGCAGGAAATCAGGGGAGAGAGGCTAGCCCGGTGATTTTCCTCCAAGTACCTTCTGGGGCCCATCAGAAAATCCACGGGCAGGAGGAGCGGGTCCTGGGTGGTGGTAGGACTTTTGAGCTGGACACAGGAGGATGAAGAGAGAGAATCAGGTCAGAGACAGAACACAGGCAAAGAGACAGGAATTAATGACAAAGATAAAAAAAAGTTTGTGACCTTTATTAAATATACACAGGCACCAATGTTTCCGTTACCAATAGCCTCAGACCTAGAGCTGCGTGCTTCCTGTGCAGACTCTGAGAGACACAGAGACAGAGAAACCAAAGTAGAGAGAAAGAGAAAGTGGCTGGGAGAAACACAAAGGGGTTCCAAGTTAGAAGAAGAGGTGAAAATACCACCATCCTCTCAATCCAGGATGTGTTTGGGGAGCTGAGAGGCCTTGAAACAATACTCTGTACATAGTCTGTGGGGCGGAGTCCTACATCAGTGTGCGGGTTCCTTCATTCATGCTCTTAACAGGGATTGGCTGAGCACCTCCTGTTTGAAAGGAACAGTGTTAGGTCCTGGGGATAAGAGAGGGGAAGGAGATGGACACAGCCCTCGTGTAGCTTAAGGACAGATCTTAACTAATGACACAATATATTTATTAATTACAATCGAATCAAGGACTCTGGACAAGTATTACAGGGTGCTATGACAGCATATGGGGGTGGATGGGGGACTGACATTGGCTTTTCCTTGGTGGAAGATGGGAACTGAATTCCCCTGTCAATTTCCAGGGCTTTAAAACACCCACTGACTGATGCTTCCTCCTTACCTAATCACTCTTGTTTTGCCCTTCTCTCAGTTTCCCCACTGCACAACGTGAGGCTCTGGGTCTGGCTTTGGAGAGGTAGGATAGGGACTGCCCCTCCCCCTTGGTGACACCCGAGAGCCAGCACTCCTGCCCTGACACATGATCTGAGGGCGGATTCCCAGTCCTGGGATTTGGCCTCAGTGATCTTCCTCCTCATTGGGCTCCACTTTCATTCAACATGTGGAGGACCCTACCCCTCAACTATTCCCTCCCACCTCCACAGTAGTCCCCAACTTCATCCCATTCGTTCATCATTCATTCATTCATTCATCTGGTGTTTGCTAAGTGCTCACATCTCCTCTTCTGCCTTCTCTGCCAACTCTCCTGCACTTTATCCTCTCCCTCTTTATAGCCTCCTTCCCTTTAGCTTTTAAACATATTCAAGTCTCAGTCATCTTTAGCCAAACCTCCCTTTACTATACTCCTCGGTTACCACCCTATCCCCCTCTTTTCCTCTTTACAGTCAAACTTATTGAAAGAGTTGCCTACATATGGGGGTCTCCATTTCCTCTCCCCTCACTCCCTCACCTCTGCAAGGTCCCTCCTCCCTAGGGTCACCCCTGACTTTACAGGGGTACTTTGCAGGCCTTATGTTGCTTGACATCTCAGCAGCAGCCAACACAATTGACTATTCTCTCCTTCTACAAACACTGCTGGTGTTCTTACCTTCTTAGCAGTCCCTTCTCTGTTGCATAAGGACTTTGCTTGTTCCTTAAACCACAGAGGTCTGTCAGAGATCTTGTGCCCTTTGAACTCTATACACCCTATGTAGTCTTATTTTCTCCCCAGCTTAAATGGCCTCCATATGCTGTTGAGTACCCTAGCTCCAGTCCAGATCTTTCTCTGGAGCTCCAGTTTAATCCACTGTCCACTGAAAAGCACTTGGATATTTCACAATGCCCAAAGTAGCACAAACATAGTATGTTCTAAACTGAACTTGTCAGCTTCCCCTGCAAACCTGTTTTTCCTCCAGTACCACTATTCGGTTAAATTTAAGTTCAATAAATATTTATTGAATGCTTGCTACCATACGTGCCAGGCAGGAACCGTGCGCTAGGCCTTGTTGATTAAGAGGACAAATATGGCCCCTGCCCTCTCATAACAAAATACAGTGTGATAATCACTATGACGGGAAAATACTATCATCTTTGGAACACATACAGGGTATACCCAATTGTGCATGCCAGAAACCTGGCAGCCAGGGGCGCCTGGGTGGCTCAGTTGTTAGGCGTCTGCCTTCGTCTGGGGTCATGGTCCCAGGGTCCTGGGATCAAGCCCCGCGTCGGGCTCCCTGCTCCACAGGAAGCCTGCTTCTCCCTCTCCCACTCCCCCTGCTTGTATTCCCTTTCTTGCTATCCCTCTCAGTCAAAATAAATAAATAAAATCTTAAAAAAAAAACAAAAACTGGCAGCCAACCTTAATTTCTGCTGTTTTCTTACCACTCCTATTTAGCTGATTACTAAATCTTTTCAATCTACCTACTTCCTTTAGTTCCTCTGCAACTATCATCTTCCTTAGTCTGAATGATATAGTTTCCTAACTAGTCTCCTTGCCTATGGTTCTCCTCACCTCTAGTCCATTCCTGGCACTGCAGCCAGAGTGACCTTCCTAAAGCACAAAAATGCCTTGCCATGTCCCTGACTTAACATTTCAAAGGCTTCTCATTGTCCTCAGAGTCAAGTCCAAAATTTACAGTATGGTTTACAGAGACTTTCTCCCTTGAGCCTAGCCTTTTCATGCTCCCTACCACAAACTCCATATTCTCACCACACACGAATTCCTCAGATTCTTAAAATGCACTGAGGTCTCTGGTCCTTTGCATATATTTTTTTTTCCCTCTGCCTGAGACCCTTCCTCACCAATCTTCACTGGCTAACTCTTACTTATCATTCTGATCTCAGCTGAAAGGTCATTAGCACAAGAAGACCTCTCTTAACCACTTAGAATTGGGTCAGGGCCCTACTAGGAGCTCCCACAGCAAGTTCTACATTGCCCATTATGACTTCCATGAAACTTTAAAGATTATTTTATTTTCTGACTTCCGAGGAAGTCTGTGAGCTCTGCCAAAGCAGAAGCCTATATCTGTTTTGTTGGTAATTGTATCTTCAATGCCTCGTATAGTGTGTGGCACAAAGTAACCTCTCCGTGCGTCAGTTTCCTCATCTATAAAACAAGAATGAGAGAACCAAGCTCGTTGTTTGTTTGCATTTTGTTAAATAACCATTTTCTTTTCTTTTTTTTTAAATAACCATTTTCTTATAGCTCACAATTTTATGCGACAGAAATTCGGATAGGGCTCAGCTGGGTGATTCTTCTATCCCAGTGGCATTGGCTATTCACTTAGTGATATTCAGCAGGCAGATGGGTTGGTCTGGAGAGCTTCACTCACATACCTGACACCTTGATGGGAATGACCGGAATGCTGGGATCAGCTGGAGCTGTCAGCCAGAGTGTCAACATGGGACCTCTCCAGCATGGCAGTCTCAAGGTAGTGAGACTTCTTACATGGCTGCTCAGAGCTACCCGTGTTCCAAGAAGCCTGGGCAGAAGCTGCAAGGCCTCACTTCAAAAGGTCCAGATCCCCCAGAGGGTTTTTTTGAGAGTTAATTAATATATATGTTAAAGTACTTAGAACAGTGCTTAACTCATAAGTACTATTAGTTATTATTCTTTTTAAGTTTACTTATTTTAAGTTTATTTATTTAAGTAATCTCTACACCCATCATAGGGCTGGAACTCATGACCCCAAGATCAACAGTCCTGTGCTCTTCTGACTGAGCCAGCCAGGCGCCCCACGTATTAATTATTCTTAAAGGGATGCAAAAATGAGTAAGAAGCCTTCCTTTCTCAATTACTGATATGTACCTCCTCGTAAATAAACACTTACTGCCAAACTCTCAGCCTTCTTACTTCCCTTCAATCTGACTTTGTCGCTACACATGCTCCCTCACCTTCAGTGACACTGTCTAGCAGCAAGACTAGTATTAAATCAATATTTAATAGTCACATGCTTTTTTTATTAATAGGATATCTACATTAATTTCCATTGTGTCACTAAAGTAAGTTCATCGTAACTCTCAGCTGTATAATTCCTATTCTTGTGAACCCGAATCGAGAGTCGGCCTTTGGTGGTAGTCCCTGTCATGACAGTGCCACCTCAGCAAGACTAGAGAAGGCCTTGGTTTCCGTCACCGCCGCCCGGCTGTGGCAGAGGAGTCAAGTGCAGTGCGCCGGACTCTACACGGAATCGCTTCCTCCAGCTCCGCCACCAAAAAAGTGCCACTCTAGCACAGCCTCTGCGGCCTCTCCATCTCGATGATATCCTTTTCCTGTTTCCTGATGTTGCATGATGGGAGAAATAGTCTACTTTCCGCGAGCGGTGCCCAGGGAATGATCTAGTTCAGAACTCCATTTCCCGGCATGCATCGCGACGGACGCTCAGCCCACAGGCAGGAGGCCGGTTCCGGTTGCATCAGCGTGGGATCCACGGCGAAATGAAACTGTTCGTGAGCGAGGGCGCCCCGGGGAGCCTGCCCGTGCTGGCCGCGGCGGGCAGGGCCCAGGGCAGAGCGGAGCTGCTTATCAGCACCGTAGGCCCCGAAGGTAGTCGGGCTGGCGCTGGTGGGCGGTGGATGAGGGGGCCGGGGCGGAAAAACACGCCCGACATCCATCCCGCAGTTGTCTTCCCCAAACCCCCGCCGTCCATCACGCAGTCCCGTCCACCTCCTCCCGCATTATTCTTGGTCAGCCCATCCCTTTTCTCCCCGTCACATCTTTCATTAATTGCTTCCCTTAATTACCCTCGGTATACCCCTTCCCTCATCTCTAACCCCCCCCCCATCTTCCCGTATCCCGCCTCACTCCAGTGAACCTCTAGCTCCTTTCCGACTTTCTCCCACACCCTTCAGGCTCCTCCCACCCCCATACTATCTCTAGTTATTCATCACCACCTCCAGGCACCCCTTTGTTGTTTTTAGGAAACCCTACTCTCCTCTCCTAAAACAGACGCACATTCACTCCTTTCGGTTTACCTCTTCTTCCCAGCCATCTGTTTGGGTGCCTCTTAAAAGTAGTTCTGTCAGTTCTCCCAGTTCCTTAGATTACCCTGTTACTCTCGGTTGTTTCAGTATTTGGCTGCTGCACTGTCCCAATACCACCACCACCACCCCTCTGCAATGCCCATCTGTTGCTTCCAGCTGGTGGTCTCAGCTGAACACCTGCTAGTCTGTCCAGCGCATTCTGGACCCACCCCCTTGCATCGGTCCTACCCAGAAATCTTTCCAGTGTCTTCTCTTTTTCCCTGAACAATGTGAAGTTGTCCTTCTAAGTTAACAAAGTTTTTTTTCTTTTCCTTGTCTTTTCACTCCTTTTCCTCTTCCGCATCAGAGTGTGTGGTCCCGTTCCTGACCCGGCCTAAGGTCCCTGTCTTGCAACTGGATAGTGGCAACTACCTCTTCTCCACTAGTGCAATCTGCCGGTCAGTATTGGTCCTGAAGGCAGGGAGGTGGCTGAATAAAATCAGGGTTTACTGTCCGCGGTGTGGTTTACTTTGCAACCACTACTTCACTGTGGGGTAAGAAATAGGCTAGACAGATGGGCCCTCTAGTTCAACCTTCTGTTGCTCTCTCCTTGGGCAGATACTTCTTTCTGTTATCTGGCTGGGAGCAAGATGACCTCAGCAACCAGTGGCTGGAATGGGAAGCTACAGAGCTGCAGGTAGGCCTGAGACATGGGGGATGGCAGG
Organism: Mirounga leonina; assembly: GCF_011800145.1. Classification (NCBI taxonomy): domain Eukaryota; kingdom Metazoa; phylum Chordata; class Mammalia; order Carnivora; family Phocidae; genus Mirounga; species Mirounga leonina. Next base: position 21,399,928 of record NW_023270314.1, on the reverse strand, counting down.
CAGGCCCTTGCTCTGTATGGCCATCCTGACCTGTGTCCCCCACATTTTAGCCAGCTTTGTCTGCTGCCCTGTACTATTTAGTGGTCCAAGGCAAAAAGGGGGAAGATGTTCTTGGCCCAGTCCGGAGAGCCCTGACTCACATTGACCAAAGCTTGAGTCGTCGGAGCAGTCCTTTCCTGGCTGGGGTGAGTTGGGCTCTGAAATGGGGATCAGAGAAAATTGTATGATATAAGAACCAAGAGGAAGGCTATACTCAGAGTGCAGAACCCAACACTGCCACTTGCTAGCAGTATAATCTTGAAAAATCACCAGATTCTAATCTTCAAGTTTTTTCATTTTTGAAGTGGGGTAATATTAGTAGCCACCTCAATGGGTTATTGTGAGGATTAAATGAGGTAACTTAAAGTGCTTAACAAAGTGTTTAACTCGTAGTAAGTGTTTAGGAAATGTTTGAAATTATTGTATGCGCTGGGAAGAAACATAGTATTTTACCTGTGGACCTTTTTCTTTTCTTTCTTCAACAAAGGAGACGGAATCTCTAGCTGACGTTGTTTTGTGGGGAGCTCTATACCCATTACTTCAAGACCCAGCCTACCTCCCTGGTGAGAACTGTGCATGTCACTTCATCCCCAACCCCAGCCCAGGAGCTTGGTGGAGGAATTACAGAATAGGCAATACAAAATTGAGGATCCGCTTTGAAGTATAGCATGACGGGGCAGTTACAGCATAAAGATGGCTGAGGGAACTGGGGAAGGTAACTGGAGAGACTTCATGAAGAAAGGGAGGAGATCCATTCTTGCCTTGCCCATTCCAAGTCTTGCTAATTCCCTCTTTTCTCCCATGCCCACAGAGGAATTGGGTGCCCTGCACAGCTGGTTCCAGACCCTGAGTTCTCAGGAGCCATGTCAGAGAGCTGCAGAGACTGTGCTGAAGCAGCAGGGCGTCCTGGCCCTCCGGCCCTACCTCCAGAAGCAGCCCCAGCCTGGCTCCGTTGAGGGGAGGGCTGTCAGCAATGAGCCTGAGGTTTGGAACAGAGCAGCAGGGTCCCCATAGAGCCTCAGTATCTGGGGGGAGGGGGGGCTTGGAGAGGGACTTTGAGCATGGCCATTAACTCTTTCAGTTGTTGGAGAGCAAGGAAAGTTTCTTTAGTCTCTGGGCCTCCTCACCTGGTGAGGAATCATGTCTGCCCTTCACAGGAGGAGGAGTTGGCCACTCTGTCTGAGGAGGAGATCGCCATGGCTGTAACTGCTTGGGAGAAGGGCCTGGAAAGCTTGCCCCCACTTCGGCCACAGCAGAATCCTGTGTGAGTAGGCACTGATGAGTGGGCTTTGTTTTGGTTTGTTTTGCTTTGTTTTTTTAGGTAGGCTCCACACCAGCGTGGAGTCCCAACACAGGGCTTAAACTCATGGCCCTGAGATCGAGACCTGAGCTGATATCAAGAGTCAGATGCTTGGGGCGCCTGGGTGGCTCAGTCGTTAAGCGTCTGCCTTCGGCTCGGGTCATGATCCCAGGGTCCTGGGATCGAGCCCCGCATCCGGCTCCCTGCTCCGCGGGAAGCCTGCTTCTCCCTCTCCCACTCCCCCTGCTTGTGTTCCTTCTCTCGCTGTGTCTCTCTGTCAAATAAATAAATAAATAAATAATCTTTAAAAGAGTCAGATGCTTAAGCGACTGAGCCACCCATGCGCCCTGGGGCTTGGTTCCTTAAGTGGAAGTTATTGATAGTGCCAGCGTCTGTCTGACAGGTCACCTTCAGTGACCTCTTTAATTTCCGTCTTTTCCTTTGGCACTTTGTACTTCTCACCGCACTGATCCCAGACACCAGTTATATAATAGAATGCAACCCCCCGAGGGTAGAACCCCAGGCATACTCCCCTTTATGTCTGCCGTGGTAGGAAACACACTTCCAATGAAGGGAGAAGTCACAGAGCGCCATGTGAGCGCCACACAGTGTGCTACAAAGTGCTTAGGGGCTCGGGGTACAAGGATGACAGGTGGAAGGCTGGTCGTTGATGAAGGAAGGCTTCTCTGAAGGAGCTGATTTCTCAGCTGGATTTCAGAAAAAATTATGGTGTTTAGTTATAGGGAGCAAAGTCAATGAATGCAGGAGAAATCAGTGAGCTCTCTTTTAAGGAAATGAGCTGGAAAATGTTCCAGGAAGTAGTTGGAACCTCTAACTGGAATTTACATTAGCAGCTGGGAAGAAGGGGTGAGGTTAACAAGAAGAATCATTTGAGTCTTTAAGATTTAATTTATTTATTCGACAGAGAGAGAGAGACATCGAGAAAGGGAACACAAGCAGGGGGAGTGGGAGAGGGAGAAGCAGGCTTCCCGCTGAGCGGGGAGCCTGATGTGGGGCTCGATCCCAGGACCCTGGGATCATGACCTGAGCCGAAGGCAGACGCTTAACCGACAGAGCCACCCAGGTGCCCTTCATTTCAGTCTTTGTTAACAGTAGGAACCATGGGAATCTGAGCTCTCAGGATGGCCAAGGTTGAAGGACACAGTAAAGGATGGGAGTGAGTGATTATAGGTTGAGAATGGTTGGAAAGATCAAAGGAGCCCTGGTGAGGGGTCAGTGCCAAGGATGTGTGCAGCTGAGCTGTCGGGTGCGAAGCACAAAAAGAGCAGAGTGACTTGAGACCGCAGATTGAGTGGCATAACTAGGCATGTGCCTGGGAAAGTTACTGGGGAGCGTGGCGAGGAAGGCGGTAGCTGATGCCTGCGGACTTGAGTAGGACCACAGAGAGAGTACCACCGTGGGTTGGGGTGGGGGGGGAGTCGGGTATGGAAGGACTTGAGTGGCAGGCTGTGAGTACTTGAAGCAGTGACTGGAGATCATGCTTCCAGCTGGGAAGAAGAGAAGAGGGCAGTGCGGGAAAGGGTGCTTGGGTGGCATTGGGAGTCTGGGGGGCGTGGTGGTTGGAAAGAACCAGGAAGAGTTTTGTCAATACCCAGGAAGTTGGAGCCTGAGAATGAGCTGGTGGAAAAGAATCCGTCGTGATCATAAAGTGAGACAGAGGTCAGTGTGGAATGCAGCTCCGTCAGAGCAGTACCTGGCCTTGCTCACTGTGGCAGGCCCTGTACTTTCAACTGTAGGGGGTCTCATGGCTTTTAGGGGAGTTCATGATCCTGTGGTTTCACGTGAGGAAAGACTTCAGATGTACCTGAGTCTGTGACAGTAGAACAGGTCTGTGTCTGGGTGTTCTGTGCACTGTTGGTCCCTCTTGACCCTTGCTTCTCCTCCATGGACCGTTGTCTTTCTCTTTCCCTACCAGGCTGCCTGTGGCTGGGGAAAGGAATGTGCTCATCACCAGCGCCCTCCCTTATGTCAACAATGTCCCACACCTTGGAAACCTCATTGGTTGCGTGCTCAGTGCTGACGTCTTTGCCAGGTGGAGCCAGCTGCGGGGGGAGGACCTTCTGAGGGAGCGGTGGGCCCAAGGGAACAGAATGCCTCAAGGGTGGAGGCTGGGGGGGTCCCCGGGACATGGGAGGGGCCAAGGGGGCCCCTGAGATCACCATATCCCCTTCCAGGTATTCCCGCCTCCGCCAGTGGAACACCCTCTATCTGTGTGGGACAGATGAGTACGGTACAGCAACAGAGACCAAGGCTATGGAGGAGGGTCTGACCCCCCAGGAGATCTGTGACAAGTACCATGCCATCCATGCTGACATCTACCGCTGGTTTAATATCTCATTTGATATTTTTGGTCGTACCACTACTCCACAGCAGACCAAGTAGGTTTCCTCTAATCAGTCAGGAATGGGGGGTGAACGCTGGAGCTGGGGGCAGTGAGAATGTCCTGGAGACAGAAGGAACCAAAAGTGTTGTCTAGGCATCCATCCCCCTCCGCCCCCCACCGGAACTTAGGATCTGAATATTGCCCTGAAATGGATCCCAAGCCTGGGGATTCCTAGAGGCGGAAGGCTGCCCAGGGGCTGAAGGAGCGGCGAGGCAGGGAAGAGACAGGACTTAGGCTCATGGGAATTATCTGCCTGCCCTCTGCCACCACCCTGCTCTTCCCTGGCTGCTCTGGAGTTCCAAGGACATTCCCATGCACTCCCATGCAGGTGTATAGCAAATACACTCATTCTTCCTCTGCTTGGTATTCATTCTTAATAAAAACTATATAACGGGCAGGCTGTCAGCTTAATAGTGTTAAAGCAGTTTCGCAGTTGGACTGATTAATTTTGATTTGGGGACATATTAAAAAAGTACAGTCCTGTCCTTTTAGAGATTTTTGTTAGCACAGTGTACAGAACTGTTAAATTTGTATTTGACAAATTCTAGAGTGTTGAGGGAAGAGATTGTGTGGGGGAGTTGGGGAGTGTGTATGAGGGGTCTGGGTCATCCCGTAAGACTCCCTAAAGATGACTAGATGGCTGTGGCCTTGGGGGGCCTTCTGCCTGGTTTCTGCGGCACTGGGACTGATGTGGGGCCTGGGTGGAGTGACGGGAGGGAGGGGCACCACCTCCTCTGACCTCCTCTGACCTGGCCCTCCCCTGTGCCTGACTCACCTTGCCAGAATCACGCAGGACATCTTCCGGCGGTTGTTGACCCGAGGTTTTGTGCTGCAAGATACTGTAGAGCAGCTGCGGTGTGAACGCTGCGCCCGCTTCCTGGCTGACCGCTTTGTGGAGGGTGTGTGTCCCTTCTGTGGCTACGAGGAGGCCCGGGGTGACCAGTGTGACAAGTGCGGCAAGCTCATCAATGCCACTGAGCTCAAGGTGAGAGCAGCGTCTCATGGAAGGAGAGGAAGGAGGAAGGAAACAGTGTCTATTGTTCAGGGACTTGCAGGCTGGTCCCATTCAGGATTTTTATTTTAGCATTCAGGATCTTTCCCCAGTGCCTCTTCTTTTTTTTTTTTTTTTTAAGATTTTACTTATTTATTTGAGAGCGAGAGAGCAGGGGGAGGGAGAGGGAGAAGCAGACTCCCCGCTAAGCAGGGAGCCCAAGGTGTGGGGCTCCATCCCAGGACCCCGGGATCATGACCTGAGCCGAAGGCAGCTGTTTCACCGACTGAGCCCCCCCAGGCGCCCCTCACCAGTGCTTCTTTTACCCTATCTCATCGTTCAGTCCATTGGACGCTTTCGGAGCATTTACCACGTGCCTGGCACTGTGCTAGGAAATGGGCAAGATGAGGGCCTGCTTCCCTACCTTTGCTCCTGCTTCAGACCACCCGATCTGCATTTGTTTATTAGTTCTTTTTTTTTTTCCGTAAACATGCCTCCCCTTCTCTGTGTTTATTCTTTGGCTAACTTATTCGTTCATTTATATAACACATGTGTTTTGAGTCCTTATGAGAGGGGTAGTCACTGGCGATATAGCAGTGAATAACACAGATCTTTCTGTAGCGTGGGGAGGAGACCAACCCTGAAGCCAAGAGCATCCATACAGGATAAACTGCCGGGACGCTGGGACAGTGGCTTCTGGGGAAAGATTTTAGCCGGGTGATTAGGGAAGGCTTGTCAGAGGAGCTGACACGTGATCTGAGAGTTTAACTGAAGAATGAGAAGGAGCAAGCCGGGCACTGAGAGGTTGAGAGCGTTCCACGCAGAAGGAACAGGAAGTGCAAAGGCGCAAGGCAGCAGGCAGTTGGCTGGGCAGAGGGAGGAGGCCAGCCGAGCCGTAGCACAGTGAGAGGGAGGCTGGATTGAGATGAGGTCAGAGAGGTCGGCGGTGACCGACGCCCGGGGCCTGGGGCGCTGCTGTGGCAGCTGGATGGTAGGCTGCTCAGTGGAAAATGGACGGGAGGGACGCAAGAGAGAAGGTGGGGAGACCAGTTTGGAGGCCAGAGTGGTAGCTCAGAGACGGGATGATAGGTTGGCCTGGGTTAGTAACAGCAGGAATGTGGAGGGAAAAAAGGATTTGAAATAGATTTCGGAGGCAAACTCTGTAGAACTGAACAGGTGAATTCGGGGTGAGGGGACGTCAAGAACACGATGACTTGTAAGTTTTTGGCTTGAGCCACTGGGGTAGACAGCAGCACCGTCTACGAATGTGGGCAGGCTTGGGTGAAGGACAGGCGCTGTGGTGGAGTGCGGGGGTCCTGGGTTTGTTCAGCTTGCGGAGCCTGTGAGACACCCGCGCGGAGGCGTTAGGTGGGTGGTTGGAGGTAGGCTTGTAGAGCTCAGGACACAGGTCCTGAGAGAGAGCCCGTCGCTCTGCTTCAGAAGCCCAGGCGCCTGACTGGCTCAGTCGATAGAACTGGCACCTCTTGATCTCAGGGTCGGTCATGAGTGAGTTCAAGCCTCGCGGGGCGTGGAGCCTATTCAAAAGAGAAAGGACTCAAAAGCCCAGATCAGAACTCGCTGGGAAGCTTTCATTGGCCATCCCCCCCCAACTGTTGAGTCCTCTAGCCATCACCCGCCAGTATTAGGGTCAGTGTGCCGTGAAAATAAGTATTTCTTGATGTTTTGCTTTGGAAACGTCTGCACTTGTTTCTCAGGGGACCCGCTCTCCCTAACGTGATTGTAATTTCTTCAGGGAGAGGAAATGTGTGTCTTGGTTCCTTCCTCCCCTCACGCAGCTATGTACAGTGCTCTTTACTTAGCCTGCACTCAGAGAATGCTTTTTCCTATTCTTTGCAGTGATAGGACAGAGTCGTGAAACTCTGAGTAACAAATGTTATGCTCTGTGGACCTGAGTCTTCAAGTTCACAGAAGGCCCAAGTAAGCATGAAGCTCAGTTAAGATGGCAGACGGGGGAGCTCATTCCTCCGTGTGTCTCCCCTTGCCTGCACAGCTCCCCCTAGCCTCAAGTCCTGATCCTGCGTCATCACCGTGGGTCACCCTTTCCCTTGAATTTCCCTTCACAGAAACCTCAGTGTAAAGTATGCCGGTCGTGCCCTGTGGTGAAATCCTCTCGGCACCTGTTCCTGGACCTGCCTAAGGTAAGTGGGCCTTTGCCTCAAGCTAGTCTGCACGGCCTCTTCGGCCCCCTCTGCCTCAGCCACAGATCTGTACCAAGCCATGCTCAAGTGTTTTTAATTTCCCTTTTAAAAACACACAGGCTTTTTTTTTTTTTAAAGAATTTTTTTATTTATTCATTTGAGACAGAGATAGAGAGCGAGCAGGCATAGTGGGGAGAGGCAGAGGGAGAGGGAGAAGCAGACTCCCCACTGAGCAGGGAGCCCGACGTGGGGCTCGATCCCAGGACCTGGAGATCATTACCTGAGCTGAAGGCAGACGCTTAACCATCTGAGCCACCCAGGCGCCCCCAAAAATACACAGGCTTATTGTAAAAAAGACATAACAGATTAAAGGGGACAAAGTGCAAGGCCCAGGCCCATTCCCCAGAGGTATTAAGGCTCATTTCCTTTGTGTCTATTCAGAAATAACATATGCATATGAAAGTGTTTTCATGTCTTTTTTTTTTCCTAATACAAATTAGATCATGGCATTCACACTGTCTTTCTTTTACTTTATAATGTGTCTTGACTGGATTTTCTGCATTAGTAGATTTGCCTCCTTTTTAACTTTGGAAATAATTTCAAGTTCACCAAAAGCTGCAAGAATAAACAGTTGCTAGATCAAAGAACCTCATGTACCCATTGTCTAGGTTCACTAGTTGTTAAGGTTTTGCTCTATTTATTTTAGCATATTCTTGCTCTTTCCACATATGCATGTGCGTACATAGCCTCTTTAATCTCTCTTTTTTTTTTTAAGATTTGTTTAGAGAGAGGAGCATGCACGCACATGGTGGGGAGGGGCAGAGAGAGGGGAAAGAGAGTCTTAAGCAGACTCCCCTGAGCATGGAGCCCGATGCAGGGCTTGATCCCATGATCCCGAGATCACCTGAGCCGGATGCTTAACCAACTGCCACCCAGGCGCCCCTGTATTCTCTTTACTCTTAAATACTTAATTGTGTTTCTTAAGGAAAAAAAGACATTCTTGCAATAGCCATAGTAAACAACTTCAAGAAATTTAACATTGATATAGTTGTCTGATCTACCGTCCACATTTCAGTTTTGTCAGTTATCCCAATAATACCTTTTATGGGGTTATTTTTCCTTTAGTACAGAATCTAGCTCAGGGTCATGTATTGCCTTTAGTTTTTCTGTCTAGTTTCCTTTAATCTGAAAAAGTTCTTCAGCCTTTCTTTAACAGTGTTTAAGACTGCGGTCCCTGCCCCCCCACCTCCCCCCAATTGAATATTCCTTATTTTGGATTTGTTGGCTGTTTCCTCATGATTAAATTCAGGTTATGCATCCTTAGTTGGAATACTGCATAAATGATATGTGTCCTTTCCAGAGGTACATGATGGCCATTTCCCCCTTATTGGTGATGTTAATTTTGTCTAGTTGAAGTGTTACTTGTTTAGTATACAATTAACATTTTCCCTCTTACAACTTATAAGCAATCTATGGGAGTATTTTTTTTTTTTTTTTTTTTTAAGATTTTATTTATTTTTTAGAGAGCGAGCGAGCGAGAAACAGCATGAGAGGGGAGAGGGTCAGAGGGAGAAGCAGGCTCCCAAGGAGCAGAGAGCCCGATGCGGGACTCGATCCCAGGACCCTGGGATCATGACCTGAGCCGAAGGCAGACGCTTAACCATCTGAGCCACCCAGGCGCCCTATGGGAGTATATTTTTAAAACATACAAATACCTTGCTCATCATTAAAAGGTGCCATAGATTTAGCATCCATTTAATCATTTTTTTTTTTTAAGATTTTATTTATTGAGAGAGAGTGAGCAAGCACAAACAGGGGGATGGCAGAGGGAGAGGTAGAAGCACACTCCCCACTGAGGGGAGCCCAGTACGGGGCTCGATCCCAGAACCCCGGGATCAACACCTGAGCCGAAGGCAGACACTTAAGGAACTGAGCCACCCAGGCGCCCCTTAGTTAATCATTCTTACCCTGAACCACTTTTCATGAAGCTTTTCCAACTCTCCAACCCCTTCTCCTTTGCTCATTTATTAGTTATTAGGTATCCATTATCAGTGTGGGCTCATGGATTCCTATTGTTTTCAGTGGCTTGTAATTAATTCCTGTCATGAATTATTCTCATGTTCACATTGTCCCTTATTTGGCCAGCGGGAGCCTCTTTAAGATCGTTTCTCTGTGTTTTTGACATCTCCCACCTTTTGCTAAGTGCTTCCTTATTTTCTGGCATAACAAGATATCTAGGTTCATTTGTTCCAGCCTCCGAAGCAACCATTTCTCCACAAAGCCCTGGTTCATTTTAGTGGAGAACAGTATTAGAAACCCTGATTGAGGTGTGCTCATTGCAACTGGGGTGTCTTTGCTTCTAGGCCCTTCCCGCAAAAAGAGAGAGGCATTCATTTGAAGTTCACACTAACACCTCCGATTCCAGTCCATCCCTACAGGGGGTCTTCCCCACCTTCCCTTATTTCATGTTTGTTTCTCCCTTCTAACACAGTAAGTACCCTGGCTTCTGACCTTTACTCATTTGCTCAATCCTACGGTACACCTAAAAATAATTTCAGAATTGCTTCACCCATACCACTACAAAAAGCCCTGCTAAAAAGAGTTTGGGGTTTGTTGGCAGCCTTGTCCCTCCCCCCAGCTGAGGCTATATAATCAGTAATGTGTTCAGAATTGTTTTAGCTTAGTTTTTTCCCCCCTTCACTGTGGTTTTGTTACTGAAATAAGTTAATAAGTTTGGTTCATTTGCTTTTAGTTTTTTTTCCTCTCCTTGTCCTTGTTAATTTTATTTTTTGAATAAGGAGAACATCAGTCTGCTTTTAAAAATCAAAACCATACAAAAAGGTATACTCAGAGAAGTGTCATTCCCTTTCCTGTTCATGCCACCTTGTTCTCCCATCTCCTGTTGCTAATCAACTTTGTCTTCGGTTTTATTCTTAATGTGTTTATTTTTATAAACATATATATCAAGATAAGCAGGTGTGTGTGCATGTTTTCTTATTTCCTCTTCTCATTCAAAATACAGCATTCTGGGTGTATACTCTTTCGCGTTTTGTTTTTTTCACCTGACAGTACGTTCTGGAAATCACTCCATATCAGTTCATAGGTATCCTTATTTGGTCAGTTTTTAATAGCTGCATAGTACTCCATTTGGTGTAGGTTCTATAGTTTATTCAGTCTGTTTCCTAGGATTACCATTTAGGTAGTTTCCAGTAAATTGTGATTATAAATAATGCTGCAGCAAATAACCTTGTGCTTATGAATTTTTGTACTGTTGGAAGTGTATCTTCAGGATAAATTCCTTAAAAGTGATTACTTGCATATGTTGTTTATTGCCAGATTTTCCTCAGTAGGTGTTGTTTTGTTTTGCCTTCCTACCAGCATTGTGTGCACCTCTTTCCCCATAGCCTCAGTGGTAGAGCTGTTGTCAGGCTTCAGAAGCTATGGTATTGGGGCGCCTGGGTGGCTCAGTTGTTAAGCATCTGCCTTCAACTCAGGTCATGATCCCAGGGTCCTGGGATCGAGCCCCGTATCAGGCTCCCTGCTCGGCGGAAAGCCTGCTTCTCCCTCGCCCACTCCCCCTGCTTGTGTTCCCTCTCTCGCTATGTCTCTCTCTGTCAAATAAATAAATAAAATCTTTAAAAAAAAAAAAAAAAGCTACGGTATTTATGTGTGTAAATCACATGAGCCATTCTTTCCAACAGATTTATCTTTGTTTTTCTGCTTATAAAAGTGAAATAAGCTTGTTTCTAAAATCTCAGGTAGAAATATGGTATAAAAGTAGATGTTCCGCATAATTCCATCTGAGAATAAAGCACTGATACATATATTTCTTCACAATTTTTTGAGTTTCTGTTCATCTGTATGTTATTACTTATTTTTATAATGATAGGATTATATGATACATTATTTTGTGGTTTGCTTTACTTAATAAACGTATCTTGGAGATCTTTACATGTCCAGTACATACAGATCTAACTCACTCTTTAAAAGTATTTAATTGTATTGATACACCATATTTCTTTAAACTGCTGAACCATGGGAGTTGGTTGCAATTTTTTTGCTATGATAAGCATGTACTTCCTTATATACACATCCATGCACTTTTGTGTATTTTGTTTTTTTTTTTTAGATTTTATTTGTCAGAGAGAGCCCAAGCAGGGGGATCAGAAGGCAGAGGGAGAATCAGGGTCCCTACTGAGCAGGGAGCCCGATGCAGGGCTCGATCCCAGGACCCTGAGCTGAGGCAGTTGCTTAAGTGACTGAGCCACCTGGGCATCCTATTTTTGTCTATTTCTACTGCAGAAATTCCTAGCAGTGGAATTGCTATGTCAAAGTCATGAGTCTTTTTTTTTTTTTAAAGATTTTATTTACTTGACAGAGCACAGTCAGGGGGAGCGGCAGGCAGAGGGAGAAGCAGGCTTCCTGCTGAGCAGGGAGCCCAATGCGGGGCTCAATCCCAGGACCCCGGGATCACGCCCTGAACCAGAGGCAGATGCTTAACCGACTGAGCCACCCAGGCGCCCCAGTCACGAGTCTTTTAATTATATACTGCCAAACTACTCCAAAGAGGTTGTACATATTTATCCTTATGCAAACCATGTATGAGACTGTCCTAAATCAGCTCTCTTTCTCTGCCATCTCAGCTGGAAGAACGACTGGAGGAATGGTTGGGGAAGACATTGCCTGGCAGTGACTGGACACCCAATGCCCGGTTCATTATTCGTTCTTGGCTTCGGGATGGCCTCAAGCCACGCTGCATAACCCGAGATCTCAAATGGGGAACCCCTGTGCCCTTAGAAGGCTTTGAGGACAAGGTAAAACCCTATGCTTTATTCATATGTCATATTATTCTGCCTTTGGGTTGAGACCCTGAGCTAATAGAATAGACTCTTGATTATGTCTTGCTTCATTTGGAGGCTGGGTTGGTGAGGTTCTCCCAGTGTTCCTTCATCCTAGTCTGTCTCCTTCCTCCTGGCCCTCCAGGTATTCTATGTCTGGTTTGATGCCACCATTGGCTACTTGTCCATCACAGCCAACTACACAGACCAGTGGGAGAGATGGTGGAAGAACCCAGAACAAGTGAGCAGTTCTTGGTTAGCCTTCCTGTTGGGAGGGTGCATGCATTGGGATGGTTAGGATTGGGTATCTGATCTTCCTTGGGCCTTTGAAGAAGATCTCAGGACCTTTGTTTCCCAACTGTATTCTGTAGGTGAACCTGTATCAGTTCATGGCCAAAGACAATGTTCCCTTCCACGGCTTAGTTTTTCCTTGTTCAGCTTTAGGAGCTGAGGACAACTATACCTTGGTCAACCACCTCATTGCTACAGGTACCCTGGAAGACTGAAGATGGGGAAGTTCCTAGGGAAAGAGGGCTGAGGCAGTATTTGGAAGAAGATCCTGGAGAGGTGCTAGATCTTGAGTTAGGAGTTGAAATGAAATAGGAAGTAATTAGAACATGAGAACTCAACCCAGAAGAAGGGAACAAGAGCCTAAGAAAGCAAAAGCCTGAAGCTAAAATTTTGTAATGGGTAGAAGCAAAGGGCAAAAAGGCTAAAATGGAGAGGAAGAAATCCCCAAATTCTTTTTTTTTTTTTTTTAAAGATTTTATTTATTTATTTGAGAGAGAGAGCACAAGCAGGGGAGTGGCAGGCAGAGGGAGAAGCAGGCTCCCCGCAGAGCAGGGGGAGCCCGATGTGGGACTCGATCCCAGGACCCCGGGATCATGACCTGAGCTGAAGGCAGTCGCTTAACCAACTGAGCCACCCAGGCGCCCAGAAATCCCCAAATTCTTTGCAGGCCCGCTACTCAAGGAGAAGTGTTGCTGGACACCCATAGTTGAGGTTGAGGGAGAGGAAGAGTTAGTGGGTCAGAGAGGGAAATGTGTGATTTGAGCACATGATTCTCATTCTACTTCTCTGTCCAGAGTACCTGAATTATGAGGATGGGAAATTCTCCAAGAGCCGGGGCGTGGGAGTGTTTGGTGACATGGCCCAGGACACAGGGATCCCTGCTGACATCTGGCGCTTCTATCTGCTCTACATTCGGCCTGAGGGCCAGGACAGTGCCTTCTCCTGGACAGACATGTTGCTCAAGAATAATTCGGAATTGCTTAACAATCTGGGCAACTTCATCAACAGGTGGGACTTGGGCAGGTGGTCAGGGTTGGCAGATGAGCTGGGGGCGGGGCGGGCTGGAGGCTAGCTCTGCTCCACTAGGTGGGAGATGGAAGAGACGGGGGCGCCAAGAAGGCAGGAATGAGCAGGAGCTGTGACGGATAGGGAGGACAATGTGGAAAGTGGATTTCTATCAATTGGTACCTGATTCTAGAACATAGTAGGATATGTTTGCTTGGGTGAAGTCAGTTGTACAGGTGTGTTTTAGCAAAGTTGGTCACAAAATGAATTTTTGCAAATTGGTTTCTTATTAATGTTCTTTATAGAATTGGAAATGTATTCTCTCGTAGCAAAAAAGTTACTTGCAGACCATTAGACAAGTTTGGCTGAAGAAAGGGATTATTTTAGTGTAGGGGTAGGAGACGTTTACTGTACTTGGGGGAGTTTTTGTTACTTTAGACTCGCACTCCATTACTGATCTCCGTCTCAGCTCTTCTGCAGTCTAAAGAAGTATACTCCGTGGCTCCCCAACCCCACCCTTTCAGATTTGGTTGTCAGCCGCATTTCACAGATTGTCTCTATTAGAGTACTGGATAGCAAGTTACATATATTACGACTTGATCGTTCTTTATATTGATTTCTTAAAAATAAAATGGACGTTGCCTAACTTTATCAGGTTTCTTATTCTTAGGGGAGAGAGAGAGAATTTGTTAAGCTTTGCCTTCTAGCTTGAGGGAGCCAGGAGGTGTCGGTTCTGAGAGAAAGGAGAATTAGGAGAGTCAGGCCAAATTTCTAGAAGGAGACTGGGCAATAATTCCTCTTTTCTCTTCCCTCTCTTTCCTTACTACCATCAAGAGCTGGGATGTTTGTGTCTAAGTTTTTTGGGGGTTACGTGCCTGAGATGGTGCTTACTTCTGATGATCGGCGCCTGCTGGCCCATGTCACCCTGGAACTCCAGCACTATCACCAGCTGCTGGAGAAGGTTCGGTAAGCAATCTCGCACCCGGGTCTCATCTCAGTGATCTCTGCTGGCATGTTGAGAACCCCATACTGGTCCCTCTGGGACTTTACACTTTGGCCCACCCCCTCCCTTCCCAGGATCCGGGAGGCCCTACGCAGTATTCTCACCATCTCTCGCCATGGCAACCAGTACATTCAGGTGAATGAGCCTTGGAAGCGGATTAAAGGCAGCGAGGCTGACAGGTAAGTTTGGCTACAGGAATAAAGTGGCGGTGGGCCGTGTCCTCCTGGAAAGTCTGACGGTCTCTTCTTCCCCAGGCAGCGGGCCGGGACAGTGACAGGCCTGGCAGTGAATATCGCTGCCTTGCTGTCCGTCATGCTGCAGCCTTACATGCCCACGGTCAGCGCCACCATCCAGGCCCAGTTGCAGCTGCCACCTCTGGCTTGCAGCGTCCTGCTCACAAACTTCCTGTGCACCTTACCAGCCGGACACCAGATTGGCACGGTAGGTCTGAGGGCTGGACGGGCCGGCCTCTGAGCATCCCTGCCCTTGCCGTGCAGCCTTTGGGGTGAGGTCAGAGAACTTGGACATAGGACTCTCACGGCTGTCCTCTGAACCCCTACCCCACTCCTCCCCACTGTGCGCTTAGGCTTGTTTCTGATAGGAAGTCCTTGGTATTCGCTCACAAGCTCAGTGTCATCTAGCCCATATGCCATCATCACTCTTCATCCCAGAACCCAAGACCTGGCATGTAAAACTAACTGGTCTAGGGTAGACGTTGGAAGAAACACCACGGTCCCCTGGTCTCCATAATGCTGACAGGCAGTGAGCAGGGAGAATACAGGATAGCCATTTCCTCTTTGACACAAGAGGATAAAGTAAGTTCACCTCTGTAGCCTTGTGTTAGCCTAGCATCCTTAAAATAGTTAAATAGTCTTGGACCTTATTAATACTTTGGCCTTTCAGAGTGAGTGCCAGTGCTTTATCTGGATTCTTGACTGAAATTGGCAGTACATTTGTCTCTTCTAAAACATGTAGAGTTCCTGAATGTCAGTGACTGGGGATAGAGGGGCCCTCTGCACAGTCTGGCAGGGTTTCTCCCTCGTCAGGGCATGATTATGGAATTCTTTCTTCACAGGTCAGTCCCTTATTCCAAAAACTGGAAAATGACCAGATTGAAAGTTTGAGGCAGCGCTTTGGTGGGGACCAGGTGAGAAAGCTAGACTGTGCTGTCACCCAGCAAGAGCCACAGTGTCCTCTCCTCGGTGTCCTAAGTAGTTCTCACTCAGTACTCTCTCCATCTTCCGGTCCTGCTCCTTCCTTCGAGTTGTTCTTCCCTGTCCTAGCAGCAGGAGCCCTTGGAGTGAAAGGTCATCACCGTCCCCCGAGCTGTGAGGTGACACTCGGGGCCGGGGGCATATTAACAGAGCAGGTGGTAACTCTGTTGTCCTTCTCCAGGCCAGAGCACCCCCCACACCAGCAGTTGTAGGGGCTGTGGCAGCAGCCGCCCCACAGCAGGTACAAGTGCTGATGGACGAGGTGACAAAACAGGTACGCAGCGGAAGCCCCGGGGGAGAGCGGAAAAGCCGAATCTCAAATAGGCTCTTTCTGGTCTCACTGCTGTTCTTCCCCCACCTGCTCTGCTCTTAGGGCAACACTGTCCGAGAACTGAAGGCGCAAAAGGCAGACAAGAACCAGGTTGCCGCCGAGGTGGCTAAGCTCTTGGATCTGAAGAAACAGTTGGCTCTAGCTGAGGGGAAACCCCTTGAAACCCCTAAAGGCAAGAAGAAAAAGTGAAAGTGAGAAACTGGCTCATAGAAAGTGACTTTAATGGATATGACAGTAATAAATAAATGTACAATCTCTATATACATGCTGAGACCCTTTCCTGTTGTCTACCCCGAGCTTCCCCCACTCCTGACTAGATGGGGTTGAGGGTCCCATCACTGGCACTGGAGGAGATGCTCGGCAGCCACTTTTGTGAACGGGAGGTAGTGGCCCAAGGGGGAAGCAATGGTCCCAACTGTTCATGCTTGGTGCAGATTAACCATTCGGTCAATGAGAGCTCGGCGAGTCGCCTCTACTTCCCTGGTCAGGCGCTCGATTTCCTGCTTGAGCCGTTCATTCTCTTCAGCTAGCTGTGCCACTTTCCTCTCATTCTCTTGTTCTTTCTCCTTCATGCGTTGCTTTCCAGCCCCAGCTGGGGACTGGCCACTCTGTTTCCGTTTCCTGGGTCTTCTGTGGTCTTCCTCCTCTTCCTCCTGAGCCAGGGAGCTCTGACTGGAATCTGGAGAGCAAGGGCTCTGGGAGGTGTTCGTGACCTCTGCTGGTCCTGGCTCCTCAGTCAGCCAACCCAGAGAGGCAGGGTCAAGAGTGGTGAAGGTTTTTGATTCTTCCTTCAAGGGAATGAGGAAAGGTAGGGTGGATATTAGTCGAGAAGGGAAGGGCAGTTACCCCCCCACCCCAGCTTTAGGCATAGCATTCTCACCTCCTTGTTTCCAGGAGGTGAAACATAGGTACCCCCATTTTCATCTGAGGACAGCACCTCTTGCAGGTCCTCATACCAGGCTTCCAGCTCCCAGCTGGACAGTGTCCCGAAGGAAAAAGGCAATGACTCAGCTGCCATGTCTGCAGTTGGATCAGGCTCTGGAAAAGGACATACTCAGGATGGGGGGTCAGGGGTGGGAGCGGAACAACTCCACAAAGCAGTCAGATCATCTATACAGGTTGGCAAACTGGCCTGGTACCTGTTTGCAGATAAAGTTTTATTGGAACATAACTACGTTCGTTTATTTACATACTGTTTACGGCTGCTTTCATGCTGTAAGAGTGGAGACCTCAGCATCCAAAATATTTACTGTTTGGCCCTTTAAAATGTATCAATTGGTCTATACTAATCTTCCCTCTTTGCTGCTTTCGCCTGGCATTTGAAGAAGCATGGGTCTAGAATATACATTCTTAAGGGATCCTGGTAAAAGTCCTCAGCCTCTCTTGAGGAACTCTGTTGGTAGTTTCCAGGGGGCAATTATCAGACCATCTTGTGTTCCTTTCCCCTCTGTGTGGGCAGGCCTTTGGGTGAGTCTAACCTTGATGGGGACTGAGGTCTGGTAAGACCAACCAATTACCTTTGTTGGGGCTGACTGCTCACTCATCCAGCTTTCAATTAGGACATGCTCTAAGAATAGTGATTTGGTCACCCAGTTAGGGGCAGGCCAGGAAGATGGATGTGGCCTGTCAGGAAAGGCTGCTCAAATTCAAACCCTCCTCTCCTGTCTTCTCTAGGTGTTTTCATAACTTATTAGGACCCCAGTACAAGGACCCTAAGCAGCATCTCGGAACTGGTTTTGGGAAAGGGATGGTGAAGTTTACCTGCTCTCAGGTGTGGTGATGTATGAAGATACACTTCCTTCTGGAACACTGTGGGGATCAAAGAGAGATGTTAGCCATTTTTGGAAGGGAGGCAGGCAGCTCCTTTTATCTCCAGCCTTCTGTTGGTCCTTTCCTCATTTCCTGTCTTATAGGGTGTGGACAGTCAGTGGTCCTTGCAGCCATTTCCAAGGACAGAGGAGAGCCTGACCTTTATTTATTTATTTATTTTTTAAAGATTTTATTTATTTGACAGACACAGAGAGGGAACACAAGCAGGGGAAGTGGGAGTGGGAGAAGCAGGCTTCCCGCTGAGCAGGGAGCCCGATGCGGGGCTCGATCCCAGGGCCCTGGGATCATGACCTGAGCCGAAGTCAGATGCTTAACGAACGAACCACCCAGGCGCCCCCTGACCCTTTATTTTTAGTTGCTGACATTTGTGGTCCCAATTACATAATTGAAAAGTCATGGCCAACTCCACTTTCTCTAAATTCAAGGTAGGCCTCAAACCTGCCAGGGTAAGGACTGGACTACAGGGAAGGCAACAAATCAAGTGGTATTTTCCTAATTCCATTCACACACTGACATCCTCTAAATGCACATTTCCAGTCTTGATCTCTCCTGGGACCTCCAACTGGGTTATCTAATTGCTTACTAGGATCACCTTTTGGATGTCTAAAAGGCATCTCAGACTTCATATGTCCAAAGACAAATTCTGCTCATCTTCCCCTTCCCTGGTCTTCCCCATCTCAGTAAATGGCAACTCTACTTGCTTAAGCCAAAACCCTTAGTATTGTCCTGATTCCTCTCTCACACCCCACAATTCAAACCACCAGCTAAATTTTTAAACTCATTCTTCAAAAACCCAGTTGCATTGTTTTCAGTCTAGATCAAGTTACTACCCTCTCTGTTGGATTACCCAGTTTCTGCTCTTGCCACCCCTCCCCAAGTCTGTTCACAACAGCCAGAGTGAGCCTTTAAAAACTTAAGTCAGGTCCTGTCATTCTGTTCAAAACCGTTCAGTGACTTCCAATTTCACAAATATTAAAGGCTAAGGTCCTTAAAATGGCTTAGCAGGCCTCGCACAATCTACTCCTTTCCTGCCCTGGATTTCTCATTGACCACTCTCCCTCTTAAGTCCAGCCAGCTGGCCTCCTGTTTCCATGCTCCCACCTTAGGACCTCTGTTCTTGTTCCTTCTCCTGCAAAGCTCTTCTTTCCACATATCTGTAGGGCTTACTCCCTTGCCTCTTTCTAGATCTCTCATTTAAATGTCACCTCAGTGAAAGAATCCCTAGCCACCCAGGGTAAAACTGTAACCCCCACCCTGAGCATTCGCTACCCTTCCATGCTTTGCTTTTCTCCACGGCACTTTTGTATTTGTTCACATGCACCTTTTCCCACTGAAATGTAAGCTCTGTGAGAGCAGAGATTTTCTTGTTCATGGATGTATCCTGGGCCTAAAATGCATGGCACATAGTAAGTGCGTGATAAGTAATTTGTTAGGAATGAATGGGTAAGTTCTCACCAGTCTCTTACAGGGAAGGGAGGAGGAAGCCCAGAGGCAGAGCAGCAGCTGCCTATCCCAGGGGACTGGAGATGCAATATCGCCCAGAGTGTTTCTCTTCAGGGCTGTCCTCCCTGGGGAACCCTCCTTGCCTTCCAGTGGGTGGGACGCTGCTTTCATCAGCAGTGGCGCCCCAGGCCAGAGGGCTGCAGAGCCAAACAGGGGGCTGGCCTGATGCAATGGTTACACACACACAGATAATTAGTTGGAGACAGGACAGGGGCAAAGAGGCAGGGACCTACCTCAGGGAAAGGACCATACACTGGGGAGACCCCAAATGGCTTCCCACACTTAAGAGATCCAGGATGCTCTCTTGTACAGGAGGCCCAGGGACCTCTGGGGGAATGGGAAAACCCATCTCTGCTCCCCAGCCATTGGCACCCCTCCTCCCAAAGTCTTGAGTCAGTCTCCTTAAGGTTCTCTTCTCCGTTAGGGTGTGGAATGGCTGTCCTGTGGAGGATCCAGGAGCCCCAGCTACCGACGTGGCCACTCTGGCCCCGAGACGCTGGGGCTGAGACAGGATTGGGGGTGGGGTAGGGGTAGTGGCGTCCGCTGATGGTGAAGCGGCGGCAGTGGCGTGAGCCACGGTCCCCTAGGCGTCTCGGCGTGGGGGAGTGTCCTGCTGCCCCGCCTCCCACCGGACAGGCCCAACGAGGCGGCCTGGGGTCAGAAACGGAAGAGAATAAATCTCCCGAGGGCATCCGGACCCCCTGGCCCAACGGCAAAGAGCCAGGCCCATGCTCCGGGCAGGGATGGGGTGACGTTATCGTCCGAAGGAAGAGAGGCCTGTGAGCACCACTCCTGAATAAACGATACTCCCCATCCCTCCCTCGGACTGTCACTGACTTTATCGGGGAAGGGGTGGGGCCACATGCTAAAAAGCAGATGCCCTAACTTTGAGGGGACAACCAGTGTTCCCGAGGATAGGAGGGTAAAAAGTAGATGGGGGATCAGTACTCGCCTCTCTCCTCAGGTTCCGGCTCTGATTTTGGTTCTGTGGCTGCCACCCGCTCATCTTCAACATGATATGCTCTGGGTCTTAGACTCAAGCCTCTGACCTCGGTAGCGCGGAGCACTGATCTTTTAATAAGGCCTTGCCCTCCTCTCGGGGGCGGGCCCAGAAGCTTACCAATCAGGATGCGGCACGCCGGCTCTGGCCCCGCCTCATCCCTTACATCCGCCACTCAGAAGCTCCCGCGGCACCGCCCCCATCGCTCCCTCCCGCTTGGAGGTAGACGTTGTGTTGGACCCGGAAGTGGCTTTGGGTCACGAGGCTTCGCGGAGGAGGTGAGTGAGTCATGCGCGCGCGCGGAGGGGAGAGCTGGAGGGGGAGGGGAGGAAAGGGGGGCGGGGATGATGCAATGTTTGGCAACCGGTGTCTCCGCGCGCACGCGCAGGGGACTACTAGGGCGGTGGGAGGTGCGGGGGGGGTGGTGGCGGAGAGGAGAGGAGAGGGCGGGGCGCCAGCGCCAGGCTCCCAACGGCCCCAACGGCTATCAACCGTGGCTGCCCCTAGGCTGCCTGCGAAGCCTCGGTGCAGCTT
The DNA here is from genome assembly GCF_011800145.1 of Mirounga leonina. Classification (NCBI taxonomy): domain Eukaryota; kingdom Metazoa; phylum Chordata; class Mammalia; order Carnivora; family Phocidae; genus Mirounga; species Mirounga leonina. Next base: position 21,379,486 of record NW_023270314.1, on the reverse strand, counting down.
GTCTTCCTCAGGAGCTCTTATTTCGCCTACCTGGCATTAGCCCCCGTTGCACCTTCTCCATAAGGGACTCCCATTTTACTTGGTTCCCTCCCAATTAATGGGCACAAGGTCTTTTAAACCAATCTCTTTTGAAAGTTTGCATCCAGCCACAGGACTGCCTAACGTCTTCTCGAGTATTCTTAAAAAGATCTTCTCTTTTAGCTCCCCTAATTCCCCCAGAAGGGGCCGAGGAACTTGAATTCTTTTGATGGTCATTTTCAGCTCCTCGCAGGAAAGCACCCTAAACTTTTATCTTGGTGAAGTTTCTGATGAGCCCTCAGCATTTCAGAATTCATGTCCTTTGCCCAGTGGACGCGATTCGCCCTGTTTCCCCACTCATCATTGCCCCCCACGGTGCTCTGGTGCTCTTCACCAAAAGATCAAGACCCGCCCTTTTCGCTGTACCGGACGCGCAAGTCCTGTGACTCCCTGCTGTGAGGAGCCGTGCACAAGCCTCCTGCCTCCTAGGTGCTTGGGCGACAGTAGAACCTCGTTGCCTGGGACACTGGGTGCACTTGAGCGCACAACTGACGTGGACGGGTTGTCAGGAGCCCAGATTCTAGCCTCAACTGTCCCTCACTTGCCCAGGGACCCTAGGCCAGCCACCTAATCTCTCTGTGCCTCAACTGTTCTTGTTTGTAAATAAAAGATAAGGAGTTGTGAAGATAAAATGAGAGAACTATAACTTGGAGGCAGCTTAAACAAAAGTGAAAAGCACCACTTAAAATGCAAAGTATTTTTCTTGTGCCATTAGGTAGAAAAAAGATGCCATGTGGCGGCCAACCTTATATATACTGTCATACCCTCGTGGGGGCAGCCAGAGTTAAGGAGAATCTGTCACAAGGTCGGTTGTGGCTGGAAGGCAGGTTTAGGTGGTGGTGTGACAGTGACAGGTCCTTGGCCAGGCCTGCTCCGTTGCTCCAGACTTCCATTTCCCCTTCTGTAAATGGGGGTGGGGGGTGGGTTGGACCAGATGGTCTCTCCTGGCCCAAAGACTTGACCAGGTTGTCAGTGACAGGCAAAGGTCATGTGACTTGACAGGCTGAGGTCGTGTTGTGACATGTTGACCTGGGGAGGCGGGTCAAGTCCCAGCACACTACCCGGGAAGCCTTTGGGGCGGGGCAGGGCAAGTCGCGACTTTCATCTTTTGGGGCCGGCCCCTCCCGGACCTGGCATTCCTGGCTCCCCCAACAGATTGTGGCTTTGGAAGGGGCCCCTCCCCGGGGAGGGCTGGGATTGGCCACCAGTGGCCTGGGAAGAGGCTCAGATCCTTCCGCGGAGGGCGGGGGGGCCGCGTGGGGTGTTTGTTCTCTTGGGGATTAATGGGGGGTTGTGGGGGAGGGGTAGGCGCGCTCCCGCATGCGCACTGCGGTCCCTCCTGTTGGCTCGTCGTTGTCCGCTGGGCGGGGGCCCGGCCCCGCCCCTCTCCCGTCCGGGCAGCGGCGGCGGCGGCGGCGGCTGCGGCGGTGGCGGCGGCAGCGACGGCGGCGGCGGCAGCAGCCTGCGCGGTGCCTTCTGGGAACGGAATCCCCAGGGCTGCCCCTGGCCCCCATGGCGCATGCGCGGGAGGCCGCTCGGTGATCCGCGGCGGCGGCGGCGGCGCTTCCTGCTAGGACCGGCCGGGGCCGTACCGGAGGCTCGGGCTACACCGACCCTCCTCCCACTCCCTCCCACTCACCCTCTGGGCCGCGACTGCGCAGGGCGGGGCCGGCCGAACCATGGGCCGCGGTGAGTGCAGGGCCCGGCCCCCCCACCCCGCCCCTCCCCCTCCCCTCCCCTCCCCTCCCCTCCAGTCCCTACCCTCTGCCCCCTCCGCGTCCTCTCGGCCCCTTTCCCTGGCCCCATCCCCACTCCCCCGCCCTCACCTGCCCCCACCGTTTCTCCCTCTCACTGCTTGACTTTTGCCTTCTTCACCTCCTTCCCCTCAGTGCTTCGCCCACCCTCCGCCCGCCCTCTCCCCAAGTTCCTTCCTACTTCGTGCGCCTTCCCCTCCTCCCCAGGCTGAGGGAAGCAGGCTGGGTGACAGGGCGCCTTGTTATGAGAGGGAAAGTTTAGAAGCCGCCAGTGTGGGGTGGGAGCGATGGTGAGATTGGAGAGGATACTTGCAGGTTTGGAGGGTGGGGGGGCGTCCCCACATATCAGAGGAGAATCCCTCTTGGAGCCAATTTGAAGCCAGTGGGGTAGGAGGTGCTGAATCCCCGTGCCTGAGGCTTGGGGGAAAATCAAGAGCTTCTCAGGATTCTGGGAGAAGACAGAGCTAGGAGTCCAACCTTTCTTAAGAAGATCCAAATCAACCAGATCAGTGATTGTCTAATGGAGCAGGCATGGGGGGGTTCTGTTGGTACCACCCCAGCGGACAGTTGGGCAATTGCCTGGTGACCTGTGGGGCAATCTGTACTTTTTATATGATCTTCCTGGGGGTAGGGAACAGCAGGGGGCCAGACTCTCTGGGAAACTTCCTAGTGGCCTGGCATTATGGGAATTTGCCCATACTCCAGGATGAAGTCTTCTGTCTCTGATGGGACAAAGGGGCCTTGCCCTTTATGTCTAGGGATTGGGCTCTGATTCCTTGGTCCCTGGGAGTTGAGGCTTTGATCCTCTGGTTCCTAGGGCCTGTACATGGAAAGGATGGTTGTGGACTCAGCCAGCAGATCCCTGAGATCTGTGTGTGCACTTACCTGTAGGGTTAAGGATCTTTCCCTTGAGAGTGTCCTGGGGTTTGGTGCTTTTCTGAGTTGGGCAGATTTCCGACAGTCCCTTCTCTCTCCTGTGTTGCAGGTGTGGGCTAAGCCGGAGGCCCCGGCTTTAGACTGGACCCCACAATGTTTGCAGAGATGTTCAGGTAGCCACGGCGGGATGGCAGAGAGTTCTTCATTTTCTCTCCCAGCTCTCAGGGTTTCTCCATGCCCCTGAGTTCTTTTGGGTCTCCCCACAATCTTTGCCTTCCTGGAATGCTCCCTCAGGTACCCAGTGCAGTTTAATCCTCCTAATGCCCACATGGATGTCTGTGTTATCAGGCACGTGGGAGCTGATTACACACAATGAATGGGGGCAATGAGAGCAGTGGAGCAGACAGAGCTGGGGGCCCTGTGGCCACATCTGTCCCCATCGGCTGGCAGCGCTGTGTTCGAGAGGGTGCTGTGCTCTATATCAGGTATGGATCCTCAGGGTTCCCAGAGTTCTGTCCCCAGCCGTTCAGTGCCTGAGTTTTCTCTCCCACCTCTCCTCTCAGCGCCCAGATCTCTGATAGCCTATTGCTCTCCTCTGTTCTTCCTTCCTCGGCCTTTTTGCTCTCTGTATCTCTGGCCCTTTAAATCTATTCTCCCTCTTTCTCTTTCCACATCCTTTACTCTCTGTCCTTCCTAGGAAGGTCTTTGACTAAGGAACTGTCCTTTAGGCACGTCTCCTGATTCAGTGTCAACTAACTCCGTGCTCTCTGACCCTGTGCTCTCCCAGCCCAAGTGGCACAGAGCTGTCTTCCTTGGAGCAAACCCGGAGCTACCTCCTCAGCGATGGGACCTGCAAGTGCGGTCTGGAGTGTCCACTCAATGTCCCCAAGGTCAGAGTGGTGAGGGGTGCCAGAGAATACAGGGATGAGCCAAGAGACCTAATACAAGTCACTGACCGTGGTAGCGCTTCTCCCAGATGCCACTCTCTCAGGGTCCGTGACTCCTGCCTTACAGGTTTTCAACTTTGACCCTTTGGCCCCGGTGACCCCGGGTGGGGCTGGGGTGGGGCCCGCATCAGAGGAGGACATGACCAAGCTGTGCAACCACCGGCGGAAAGCCGTTGCCATGGCAACTCTGTACCGCAGCATGGAGACCACCTGCTCACACTCTTCTCCTGGTGAGTCTTCTCCACTTTACCGACAACTGAGGAAAACTTAAGGGCCTGGAAGAGGGATGGTGGGAGGAGCTCTATGAGAGGGAGCAAGGACACGGGTGGAGTAGGGAGCTGCTTGAGGAGAGGAAGGCACGGGGAGGTTGGGAGTTTGTGGGAGATGGGATGGAGAAGACAAAAGAAAGTTGTTGGAAGGGGAGCCACAGGCTGACCCTTAATTTCTCATTTATTGCAGGAGAGGGAGCGAGCCCCCAAATGTTCCACACTGTGTCCCCAGGGCCCCCCTCTGCCCGCCCTCCCTGTCGAGTCCCTCCTACAACTCCACTTAATGGGGGACCTGGCTCCCTTCCCCCAGAACCACCCTCAGTTCCACAGGCCTTCCCCCCTCTAGCAGGCCCTGGGGGGCTCTTCCCACCACCAAGGCTTCCTGACCCTGTCCCCTCTGGAGGCAGCAGCAGCCCCTGTTTCCTCCCAAGGGGCAACGCCCCCTCTCCAGCCCCACCCCCTCTGCCCGCTATCAGCCTCAACGCTCCCTCCTACAACTGGGGAGCCGCCCTCCGCTCCAGCCTGGTGCCCCCTGACCTGGGCTCTTCTCCAGCCCCCCATGCCTCCTCCTCACCACCTTCAGACCCTTCTCTCTTCCACTGTAGTGATGCCTTAACGCCCCCTCCTCTGCCCCCAAGCAATAATCTCCCCGGTCCCCCTGGCCCCCCTGGTCCTGCCACTCAGCCACCAGTGTCTTCAGCCACTATGCACCTGCCCCTGGTCTTGGGACCCCTAGGAGGGGCCCCCACGGTGGAGGGGCCCGGGGCACCCCCCTTCCTTGCTAGCAGCCTACTCTCTGCAGCGGCCAAGGCACAGCACCCCCTGCTCCCCCCTCCCAGCACTTTACAGGGCCGAAGGCCCCGTGCCCAGACACCCTCGGCTTCCCACTCCTCATCACCCCGGCCCTCTCAGCGTCGTCCCCGCAGACCCCCAACTGTACTGCGATTGCTAGAAGGGGGAGGTCCTCAAGCCCCTAGACGGAGCCGTCCTCGGGCCCCTGCTCCCGTCCCCCAACCCTTTCCTCTCCCTGAACCATCCCAGCCGATTCTCCCTTCTGTGCTGTCCCTGCTGGGACTCCCCACCCCTGGCCCTTCCCACTCCGATGGAAGCTTTAACCTTTTGGGGTCAGATGCACACCTTCCTCCTCCCCCAGCCCTCTCCTCAGGGAGCCCTCCCCAGCCCAGGCGCCCTATTCCGCCCTCCCTCCCGGGGGCCACCAGTGGCGGCCTCAGCAGTGTGCCAGGTACGTGAGCGTGAGCGTGCAAGAGCTCTTCCTCCTCCCAGTGGAAAAAGGCAGCCAAGGCGTTTAGGGGAGTTTAGAGAGCTCTTCGGTGGTTTTCCGGGTTGGGGCATGAAGGTTGGGTTCTTTGGATGCTGGGGAAAAGGTCCTCCCTTGAGCTGAATTTCTCTTTTCCTTTGCAGGTGCCCCTGCCCCACCAGCTGCCTCCAAAGCCCCCTTGGTCCCCAGCCCTGTGCTTCAAAGCCCATCTGAAGGGCTCGGGATGGGGGCGGGCCCAGCCTGCCCTCTGCCTCCCCTGGCTGGTGGGGAGGCTTTCCCTTTCCCCAGTCCTGAGCAGGGCCTGGCGCTGAGTGGAGCCGGCTTCCCGGGGATGCTAGGGGCCTTGCCTCTCCCTCTGAGTCTGGGGCAGCCCCCACCTTCTCCACTGCTCAGCCACAGTTTATTTGGTGTGCTGGCTGGGGGAGGGGGACAACCTCCCCCTGAGCCCCTGCTACCCCCACCGGGAGGACCTGGCCCTCCCCTGGCCCCAGGCGAGCCTGAAGGGCCTTCGCTTTTGGTGGCTTCCCTGCTTCCACCGCCCCCCTCAGACCTTCTTCCACCCCCTTCTGCACCTCCTAGCAACCTCCTTGCCTCTTTCCTGCCCCTGTTGGCCCTGGGCCCCACAGCTGGGGATGGGGAGGGATCTGCAGAGGGAGCTGGGGGTCCAAGTGGGGAGACATTTTCAGGTTTGGGAGACCTGCCCCCCCTGCTGTTCCCCCCACTTTCAGCCCCCCCCACCCTCATAGCTTTAAATTCTGCGCTGCTGGCTGCCAGCCTGGATCCCCCCTCGGGGACACCCCCCCAGGTGAGGACAGGGGGTGAGTGGGTGGGACAGAACAAGAGGTGGAATCAGGGATGGGAGCTGGGAATCAAAGGCTTTCAGTTTCATGCCTGAGCTCTTCCTCAGGGCCTTTGGGGAGGGCTTACTTCTTGGCTGGGGGTAGGATGGCTGCAAGAACTGGGTCTGTATTTAATAAGCGTGGCCTACTTCACGTGAGGCTTCAGTGAGGTTGTATGTGTGAAAGTACTCTACGTTTATGAAATAGTTCACACACACAGTGTTACAACCATTCTTTCTCTTTAGCCCTGTGTCCTGAGTGCCCCCCAACCTGGACCACCTACCTCCAGTGTCACCACGGCAACTACTGACCCAGGGGCCTCCTCTCTGGGCAAGGCCCCCTCCAACTCAGGGAGACCCCCCCAACTCCTTAGCCCTCTGCTGAGTGCCAGCCTGCTGGGTGAGTCTGAGGGAAAGCTGGTGTGAAAGAGGGGAAAAAAAAGGAAGCAGTAAAAATTGGGAGTAGAGGCTAGATGACTTGGGGAAGAGTCTTTGACCCTGGGGCTAAGCCTAAGAGATAAAGAGGGTCTAACCGGTTTGCGGAGGGAGACTCCTGACCTTCCAACTCCTCACAGGTGATCTGTCTTCGCTGACCGGCAGCCCTGGAGCCCTCCCCAGCCTGCTGCAGCCTCCTGGCCCTCTTCTCTCTGGCCAGCTGGGGCTGCAGCTCCTCCCTGGGGGGGGAGCTCCTCCACCCCTCTCAGAGGCTTCTAGTCCCCTAGCCTGCCTGCTACAGAGTCTCCAGGTGACGGTGTGTGTTGGGGGTGGGGGGTGTCAGGGACAGAATTTTTTCCTAAACTGGAAGTAGATTTTTTTGAGTTACAGTAGCAGAGGAACCACATTTGGGACTAAGATTTTATTTTTTGCCTGCAGATTCCTCCAGAGCAGCCAGAAGCCCCTTGTCTGCCCCCTCAGAGCCCCACCTCAGCCCTGGAACCGGAGCCTGCCCGGCCTCCCCTCAGTGCCTTAGCCCCACCCCACGGTTCTCCCGACCCCCCAGTCCCTGAGCTGCTCACTGGGAGGGGGTCAGGGAAACGGGGCCGGAGGGGAGGAGGGGGACTTAGGGGCATTAATGGTGAGGCCAGGCCAGGCCGGGGCCGAAAGCCTGGCAGCCGGCGGGAGCCTGGCCGACTGGCCCTCAAGTGGGGGGCACGTGGTGGCTTCAATGGACAAATGGAACGGTCCCCAAGAAGGACCCACCACTGGCAGCATAATGGGGAGCTGGCTGAAGGGGGTGTTGAGCCCAAGGATCCATCCCCTCCTGGACCCCATTCTGAGGACCTTAAGGTGAGTGCAGGGTGATGGAGGTTTGGGCTGAAGGGCTCTGAGGAAAGGCTGGGAACACGGTTCCTTTCCCTGACTTTTCCTACACATACAGTCCGTGTTTTCCCAGGTGCCCCCAGGGGTAGTCAGAAAGTCTCGTCGTGGCCGGAGGAGAAAATACAAGTGAGTGTTGGGCCTACCACAGTCCTGGCCTTTCCCCATTTCTTGATGGTTTATAGAAACGTCTAGAGTGGCCTGACTTTCAAAAAGGCACAAACTTATTTAAATATGTATAAGAATATTATGCCTTTATGATCCAAAAGTAGAAAGTTTCCCATCCAAACTCTGAACTTCACCTCGTGCTTGGGGAAGTATTCCTGATCATCCGTGCCCTTATTGCAGCCCTACCCGGAACAGCAATAGCTCCCGCCAGGATGTTACCTTGGACCCCAGCCCTACAACCCGCGTAAGTGTGTGTGTCAGGGTTGGCGGGGGGGGGGGGGGGGGGTCAGGGATGAGGCAGGAGAAGAGGATTAGAGGGAGTGGGGAGAAAATAAAAAGACTTCCCAATACCTAGCTGTTTGATCACTTCTTTCAACTTCCCCTCCTGTATAGGCGGCTGTCCCTCTGCCTCCCCGGGCCCGCCCTGGCCGTCCTGCCAAAAACAAGAGGAGGAAACTGGCCCCTTAGCAGCCATACCTGGAGCTGGATCTGACCCTGATTGGGGAGAGCTGAGTGCTGAGCCTTGGGAGCCCCTGCCAGCCACCTGCACCTGTGGACAGTGGGTGGGGGCACTACTCCCCACTCAGAGCACAAATGCAAGCCCTTCCCCTACAATCCCATCCTGAGCCATTGCAGGGGGTAGGGAAGCTCACCCCCTCCCCCCCCAAAGCCATGTCACTGAAAAGGCCTGGGGGGGTGGTATATGGCCCTCTCCCCACCAGGCTAAGGGGAACACCCCCTTCCCCAGGTCTTTTATTTGTTTAAGTTATTTTTGCACAAATGACTCTTTTATATTTAATTCGACTTCATTGCCTCCCTTCTTAAAGCCAGCAGGCTCAGTTTACAAACCTGTGAGCTACTGTTGGCTGCTGCCCTCCTTCCCGGTGAAAGGTACAAAGCAATAAGCATCATGCATTCCCCCCTCACCCCTCCAACACCCCTCTGCCTCTGGCTCAGGTTGCTCAAAGCACAGATCCCCTCTTACCCCTGTCCCCAGGTTTGAAACACATAGCCTCATTTCAAGGTGTAGCCAGCTTCCCTCTACTTTCCTCTGGGATCTAAAAGGGGGTAAGGGGGCACAGAGAGCCCACTGGGCCTCTCCTCCCACACACACTACACTGCCCCTTCTCCCCCATCGAAACGCTCAGAGACGTTGTGATGATGCGACTGAGGATTATGCAACGTGGTCCAACCGGAGCGGCCAGCACGACCCGCTGTCCAGGGGCTGCCTCCTGCCTTTTCTTTTGTAAAGACAAGACCCTTGGGAGTTTTAATTCTGTTTTGTACTTGCCCTGTGGGGCCTCCACTGCTTTTCTATGGGAGACACTCTTAATTTAACAGATGAGAATATTTTGAAACTCTGGCTCTGACTCTGTACTCATTTTTTCCTTAATTCTTTGGTATAAGAGCAGGTTACAGTTTAAATCCTCTTGCAGCAGAGAGGGGCTGAGGCTGCCTGTTAGGCTGTGAAGGTCCGTCTCAGTGCTGCCTCTTCCCCAGGAAACACAGCAGGGGCCACACAGAGGACAACAGCATTTAATGGTCCGAAACAGCTGTACAGTACTGCAGCCAGCCCCGGGAGCTGTGCTGGAGGACAGGACCCAATCCCTCCCCGCCCCAGGCAAAGCAGTACTGGACGGGAACTGGCGTGTGGTGGGGCCCACGTCCCCGGGGCCTGAGGGGAGACCACCATCTACTGTCCCCCAGCTACCACTCTGTATTTGTCAGAGGAGGGGCGTAAACCCCACATGCAAGAAGAACCCCTTTGCCCCCAGTGTCAAATGGTATGGGGATGCGAGGGTTATAATTAAGGGGAAACCCTATGTAAGCTGTTAACAGTTCAGAGGGGTAGGGATTACCCCTGTTCTCCATCTCCTAAAGGTGCTCACTTTCCCAGCTTCTTCATCCGTTCATCAATGTTGGCAAAGTTCCCCTCAACCGTGGACAGGTTCTCACGCATGGTAGTCTGCACCTAGAAAGTCACAGAAATGTTTTACTAGGCCCAGGTGCTTGCTTGGGTGAGCACCTGAGAAATGCTCTAAGAGAAGAGAATGGAAGCACAGCTTATGGGCCCCAGAGCGGGCAGGTTATAGTAGCAGTTTTCAGTGTATCCTTGGAGTACGACGGACCTAGTTTAGGGACTGCCAAGCAGGCAGGACTCAACCAGAACCATTCTTTTGATCTGTTTTATATAATGAGGAACAGGTAAGATTTTACTGAAATGAGAGTTTTACTGGCTCAAAAGTTTAGAAAACTGCTCTAGAGGCAGAACATACTAACACTTTATATATTTTTTCATTTATCTTGATGGTCCTGTGGTGTTGGTCTCTCAGCTATAATTCTGCCCCCAGCGCTGAAAACAGTGCCTCCAAGAGAAACCGAGGACCATGTGCTGGGCTCTGCTAAGAGTGAAGGGGAAGCTCGCTGCCCAGCGTCAGAAAACAAGCAGCACAGCAAGGTTGGAGCCCGCTGTTCATTTCAGAATCCGTATTCCTCCCAATGTGCTGTGCTCTGGATATAAGCACATCTGGCTGAGGACCCAGGGAGGGGAAAGCTAAGCCGAGACTATAGAAGAACAGGGTAGGTATTCTAGGAAAAACTGAGGTTCACTGGACTCCTAACAATTCACCCAGAGTATTTCACCTAATCTATACAACCCTGAGGAAGGTGTAATTTTCCAGATGGTAAGATGGAGGTTCATAGGTTAAGTTGTCGAAGGTCCCACAACTACTGAAAAACAGTGGAGACTCGAGCCAAGCCCCTGCCACATCATGCTACTACCTGGGCCAAGGCAGAACCCACTGAGACAAAGCTGGAGAACCCGGTCTGCTAGAGAAGGGAGGCAGCAGACCAATAAAGGGGCACACACCTGGGTCAAGAGGGTGGTGTTGTCCTTGAGGGAGCTAGCAATCATCTGCTGTGTGGTATCCAAGTGGGTCAGGAGCTGACCGAACTGCATGGCTACGAAAGAAGGTAGGAAAGGCATGGGGGACATTAGGAAGGAAACAAAAGCTACCTGCCTTCCCATTCCTCTTAGCTCGCCTGGCAGCTGGCCTCCCACCTTGTTCATGCAGCTGCTTGATGGTGACAAGTCTCTGCACCAGCTCAGGAAGGGTGGAGGCAACAGGGCTCCAGCGCTGTATGGTTTCATATAGCTGGTGCACCTGGGGGGACAGGATAGGGCCCGGAGGGGATGGCCAAGCGAAGTACACACGGATTCCCTCGCTAGGGTGGGGCAGGCGGGAAGCACTGCCCTCTCTTAGCTGGTAAGAGCTCACGAAGACAGCATCTGGGATTCGATGCTCTCAGGCTTTGGTGAGACCACCAGAATGACTTGGAGAACACAAGGGAACAGGAAAGGGTATAAAGATGGGGGAAGGGCTCTTCCTGACCTTGCTTTGTGTATCTGCATCTTCTACAGAAGCTTTATGCTTGGCAATCTCATTCACCTTTCCCAGGACACTCTGGAAACAGATTTCAAGGTTGATAGGGCACCCAGGGCTTCCAAAGTCCCAAGCTACCTGTAATCCAGTTTGCCCTCCACCTAATACCTGTAGCCGAGCCTCCACTTGGTCCAAAACTGCAAGGTCCAGGGCGTTCACCTTTGCTTGCAACAGTTCTACAGTCTCCTGGGGGTGGGGGTTGGGACAAGCTTCACGAAGGGGAAAGGATCAGACTAGGAAGAGGCCACCCAGTATTCCACTGGAGGTGATTAATGTATAGCTATGGACCCTAAAAGAGTTCTCCAAGCAAACCCAACCTCAATATCCCCTCTGTAATCCAAAAATCTGGTTCCTCTTATACTCACCATAAGACAGGCTCCCTGTAGACCTGCTGAAAGGGGATTCTGGTGGGGAAAAGGTGGAAAGAAATCAGTGGTTCTTGTATCTCCACCTGATTACTACCTTCTCCCATCCTTTCTGGTTCTAGCTGGCGACCCACTGGCTGACCTGATAACTGAAGACCTTCCCACCCTCCCAGGGTTCTGTGGAATGCTATGGGTGTTAGGGATGAGGGTGCAGGATCCAAGGGTCAGACTAAGTAGAGGAGAGCACCTGACCTGAGCATCCTGATCACAGCGTACAGTTGCTTCCAGCTCTGTTAGGCGCTTCTCAAGTTCTGCAACCTAGGGCGAGGAAGGAAGTGAGATTCGCCATCTGCCTCCCTGCTGCTACAGCGGGCACTAAGATCCTGCTCTTCTCTGCTTGTCTGCTTGCCATTCCCCTCGCTCCTCCTCTCCACTCTGCCAAGGGACTACTTTCTCTGGAACACATCCCTAATCACACTCTTAAAATCCTAACTGAAAGTAGATGAGTGAGGGAAACATGGAGAATGAGACATCAAGAGGAATCAGAAGCATCCCCAGCACCCTCTCCTGAGATCTGATCCCTTGGAGGGAGGTAGGAGAGTCTTCAGGGCCACATCACCCTAGCCCCCCAACCAACCTACATACGTACTTACTTTGGCAGCTTGAGAGAACTTGTCCTGCTCAGGCCGAGAATGTAGCTCGTAAGTGACAAGGCTACTATCTACGGGAGTCCCGCCGGTGGTCCTTCCCCCTGAACCAGTTCCTTTGCTGTTTTTGGTTGCTTCCAGCTGCAGCAGCAGGCGCCTAGGCCAGGAGACCGAGTGATAAGATCAGGACTTGAAGGATGCGGGCCAGCCCAGCCACTCTCTCATTTCTGCCTCACACTCAGCATTAAGGAACAACTAGGCTACCTCTCCCCTTAGTATCCTGGCCAGTACCTGGCTGAGGCTCCCTATGCCCCAGTCAGCAATGATTTCCCAACAAAGCAGGGCACCCACTTAGCCAGAGCTCCATCAGGGTCAGTAAGGTTGATGGCTGCATCTGGTCCCAGCAGCTTCTCCAGGTGGGAAGCAAACAGCTGCTGCTTCAGGGCTGCCAATTGTTTAGCCAATACCACGGGGGTCAGCTTCTCTTCAGTGGCTGACTCCTTCACTGCTGTCTGGTATGAAAAGAAGTAGACAATGAGGGGTGGCAAGGGGGAATCAAGACCAGAAAAAAGGGGGCGCCTGGGTGGCTCAGTCGTTAAGCGTCTGCCTTCAGCTCAGGTCATGATCCCAGGGTCCTGGGATCGAGCCCCATGTCCGGCTCCCTCCTCGGTGGGGAGTCTGCTTCTCCCTCTGCCCCATCCCTTGTTCATGCTCTCTCTAGCTCTCTCTCGTGTGCTTTCTCTCTCAAATAAAATCTTAAAAAAAAAAAAAAAAAAAAAGACCAGAAAAAAGGATCAAGGCCCTTAAGAATGGCTGTGGCTGGAAGTTACTGGATGGTTCTTACCCACCTGTGGCACTGAATGTAGATTTATTTATATTCCTAAACCTAGGAACCTCAGCTCCCTTACCCAGGAGTCTCAGGAACCTTTCTCCTCCTGCTGTGAGGTCCTCCTCTGCTATGTAAGTCAGAGCACAAAGGGGAGAAGGGAGTTTATAGTTACCTTGATTTTCTCAACTTCAGTCGTCAGCTCTTGGACCTCATGCAATAGTCGCTGGTACTTTTGCTGGGGTGTCTCCTTCACTCCCAGGCCCTCTCCAAGCTAGAGAGCAAGTACACACAGTGAAGTTACACCTCTCGGTACAGGGAGCCTTCTCAAGAATTTATCCAAACCCGGAGCCTAAGTTGTAAGGGCTTCCTGTCCAACTCAGAATCCACAACACCATTACAAAAAAACTGGAGGTAGCTGGAGGCCTGCAGACTCTCCAGAGCAAACAGCAGGGGGACTAAGCATCCTCAATTGTATCCTGCTGGGATTCTCAGGACCCCCAAGGAGAGAAAAACTCAGAAGCCTGACTGTATCCCTTGATGTCCCTCCTAACTAGGATCACTGCACCATTCCCATCAACACACACACAACAAACCATCTCATATTCTCCAGATTCATATCCTGTTCTCTTGGTTTTTCCAATACGATCTGAGAAATCTGCCAAGAAAAGAAGATGGAATTGAGGGCGTGATCGAGGCCCAGGGCAGTCATGGTCTCAGGTGACTGTCAGGGCTACCATGAAAGATCTCCATGAAGGACCCTTTCCCTGAAGCAAGTCACTACGGTCTGACGATAGGCCTCCCCGCCGACCAGTTTCCAGCCCAGTCTCACCAAGGCCCTTTGTCCCCACTCTCTTGTCTTTGAACTTGTCATAGGCAGCATTGGGATTGACAATGATGTGCTCCACGCTTGTGCTCGTCAGCTCCTCCTGCAGGAATAGGTAGTTCAGGCCAGAGGCAGATTCATTCTCACCCTAGACTTCCCTGACCCCACAAAATCCCCAAACCACTAGAGGAGACTGGGCCCTATGTTCCCAAGGGAAGAGAAGGGCAGCTCCATTCCAAGCTGCTGACCCAGGCTCAACCTAGGAAACGGAAGCTTCCTGGTAAATTTGGAGTGTCAGTTGTATAAATATTAACACCCTGATTCAAGGAAAGAGGTAGCATAACCTCCCCGCCCACTCTGTACATAAGCCTCCCCCTCCCCCCACCCCACCCACCAGGGCCCTCCCAGTTACCTGGCACACACCATGCACTCAGGGCAAGAAACCAACCTACCTCTTTGAACCTCCCCCTCCCAAACGTAAATTTCCTTGCTGCTGAGGAAGGATATGTCAAGCTAACCTCCCATTCTTGCTGGGGGGAAAGAGGAAGGGTGGCAGACAGTCCAGCTGCTAACTCTGAGGGTGAATATGCTGCTGAAGGGAAGATACCAGCTCTGAGATACAAAAGCAAGGCTGGGAGAGGGCCTGACCAGCAGTCCTATGTTCAAGGCTGCCATGAGGCTGGGAAGTTCAGGGTATAGAGAGAAGAGGCAAGAGATTACTGTATTATTTTTTAAGGGACGTCTTAAAAGCAATAACAGAAGTACTACCTGCTTGCCAAGAGGACCCACGGGTGAGGGCCACGCCTACATCCTGACATGGAGGTAGCCCAGCAGCTTCTCAAAGAGAAGCTGCAGCACCCGCCTCTTCTCCCTGAGCCCTCTGTTCTTGTCTCAAGCACTGAAACTCTCCCATTAGCAGGGAGCATGGCAAAGAAAGTGATAAAGTTCACCCTAGAAACGGTAGCGGAGAGGTTCCCTCCTTACTAGATACTGACTGGCTGTTCAGATTCCAACAACTACCCCAAGACCGGGCACTTTGGACTAACACATCTCCTTCCCTGGTCAGCAGTCCGACAGCTCTCACTACATTCCTGAAGGAGGGGGGAGGAGACCCAGGAGTCCTGTGCTATTGGGGACGACAGCTCCAACTTCCACAGGAAGCAGGCAAACTGAGTCTTCTTTCGTTTAACAACCGTTCTCAACCCTGCCTGCGCATTTGCATCACTTACAAAATGTAAATTTAAAAAAATTAAAATTAAAAAAAAAAAAAAAAGGGAGGAAAAGAGGCCTGGGTTCTCCTCTGTAGATTCTGATTTCATTATCATTCTGGGGTAGGGCCAGGAGAGTAGGCCAGTTGAAAAGCTACCCAGCTGATTCTAACGTGCGCCAGGACTGGACAGAGAATCTCTGCCTGAATGTGGGTGTTGGGGGTGGTAGGGGATGATAATGGAGAGGCATCATGAAGAGCAGCAGAAGCTCCATCCTTCATCTCTGGTCTGCTATTAGAGATGGAATCAGTTGAGTGGCAGCTTTAAAAATAGGGAAAGGAGGGAGTAAGGAGAAAACATCAACTTTGACATTTACCTCTTCTTCAGGGAAGTGCTGAGCAGAGAGGCAAGAGCTAAAGATTAAGGGAAAACAAAAGGGCTCAACGTCCTATATGCAAGGGCAAAGAGACAACTGAGCCCCAAATTATTATCTCTTTAATATTCTCTGAAATGTATGGCCAGAGCACCCACAGGCCAAATAACTGTGTGGCATCTGGCCTCTACCAAGTGTTTGTCTGAGAAGGACTCCCGACCAGGAGAGACAACCACCTTCTCTTTTAAGTTCACAATCAAGAGTATGCCACTCCTCCCTGTGATTGCCCCAGTCAAGGCCAATGAAGTAGAAATCCATTTTTAAAAGATCCTCTTAAAAAGACAAATGGGAAGCACAGTCTATAGACCAAGGAAGGAAATTAATCATGGCTGCCATCTGTTAAGCCCTCATTATGAGCCAGGCACTATGCTGATGAGAACCTACTTTCCTACACACTTTCCTAAGCAGGGAAGGGGTCGGCTGAGTAGAAAAGGGTCAACATACAGAATGTGGGCCTCAGAGGTCCTGGACAGTGACAGGAATGAACGTGCTTTCATCTCACTATTCCCACTTAGGACCACATCCTTGGTCAGGAGAGCTGCCTGACACTGGCGTCCCCTCCGAGTCTCTCCAAGGATGTGGCCCCGGACACCCAGATGGCTGGCACCCTTCTGTCCTCCAGCGGCACCCACTCCACCAGTGCCTCAGAAATCTGGGGGCATGGGCTGGGGACAGTGTCATTACAGTGATTCGTAAGCTGGGAAAAGGCTGTTGGCTGGGGGTGGGGCTGGATAGAGGGATTAAAGATTTAGCAGAGACAAAAGGACAGAGAAACAACTGCCCATCACAGCACACCCCATTAAAAAGCAGATGAAAGGTCAGGCTTCTTACCAGCTCCTTGTGGTTTTCCCCAGAGGTGAGAAAATCAAAAGAGTTAAAAGGAAAGGGAGTGGGGAAATGGGGGTGAGGGAGGGGAAAAAAAAGACAAAATTGTTATTAGCAAATTGTCACATGCACTATATGATAGCTTCAAACACACTGCACCACAGGGCCCAGGGGAGCCTAGCAAAATTTGGGGGCCAAGAAATTTCAGCTGGAGTCACTACAAGAAGAACTTGGGACCCTTTCCTCTCTGGTGGTGAGAATGTCATGAAGCTCTGTCATTAGAAGCAGTGTAAGATTATCTGAGAACTAGTGAGATGTTGCAAGCCAGTGGCATGGAACAGCAAAGTGGGGGCGGGGGGAGACAGGCAGAATGTTAAGCAGAGGCTGTGGGGATTCTAAGGACATGTAGCTGACTAAGGGTCCGTAATTCTCAAGGAGGGCCTTCATGGTTCAAGTCTCGCTGTCTCTTGGTTTCTCTAGTCTTGACGAATGAGACATCTGGATGGCGGAATCGGTCACAATGAGGGTGCCCGCATGGGTGGTTTGATATGACTTTAGGTTAAGCAGAACAAAATATGTCAGGAGATAGTGAAGTACCCGTTCTCATTCTCTGCTGCCAGAGGAGAGGCAGGGCACGTCCTCGCCCCTCAGATAGGCCAGTGTGTTTGTATCCATCTTGATTAGTTGGTAACTCACCCCCAGCACCGAGGGAACCAGAGCAATTCTGCCAGGATGTGCGAGCACAAAGAATCCAGAGGACACCAAGATTCACAGCTACCAGCCCATGTGCAGAAAATGTTTCTTCCACCCTCTGCTCACAGGATTCACAGAGGTTAGATGGTGGACAAGGGGGGAAAGGTGAGAGAACTTCAAAGAGGCCTTCTTTTAGTCCAGCCACAGAGATAAGCCTCTCCCTTCTAGGCAAGATGGGTAAGGAACTGCCAGGAGGGGAAATCTAGCTGTATGCCCTGCCTCTCCAGGAGCTCTACTGATGGGCACGTAGAATTGTGGAAGGTTGAAGATGGTTATGTATATATGACGATGCATGGAGGGACAAAGACAAGTGCTTCCTGCCCCAGAGAGTTCAGCTAGACACACCTGAGCCTCAACCTCTCCGTCCCGTCTGATGCCAGGGTCCAGCAAAGCCAGGACTCCTGTTTCAGCTCACGGTCAAGGCAGATCCAGACCCTGTGGTCTACGGTGGGATGTCTCTGCACAGAGGGAGTGTAAGTACTCACAGGTGCACACATGCAAACACACAAGGGGAGGCACACACACACCACCTTTCTCTTGCTTGCCCTGCCAAGCTAAAACCAGCTTGGGAGAAACTCAAGGAGAGAGAGAACAATGAGCTGTTAAGTTCAAGTTCAAATCATGAGGAACAAGCAGAATGCGGGAGGATAGAAAATCAGAGAAAATGAAAAATGGTATATTAGTTTGTAAATAGTATATACCACCTTCAGGTCTGTCCTTTGGGTGCACTGTGGGATGATGAGTTTTTAGGCATAATTCCTATAACCTAGAGTTTTAACAGTCACCACGGAAACAGTCCATTCAGCCACCTCGATTGGAAAATTCTAAGTGCCCTGATCTCAGGTACCAGCTTACCTGGTACATGACTCCCAGTCCCTTCTCACTAGTGGACCCCCTGACTCCCCAGGGCTGTTTGGCTAAATGGCTGTGCCTCAGAGGGCAAGACCTGAGGTTCTAGATCAGACAGGGAAAGAGGCCACTGCTGCTCTCTGAGCCTGTTCAGGCTCTGCCAACACTGCAGCCAGAGGGACTTCAGAACCATGATGACAAGGAAGTTGGAGAGTGCTGTAGAATAAAACTGTCCAGGATGGATCAACATAATGCTGACCATCCACCCATTTCTAAAGGAGGGGTACAGAAACAGAAAGACTCATGAAAACACAAATAACCCACATTACTACCTTAAAATTACATATAATGCTCCTTTCCCATCCCATTTACCTTTGTCTAAAGGCTTAGCACAGGGAACATTAAAATGAGTTTTCCCCAGGGATAGTCTACACATAGCTAAGAAGTGAGGACTGTGACTATCCCCCTTGTTCTCTACCCTTGTCTAGAATGGCTAACAGTTACTTCTTTTCCCTTAACTTCATTTCCATCTAAGGAGGAGAAAGCCAACCCCTTCTAACTTCAGCCCCTAAATGCCTCATATGCAAAAGCAGTCCTAGCCTCCATGTTTCTATTCCATCCTCCACTGGACAGTTTTATTCTGCAGACCTCACAAGGGAAAGAGACAATGATTCATGGATCAGAGTTGTACTTCCAAACCTTGATTAATGATTTTTGAACACAAGGCCAGCAGGCCCCTTAGTGACCCAGCTAGGGACTCGATAGAATTTAAAATGATTAGCTACAACAATAGTACAGTGACAGAGCATTGCATGCGAGATGGCAGATGAAAGAAAAAACATGCAGAGAAGAAGCATCGAATGGTCTTACTTGTGCAAACTAGTGTCCAGGCAAGGTGGTGAGGAGGGAGGATGGGGGAAGCATTAGGAAAAACTCAGGTAAGTTCCAGAGCGCCAACAGTCAGTGAACACAATCAAGCAAACTCTATGATATCTCAAACTATAAGGAAGAGAATGTACTGTTTCTCATCTCAGGCTGGTGGAGTGTCCAGCAGTATCTCCCCTTTGGAGAACAAGCCTCTGCCAGGACCCTGTCAAACTGTGGCTATAGGTCATTTCTTCCCCTTTCCCATGGCATTGGAGATGGATAAGGCATCAAGGGAGAAACTATATCCTGTTTCTAGTGAGATTTTCTGAATTTACTCTCCTTGTTTCAGCAGTTCAAAAGTCAGGAGCACAATGTCTCACAGACCCAAGGTAGACTGTGGGTCCAGCAGGGAGGAAATTCCAGTCGGGAATTAGCTTTCCTGACGAGACATTTTAAGAAAAGTCTCCAGGGGCGCCTGGGTGCATCAGTCGTTAGGCGTCTGCCTTCAGCTCAGGTCATGATCCCAGCGTCCTGGGATCGCGCCCCCATCGGGCTCCCTCTCCCACTCCCCCTGCTTGTGTTCCCTTTCTCACCGTCTCTCTCTCTGTCAAATAAATAAATAAATAATCTTAAAAAAAAGAAAAGTCTCCAAACAAGCCCATCGTCCAAATCAACCTAAGAGTGTCTGAAATGCAGACGAGATTCTCCTACATTGAAGAGGAAAGGGCTAGACTGTGCAGCCGTCTGGCCCATTTATTTTATAATATTTTACTTCCTGCTAAAATTGTTTTAAAGGAATAGTAGGAAAATCAGGATCATCTTTAGCAAAACTAAAACCTTTTATACTACTCTCCTCCCCCATCTTCTCCACTATGGGAATTGCAATACTTTTATGTTTAAATTAAACTAGCAATTACAATCTTTTTTTTTTTTTAAGATTTTATTTATTTATGTGAGAGAGAGAGAATGAGAGAGAGAGCATGAGAGCGGGGAGGCTCAGAGGGAGAAGCAGACTCTCTGCCGAGCAGGGAGCCTGACGTGGGACTCGATCCTGGGACTCCAGGATCATGACCTGAGCTGAAGGCAGTCACTTAACCAACTGAGCCAGCCAGGCGCCTGCAATTACAATCTTTAAGGACTATGAGAGGACATTATTTCCTTCAGCAGCTCAATTTTTTCCACAGTGGAGCAATCAGAGGAAGGAGGTTAAAAGAGTGAGGGTCAACACACTTTGATTATTCCTTTAAATAAAAACCTGGAGATCCCCCAAAAGGTTCCATCAGAAGCTGGTCATATTGGTTGTCTTCAGGGAAGGGACCTGAGTGGTGGCAGGCAGGGGTGGGAAGAGACTTTTGTTCTATGTGCATATATTATCTATTTTAAAAATGAATCCGATTAAAGTTGAAAATAATCTGGAGACTAAGGCAGAACATTCTGTTGTCAGGGGTTAAGAAGGTGACTGAAAACCTCATGGTTCAGGCACAGTACTGGTGATGTGCACTGTCATCGGGGCTAGGTCTTGGGAAGGCAGGTGAGAGATAGGCTGCTAGTGAGAATCCGGCCTCACAGACATGAGGTTTTGGGACTAAGTACAACCCACTTCTCTTCAAGTTGCACATTTACATCAATATTAAGAGCAGTAACAGAACCGTTACCCAGCTGACTTCCCGGAGGCTGCCCTCCTAAGGCCCACAGGGACACCCAGAGGCCAGAGACATTAGCTGACATCAGTAAACATCTCAGCACATCCCCCCCTTCCTGAAGCAACTGAAGGTCTCCCCATCCTACTCACTCCTGCCTAGTGATGAAGAGTCATTTAGCTGAGCCTTAGGTGACAGAGGCAACTCGACTCTTCTTGTAGTTACCATCCAGCTCCTATGCACTGCTATACCATCATCCTGGGCAGTATGCTGCAGGAAATGAATACTTCTGGTATCCCTCCCTATCAGCCGCCCCACTAGGTACTACTGAAATAGGCTGCTCAGGCTCAGTGGGGAGAAACAGCCCATCAGGGTTGCACATTCAAGTGTTTCCACGCCTGTCATCTTCTTCTTAAGAAACGTCTCAGTTCTTTCAAAAGGAAAACTACAATGTATTTTTTGTTTTGGAAGGGGGATTGCTGTGATACTGCCCATTCGTATCACAGAGAGTGACAAATGGACAAACTTCCATTTATTATCTCACCATGAAGCCGTGATACTTTATAGGCAGAGGCCTAGGCCCGAGTTGAACAGTCTCTGAAATGGGTTAGAGGACTGAAGTCCTCAGCTTAAACACTCCTGCTCTGTGAGGTCAAAGACAGCTTCCTAATAACATACATTTTGGAGTGACAGGTGCACACCCAGGTCCTGGAGCAATGACAACATCAGCGTTATCTCCAGATACTCAAGCTTGGGGGACAGACTGACATGCCAGCAAGTACAGAAGCCACAAGGAACACACCACTGAGAGAGGAGACAGGGAAGGTGTTCCCACAAAGTAGGAACCACTTCCACATGGGGGAAATCAAATAAGGAATAAGTGAGTACGCCAAGCCATACATTAGAAGCCAGCAGCCAGCATTCTCCAGGACTAACCAGCCCCACAGATAGAGCCACAGACTTACAAACAAACATACGGAGCCTGCTTCATCAATGTGACCTTAGCCCAGCTCTCTTTGGAATAGAACCTAAACCTAAATGCTAATAGAGGAGCGCCTGGGTGGCTCAGTCGGTTAAGCGTCTGCCTTTGGCTCAGGTCATGATCCCAGAGTCCTGCCCCGCATCGGCCTCCCTGCTCAGCAGGAAGCCTGCTTCTCCCTCTCCCACTCCCCCTGCTTGTATTCCTTCTCTTGCTGTCTCTCTCTCTCAAATAAATAAAGAATCTTAAAAAAATGCTAATAGGGGCGCCTGGGTGGCTCAGTTGGTTAAGCGACTGCCTTCGGCTCAGGTCATGATCCTGGAGTCCCGGGATCGAGTCCCGCATCGGGCTCCCTGCTCGGCGGGGAGTCTGCTTCTCCCTCCGACCCTCCCCCCTCTCATGTGCTCTCTCTCATTCTCTCTCTCTCAAATAAATAAATAAAATCTTAAAAAAAAAAAAATGCTAATAGACCACTGTTCCCCTTGGTACTTATATACAAGTTTTTACTATGTTGATTTCCACTCACTCCATTTTGTTTATTCCATGTTTCCTATCCTATATGTATCCTAACTCCACCACCATTAGTCTGGGGCATCCTTAAAGGCAGGGACATTTCTTCCTCTGCATTGCACAAAAACCAACACAGAATGAATACATTCAATGAACAGTGCTAAGTGGTTCCCCTCATGGTTAAAATGTGTCCACAGCTAATTTCTTCCTTAGAGTTCTTCTTAGATCTGAAAGTACTAAGGGACTCTCCTTTGCTGCTAGAAAATATTTATGTTCTTCCTCAAATTTGTTTTGCTCTGACCAGATCCCTTATCTTTCTAAAATCACATCATTTTCTCACTCCTTTCTCAATGGATACTAGGTGTTCAGGAAAAAGACGATTCCTCTATACTCCAAAATGTAGCTCTTGGTAGGATACTAATGAAAATGTATCAAGTGAAATATTTTATGAAATCAAAGGCCTAGTTCCTAACCTCAAGTAGTTTATAAGTGCTCAGGCTTCAAGATTCATTACCGTAGACTAGCACCCAGGGGCCTACCTAAATCACTAGTCCCAAACTAAACTGTTTTGAGATATTTCAACTTTTATTTATTTTTTTTTAAGTTTTTTTTTTATTCATGAGAGACAGAGCGAGAGAGAAAGGCAGAGGGAGAAACAGGCTCCTAAGGAGCAGGGAGCCCGATGCGGGACTCGATCCCAGGACCCTGAGATCATGACCTGAGCCGAAGGCAGATGCTTAACCATCTGAGCCACCCAGGCGCCCTCAACTTTTATTTAAAAGACCCAAGGATCAGGTCTTGTTAGTTGTGATTCCACCAACATGGCTCTCCGTCCTGGCATTGTTCACTGGTGGCTGTAAGCCTGCAACCTACATACCTCCCAGGCTGGGTTGGCATACCCGCTTATTGCTGTGGCTTGCCAGAAAAGGGAAAGGGTCTGCCTGGGGGGAGAGAGGTCAGGGTCCATAAGAGTCCTGAAGCAGCACATAGTCTTACCGCATCAAACTCGGCTTGATCATCCTCGGGTAGGTCGCTGGTTTCGTAAACATCTGGCTCGTTCCTGGCCTGCAGACAGAAGCAGTGACCACCCCACCTCATTACCCAGCATCCACCAATACCCCTGGACCCACTCCATTTGAATAAGCTAACAGAGAAGGCAGGCTGTGAGGCCAGGATTCTGTCCCTTCTCTTCCACCTGCCCACTGAACTGTATGTCAGTTCCCATGTCTTAGAGAGGTGGGGATGACAGGAGGCACAACTGGGACCTCATGGTAAGTGGTGAAAGTAAGTGATGACAAAGATGTGACCCTGACTATGAATGGGGGCGGGCTCTTGGCAATCATTATGTCCAAAGTAGGAGAGGGCTATCTTCGAATTAGGCCCTGTATACCATTACCCTGGCACAAAGGTTGAGAGTGACTCAGGACCTTAGTATCCAAGGTCCTGTGACCCAACCCCCACCCTTGAGAATGCAGGCAGGGCAGCACAAAAGGAGGGTACAGGCTGGCACGTGCGGGGGGGCGTGGGGGGTCCCAGAGGGCAGAGTTCTCTATCTGGCACTAGAAGGATTCTGTCACGGTAACCTTTTCTTTGGCAGGGTGAAGGCCATCACCAAGTGGCCTGGTATGTGTGTTTGGGGTGGGGATGGTGGGGGGAGGGGCCTTATGGGGAGATTTGGGGAGACACGGGTGATGCTGACACGGATGGTAGAAACACTCGGGCACAAGTGGTAAGCCCCCAGAGACGATTTTTGGGCGGAGAAACCGGCCACTGCCGGAAAAGGGGCCTGGTAAGCCATTCCGCGGCCGGGTCAAGTCGGGTCGGAAGAGTTCGGAGGGTACTGTGGCCCGCCGGGGAGCCAGAGGCTGGAGCCCTGGGGCGGAGGAAGAGCTGCAGGCGGGAAGGGTCACGGGTTAGTGTCTGTTGGGGGTCCTTAGTAGGTCGGGGGTGCGGTCCTGGGGAGCCGGGGTTGGCCCTGTACTCACAATGCCGGGAAGGTCGGCGTATTTAGGGTCCGCCATGGCGGCGGCGAGGCGGGGTTGGGGGACCGGGGCCTCGGTGAGCCGGGGCCGGTGTTCGGGTAGGGGAGAGGCTGGGTCCGGGTCCCGGGCTAAGGCGGCGGCAAAGGGAGCGGCGGAGGAGGCGGAGGAGCAGGAAGTCTCGCGACAGGAATCGTACAGGAGAGAGAAGGGTAAGGCAAAAGTCGCGAGAACAGCCCGCTACCACACCCCTGGAGAGGCCGGGATTGGCGAGAATACGGCCAGGGAATGAGGTAATGGCGGGGGGACGCCGCCTGGGATTGTGGGATGTGTAGTCTTGGACCGCTCGGGTTTGGACGGAGAACGACAATAACGCGCCTTGGGAGTTATTTCACACGACTTATTTTATTTCATTTTTACATCAAGTCTATGAAAAAATATTTTATAATTCCTGTTTTTCAGATGAATACATTTGGGCTTCCAGAAATTAAATGGCTAGATAAAAAGAATACATCCTGTCATGCTGTGGCACAGAAAGGACTTCAAAAACAATAATAGCAACTAAAATTTAGTAAGGGCTTAGTCATGTTAGGAATGAAAACATTAAGTAATCTTCTCGAGTTAGAGCTATCAGAGGAAGTACAGGACACCTAGTTAAATTTGAATTTCAGATCAACAACTAATAGTTTTCTGTTTGTTTGTTTTTAGTGTAAGTATGCCCCATATCATATTTGGGACATACTAAGACACACACACACATACACACACATTATTAGTTTTTTATTTGAAATTCAAATTTAACGGGGCATCCTGTTTTTGTTTTTCAAATCTGGAATTTTATTTCAAGCTCATAAATAGGTAAGTGGTGGCTGTATGTCTGTTGGAACACCCTCTGTGCTCTTAATCACTTCACTAATAGTTTTCAGACTTCTGAATTTCACAGCTCAATAAAATTAAAACAACAGCAACCCTGGGGCGCCTGCCTTCAGCTCAGGTCTTGATCCCAGGACCCTGGGATCTAGCCCCAGGTGGGTCTCCCTGCTCCCTGCCTGCTTCTCCCTCTGCCCCTCCCCCTGCTCATGCTTTCTTTCTCTCTCAAATAAATAAAATCTTTAAAAAAATAGAACAACAGCAACCCTTTCTGAGGATGGACATAATATTGCTACCTTTTAATTTTGTCAACTAAGTGCATTAGAAAAAGAAAGCCTACTGTTTACAATAGCCATCCTTTCTTACTAGAAAAGTAGGAAGGACATACTCTCAAGAATGAAAGACAGTCCCTTGAAACTGAATAAATCTAGCTTTATGAAAAACTTGCTGCATCGTGTGTGGGTGTTTTTTTTTGGGGGGGGGCATACCCAGCAAACTTTTTTCCTGACCTTCCATAGACAAGCTTTTTTTTTTTTAAAGCAGTTTTTTTTTTTTTTTTCAGATTTTATTTATTTATTTGACAGAGAGAGACAGCGAGAGAGGGAACACAAGCAGGGGGAGTGGGAGAGGGAGAAGCAGGCTCCCCGCAGAGCAGGGAGCCCAATGTGGGGCTTGATCCCAGGACCCTGGGATCATGACCTGAGCCGAAGGCAGACACTTAACAACTGAGCCACACAGGCGCCCCCCCCCCCTTTTTTTTTAGACAAGCATTTTTGAAACTCCGTTAAGGCTGCCACCCTGGAGCCCCTAGGGGCCTGAGTTTGGGATGTTTTCCATAATGTTTCCTGAGCTTGCAGGATGCTGCAACACTTAGAAATAGTGCCAGACCAAGTGACTGGAGAGATGCTTGTGTTCCGGAGTTTGGAACTCATTGTCATTCTATGCATACTCTCCTGGCTCCTCTCCAAACCTCTACCCCTCTTTCTACAGAGTCCTACTGCCTTCCTATCCAGTTTCTTATGCTGGACCCATTTCCTTCAGTTTCCTTAAGACTCAAGGTGGGTGAGAGGTATAGGCCCAATGTGCGGAAGCCCTCATCTGAGTTCTGAGTGGTTACTTGTTGTCTGGCCAGGCCATCATTCTCTCATTCTTGCCTCATAGTGTCCAAGTGACCTTAGACAATTGCTAAGCAGAACCTCCATCCCATCCTCCCGTTTTCCATCACCATGCTCCTTCCCTTGGCCTAGTGCCTCAACTCCTGCAGTCTAACTCTCTGTTGGCCAGCAGAGGCCTATGACGTGGAGAGAAATCAATTTGGCCCGCTTCTAGGTGTTTCTGCCCAGGGGCTGCAGCAGGAGTCTGACCTGAGGGGAGGAAGGACAAAGAATCTCCAAGGCTTGGCTTTTTTTTTTTTTTTGCTAGGGAAGGGGGAGAAACAAAGCAAGCCCTGAGAAAGGGGCTGGGGTGTTGGGACTCTATCCAATGGTAACTTGGACAGGAAACACTTATGTAGGCGCTGAAACCTGTCTGAAACCTAAATGCAGATGTCTGCCCTATTGGTTCTCTCTCAAAGCCCCTGTGGCCTTCCCCATCCCCATCATTACTCCCCCTTCACTGTTTTCTGACTCCCTTTCTCTTGCAAAAGCTTCTCCTGCCCACCTGCATCCCAGCCCCAACCTATGAGGCAAAAATGAGAATTTTATCCGTTTCTGAATTCTGATAGCCCAGAATCAGAGTTTGCCTTCCTTCACATTGGGGACCTGGTGTGTATACTGGGGAGAGAGCGCACCTTTGGACGTAGAAGGGGAAGGGACTTGCCTCTCCCCTGACATTGGTGTCTGAAAAATGGAACCTGGACACCCACCCCCACAGAGGTACTGGCAGCCGCCCTTGAAAGCTGAGTGGGTTGGGAATCTGTGTGAGGGGGTTGGGGACAGGGAATGAAGTGTGCTCTCAGTTTGGAGAGAATGGTGACAGGGGCGGGGCGGGGGTGGGGGAGGAGGGTGTCCCGGAATAAAAGGGGTGGAACCGCCGTCGGCTCTCTTCCCTACCCCGGCGACAGGCCCACCTCAGGCCCCTTATCCCTTCCAGAGGGGTGGAGTCCGAGGGAAGGACAGGCAGGCCGCGGAGGTGGGGCGGTGGGATGCGGCGAGGGACTTGGGTGGGGAAGGGGTGAGGGCGAGGTTACCTAGGAGCGTCAGGGGTGGGGGAGGAGGCGAGAGGAACGGAAAGGTGCCCCCTCGCGTGGACGCCCAGCCGGAGGCCCCCCGCGAAGGAAGCCCCGCCCGCCCCGCGGCCGCCGCCCCGCCCAGGCCCGCAGCGCGGCGCTGCAGCGCGAGGGGCGGAGAGGCAGAGCGCCGGGAGAGGACCAGACGCCCAGGTCGCCCGCATCCCCGTGCCGCAGGAGCGAGCACGCGCGCCCCGGCCCCGCTCTCCAGCCTTCGCCCGGGCGCCCCACCTGCTTTCTCGGCTCCAGAGACCGAGCACCTGTCCTCCTCCTCGGCCCCAGCTGAGCACCCCTCCTCCGGAGCGCACACCGCCCCTGCAGCCCGGGAAGTGCCCGTCGCCGGCGACCACCATGGCGGAGACCAACAACGAATGTAGCATCAAGGTGCTCTGCCGATTTCGGCCCCTGAACCAGGCAGAGATTCTGCGGGGAGACAAGTTCATCCCCATTTTCCAAGGGGACGACAGCGTCGTTATTGGGGTGAGTGTCGCCCCGGGAGGGAATTTCGGGTAGGGGTCCGCAAGATGGATCTCCCCCGCCCCCGCCGAGTCTTCGCCCCGGGCTGTCACTCTGCGCCCCCTCCCAGTCGCTCAGCCTCCATCCTCCCCGCCGCAGCCCCTCCCCTCCCCTGCATCAGGATGGCTGGGTGTGGCCTGGCCAAGCGGGCGGCCAGGTCTCCGCAGAGTGGGAGGGGGCTACTTCCTCGCAGTCAGGGGACCCATCTCCCCTTTGCTGCTCGCTGCAGCGTCCCCACCCCTTAGGGCCAGTCCCGTGTTTTTCTGATGTTTTCCCTCTCCCCTAGGAAAAGCGCATCTTCCCTTTGTTATTGGCTCAGATCTCTACCCCCACCTCCCAGGAAGGGAGGGGGTAGACTAGTGGATGGGCTAGATGGGAGGTGGGCAGTCCAGGGTCTCTGCGGGTGGAGGTATGAATGAGAGTGGGCTCTAAGACCCAGCCCTCCATCAGCCCCTGAAGTAGTTACAGCCTAGACTTGGGCGGAGGGCACAGGTCTGATGAAGGGTTTTCTGAGAAAGAAATACATTGATGCCACACCCAGTTTGGGAAGGGGGCTCTGGGGTCCTAAGGGAATGTCTGTCTTTCCCTCCCAGGTACAGTAGGAAGAGGATTTCAGACACCCCAGTTCCCACTAACAAATAAAAATAACCAGATCCTGAGGTCTTAATAAGTACTTGCTTATTCATCCTTTCTCTTGATGATCCAGTAAAAAGTAGCAAGCTGTTTCTACCTCATCATGACAGCTCTACCCATGGAGGAGATCTTATTAAGAAGGAGAACTAATATTTACTATGGGTTTGTTACTCAGCATGTATTATTTAATCCTCAAAACAACACTCTGAAGTAGGTACCAATATTTCCATTTTACAGATGAGGAAATTGAGGCCCAAAGAATTTGGATGACTTTCTCAAGGTCACCCTGTTAATTCATGGATCTGAACCTAAATCTCCAACTCCAAAGCTCATGGCTTTTCCTCTATATCACACTGCCTCTGCAGATTTCTCTTCTCGACCTTTATTTGTCATGGCCCAAAGGGAATTCCTTGGGAATTCTTCACCCACCCCTCCTTTACCAGGTTGGTAGGGAGTGTTAGGCTATGGGGTGAAAGGATCTGGGATCAAGTCCTGTAGGGCTTGAGGGGTCCTGGGCCAGGAAACTGTGGCCAATCTGAGAAGGGAGGGGCACATATGACAGCTGTCCTCAAGGTCAGGGACACTGTTTATATATCTTTGGTCCACAGTGCTTGGCCCAAGGCATGCTTATTAAACGAATGAAGGAAAGATGGGGAAGGAGCGTGGGCCCTCTGAATCAGTGAGAATGGGACTTTGAGTAAACATGCCTTAGGAAGAGCCTGCTTACATGTCCCATCCCCAGGGGCCCCAGTCTGTCACCATGCTGAGCTCTCACCCACTGAACTCAAATGGGTGCTTCTGCCTTGTGTGTGTGCTTACATATGTGTATGTTCACCATATCGAGAGGGCCCCTGTCTCTCTTGGCCTCAAGGACCTTAGGCCTTACAGTCTGGTCAGTGTGGCCAGGCTAAAATAATCGGTCCTGGGGGCTCCTCTCCAAGGGAGTCTGGACAACAGGCATTAGCTGTGAGAGTTGGAGCTTGAGGTTTCCCTGAGACATGAAGGCTGAGAAATAGGAGGGAGGTGGTCATAGGGGTGCATATCCACAAAAGGCTTCTACTTTGAAGCCTAGCTTCCTTGGTTTAGTTCTTTCAGGTAAGTCTGAACAAACTCCTTTAGGTTCTCGGGCCATCCTAGTGTGGCGGGCATGTGGCATGGGGTGATGTTGGGAGAAGGAGTGGTGGTATTGATCTGTCGAATTCGCAAAACAGGAAAGACACTGTAGAAGGGGGAGAGAGGCAGAGAGGCCCAGGGCCCCCTGCCAATTCAGATTCTATCTTAGTTCCACAGCTGGTCTTCCCTTGCCTATTTTGCCTGATATTTGCAGGGCTACACCTTTGTCTCACTGTGTATCTTCCTTTGCCCAGCCCTTCCTGTCAATCTCTCCAGCTGAGATAGATGCTTATGGGGGGCCATTTTGTCTCAGGCAGCGTCCTTGGAGCTTGCCTTCCCAGCCTGACTGTTCATTGCTCATTTGGAAGGAGGAGGGCTCTAGGAGAAGGGATTTGGAGGCAACCCTCAAGGGTCCCACCAAGGGAAGGAAATCTCCTACCCCTCTCCTCTTTCCTCCTCTCACTCCCTTTGGGGCCCAGCATCTGAGGAATTAGTGGAGGAAGCTGCTTCAGGAAGGTGAGGGAAGAGGGAAGGGGGAGACAATAGTCTCTCCAAACCCAGCCCCTGCTCCTTTCTCTGGTGGCTCTCCTCTCTGCCTCTGCGGCACTGCGGCTACCTCAGGGCTTCAGAGTCTCAGATGCTCGTGGGCTTTTTCTGCCCGGCAGAGGGTAGGAGAATAAGCTGGAAAGACAGCTCTTTCAGCCTCATCCCTCCCCCACGCCCCTGACTTCTCCCAGGAATCTGGAGGATGGGGCTTAGCCAAAGTTAATGGCCTGAGTCATAGTAGAAGGGTGTCTGGGTCACTGTCTGTGGGCTGTGTACCTTGTTTTGCTCTTTATGTCACTCAGAATCCAGTGTGACTTTTTCACTGGATGCATTTAAGTGTCCCTCAGCCCTGGTCTCGGTGGGCAGAGTGTCCCGGTGCCTGCCGTCTGGGCCGCTGCCTCTATACCAGACGTGGGAGGGATGACAGTGAGGGAAGACCCATACATTCTGCTCCTCTGTCCCTATTCCTCTCCCTCATTCATTCAAGTGTCCATCATATTCTTTCTCCCTCAGATCTCCTAGTTGGTTAGCAGGTTCTTAAGCAGCAAAAATCCAGGACTATCCAGTACCTCATTTGGAAAAGCTAGGTTGGGATCTGCAGGATTACTGAATCAGAGTCAATATTGTTTAGGGTGGCCCAGGATTCCTTTGATATCTGAAGAGGGGGAGCAGGTCTCCCTTTCGCTTTGGGGGAGTCTCATAAAAGAAAATGGAGAGGGGAGGTAATGTTACCATGGCCAGTGTCTCTCCAGCATTACCATGGCAACAATCCCCAGGGGTGTCACCATGGAAATCAGGCCTGGTGCTCAGAAGTTCAGCCTCTACCAAGTGCTTTACTGAGGGTGGAAAAGGTTGGTCATCTTGGGACCCCTGATCTTAGGCCCTCTCATTAGCTTTAGTCAGTTCACATAATGGAAAACTACTGAAAGGTGCTGGGAGACACAAAGCACCCGTTTGAGTTCAGTGGGCAAGAGCTCAGCATGGTGACAGACTGGGGCCCTTGGGGATGGGACATGTAAGCAAGAGACAACAAGGAGGCTTGGGTGGGTTTAGGGAGAATGGAGCCCTGGGCTGTGGGATTCTGAAAGGGAGCTCTCTGGAGAAGGCTGTGAGGGGTGCTTAGATTGCTGTGGCGGGGGGCGGGGAGTGGATCTCAGGGGGTGTTCCTCAAAGGTGGAGCATCTCCCTGAGTGTTGCTAATGAAACCATTCTCCCAGTCTCCAACAATGGCATGGTGAGGGGGTTCCTGGGAGAGGATAGGTGGGAGAATCTCATACTTCTGAAGATGGGGTTGAGGTTGGAAAAAGGGAGTGATGCAGGGCTTCAGTTCTGTCTGGAAACATTTGGGGAAATGTCCAAATGGGGGTGGGGGTCATGTGGGGAAGGGGAAGGAAAAGCCATGAAGAGGATCTGACGCTGTGTTCAGTATTCAGACGCTTCAGTTCTTGGATGACTATGGCACTATCGGTCTGGATTCAGATTGCTTGGGTTTGAGACCATGTGCTACCGTTTCTCAGCTGTGTGTCTGTGGGCAAGCTACTTTACCTCTCTGAACCTCAGTCTCCACATTTATAAAATGGAATAATAATAGTACCTTCTAGGATTGCTGTGAGCATTAAATGAGGTAATGCATATACATTGCTTAGAACAGTGCAGGCACATAATAAACTCCTGATAAGAGTTAGATGTTATTATTTTTGTTATATATGCTGTGTCCCCACAAGCTAGCCTTTGACACACTGGGAAGTAGTTAACCTTTCCCCTTCTTACTAGTTGTTTCATCCCAACATCCAGGTCTCTAATATCTTCTTGCTCTCTTCCTCCATCAATATCTGTGTTTTTGACAAATATTTATGAAGGACATCCTGTGGGCCAAGGACTGTGCTTGATGTTGGGGATTTACAGAGAATCCCTGCCTTCAAGAAACTCTTGGTCTACATGGTGATCCAGTCTGTAGAGTGGTCTGGGCAGATATCTGAGAGGGGGCATCAGAAACGGCTTTAAAAAAAAAAAATCAGTAGCTTTTGCAAACTATACACACTCAGATTCTGGTAAGAAACCTCCCACAGCATACAACAGTCCAACTCAAAGTAATTGTGTGTCATGAGAAATAAATAAATAATGGTGATGTTTCCCATGTGAGTAGTCTAGAGGCAGAAAAAAGTAGAAAACCACTGGTCTAGTTATTCTCATCAAAAGATCTGACAAACAAACTCATCTTGAGTATAATCAATGGAAAATTACAAACAAATTTACAATTTAACAGAAATAAAAATCTTAAGATAAAATAATGAACTAGACTTGGGATTTAAGGGCCTAGTCTAGAGTAGGGAAGTGGTAGCAGGCCTTTCAAGAACCTCTGAAATTATAATGTGTCTGTGGCTTTCCATGCTCACGAGTTTACTAAGTGAACCCATTTTTAGTTCTTGGATATCTTTTATATTCACAGTACTGAGAACACCACCCTTATACTCTCTCTGGTCTCTTTCTTCTTCCCAGCGCAGGCTGCAGAAAAGGGGTTCCTCAGGTAGCAATTGCCTTCAGCACTTGGAGAGCGCCCTCCATTTTAATGCATCCACAGCCTTCTCTGGAATCCTATAATTGGGAATGTTTGTGAGAGAGAGAGAGAGAGAGAGGAGGAGGGAGACAGAGGGAAAGGCAGAGAATGTGTTGGTGCCCATGTTCCCAGAAGGGAAGAAGGGAGGGGCAAAGTTGGCTTGAGAGTTCTATTTAATCCCCTTTGGCTGCATTCCTGGCTTCAAGAAGCATAGAGAGACATTGGTGGAGAAGAGGCTAGAGTCATTGGGCTGAGATAGACATGTTTGGTTTGTTTCTGTTTCTTGGCCAATGGATAGGAGCAACACTGAGTTAGATTACAATTCAAGAATCAAGTTTCAACAAAAGATAAATTAATTAAATTAAATTAAAAAAGAAAGATATTACCACTGAGGAGGATAGGCATTAATGCTACTTTAAAGCTGTTTTCTTCTAACACTGTATGATTTTATTCTGTGTAATATTATTCTTTATAATGAAGTGTAATATGAACCATTCAGATAAAAAGGATGAAAAATTCACAAAGCCCTATGAGTACCCCATAAACTCACTCAAACCTTTAAAAAAAAAAGTAGATTTTTAAAAAATAATATTAAACATAGTCTGATTACAACATTAAAATGTTTTAATTGTTGACAAAATCAAAAACAAAGAGAAGCATATACAAGAAACTAAAAATCACTCAAAATCCTACCACCCCAAGAAAAACACTGTTAACAATTTAATGTATTTGTTTCCAGTGAGTTTTTGCTGCATATACACATATGTTAATTTTAATAAAAGTGTATCATAAACTATATATTGTTTTGCAACTCAGCTCTTTCACTAACATAATACCATGGCTACTTTACCATTACTAAATATTTTACATAATTTTATGTATTTTTAAAAATGTTTCATTTTTACATAAATCTTAACATGCACATGTGACAAAATTCAAATGATATAAAAATGTATACAATGAAAAGTAAACCTCTTTCCTACCTTTCTTTTCTAGCCACCCAGTTCCCCTTTCAGAAGGCAACCTTTTTACCAGTTTCTTATGGGTCTTTTTAAAAGCATACTATACATTTATAAGCAATTACATATATATGCGCATATACTTTAAAAAAATTTTTTTTATTTGTTTTAAGCAATCTCTATACCCAATGTGGGCTTGAACTCACAATCCCAAGATCAAGAGTCGCAAGCTCTACTGATTGAGCCAGCCAGGTGCCTGGCATATACTTTTTTTTTTTTTTAAGAAGAATGGTAGCATAGTATGCATACTATTCTGTACCTTGCTTTTTTTTTTTTTTTAAAGATTTTATTTATTTATTTGAGAGCGTGAGAGAGAGAGAGAGACAGAGCATGAGGCGGGGAGGGTCAGAAGGAGAAGCAGACTCCCCGCTGAGCAGGGAGCCCGATGTGGAGCAGGAGGACCCTGGGATCATGACCTGAGCTGAAGGCAGACGCTCAACTGACTGAGCCACCCAGGCGCTCCAGCTTTTTTTTTTTTTAACTGAACAATGAGTCTAGGAGATTCTTCCTTATCAGCACATAAAGATATATCTCATTCTATTTTTTTTTAAAGATTTATTTATTTATTTATTTATTTGACAGAGAAAGAGACAGCGAGAGAGGGAACACAAGCAGGGGGAGTGGGAGAGGGAGAAGCAGGCTTCCCGCTGAGCAGGGAGCCTGATGCGGGGCTTGATCCCAGGACCCTGGTATCATGACCTGAGCTGAAGGCAGATGCTTAATGACTGAGCCACCCAGGCACCCCATATCTCATTCTATTTAACAACTGTTTAGTTTGTTGTAGAGTTATGCCATAATTTATTTAACCAGGTCCCTATTAATGGACTTTTAGGATTATCCTAATAAGTTACTATTACAAACAATTGAATGACCTGTATAT
Organism: Mirounga leonina; assembly: GCF_011800145.1. Taxonomy (NCBI): domain Eukaryota; kingdom Metazoa; phylum Chordata; class Mammalia; order Carnivora; family Phocidae; genus Mirounga; species Mirounga leonina. The sequence continues at coordinate 21,345,449 of NW_023270314.1, read as the reverse complement.
ATATAAATACTGCATATGTCTATAGGATACATTTCTAGAAATTGAGGTCCTAAAGTATATGCACTTAAAAATTTAAGAACTGGTTCCAAACTGCCTCTCATAGAGTTGCCCCTGGTCTGTATGTGCCCTCTCCAATGCAGTGCATTGTCAAAATATTTTATTTTGTCCACTTTGATAGATTAAAATGGTACTTCATAGTTTTAATGTGCATTTCTCTTATTAATAATGAGGTTGTGCATCAACCAGCCATTTTTAAGAGCCATTATAACGTCATTTTATGATGTTATATTTTATGAGAGCACTTATTGAGGTATAGTTTACATACACTGAGTGCACAAATCTTATGCAAATGGTTTGATGAATTTTATAACATATTTTGACACCCATGTAACCACTACCCAGATAGAAATCTAGAGTATTTCTATCACCCCTGAAAGCTCCTTCTTGCCCCTGCCTGTCAGTATCGCTCCCAGGCATCCACTATTGTGACTTCTATCACTAGCTAAATTTTGTCCTTTCTTGAATTTCATACAAAGGGAATAATACAGTATGTGCTCCCTTGTGTTTGAGTTCTTTTACTAACACACTTTTGAGATTTATTGATGTTCTATTATGACATCATTTTATTTTATTTTATTTATTTTATTTTAAGTAGGCTCCACGCCTACTTGGAGCCCAGTGCAGGGCTTGATCTCATGACCCTGAGATTGAGACCTGAGCTGAAATCAAGAGTTAGACATGTAACCGACTGAGCCACCAGGCACCTCTATTATGACATCATTGTAAACAGCAACAAAGAATAAAAATATACACACGCCATTATTTAATCAATTCCTTATGTTAACCAGTCCCCTAAATATTATTCTTTTCAGTTGTTTTCAATTTCTTGTTATTTTAAGACAGTGCGATAATAAACATTCTTGTAACTAAATATTTGCCAAAAATATTTTCATGGTATAAATTCTTAGAAGTAGAACATCTGAGTCATTGGATATGTGCAATTCATGACTTTTGATTATGTATTTCTGAATTGCTCCCATAAAAGTTGTATGGACTTACTGTCCTACTAGAAAAGGATGAAGGTGCTTATTTCAAGGAAAGTATACCTCCTTGAACCCTTATCTACACTGGGTATTCCAATTAAGTTTGTGTCTTTCAATTCGATAAGTGAGTAACGACATTACTGTTTTAGTTTGAATTTGTATTTATTTTTCTGTTGTTAGTACCTAGATCTTGTCCATTTTTTTTCTCTTGAGGTTTATCTTTTTTGTTACTAATTTATGAGAGTTCTTTATATAATAAGAATATTAATATCTTTGAAAAACTTAAAATTTTCTTTTTTAAAAAACTATGCATTTTCATTTTAGAGAAGTTTCTTTTCTTTATGTTTATTTATTTATTTAAGTAATCTCTACACCCAGTGTAGGGCTTAAACTCATGACCCCGAGATCAAGAGTTGCATGCTCTTCCAACTAAACCAGACAGGTGCCCTTAATTTTAGAAAAGTTTGCAATCTAAAAAAAAAGAAGAGAAACTCCTAAAATTCCACTGTCCAAGGATAACCACTGTTAACATGTTTTTTGTTAAAGATTTTATTTATTTATTTGAGAGAGAGACAGAGAGCATGAGCAGAGGGAGGGGCAGAGGGAGAGGGATAAGCAGATTCCCTGCTGAGCACAGAACCCAACACATGGGGCTCGACACATGGGGCTTGAGGACCCTGAGATCATGACCTGAGCTGAAGTCAGACGCTTAACCGACTGAGCCACCCAGGTACCCCTTACCATGTTTTTCTAAGTAAGGTGTACATCTATACATATACATTTTTTTTTTTACAGAAATGGAATCATCCTTTACATACTTTTTATTTGTTTTTTACACTGCATACTATTTTATGTATTTATTTTTTGCATACTGGTTTTTGATTAACAGTATTTTGTGTATACTTTGTCTTGTGATTACGTATTTTTCTATAACATCACCTATAATATTTTACATTTTTAATTTAAAAGCAGTATGTTTTCACTGTAAAACATTTAAATATCACACACAAAAAATGTTGCAAGCCTGTTACTCTGCTCTCTGGTGATAACCACCATTAGTAGGTCTGCATGTGGTCTTCCATGTCTTTTTTCTAAGGCTGTTCTGTACATATGCTTTAAAAAATATATAATTACGGGGCACCTGGGTGGCTCAGTTGGTTAAGCGGCTGCTTTCGGCTCAGGTCATGATCCCAGGGTCCTGGGATCGAGCCCCACATCAGGCTCCCTGTTCAGCGGGGAGCCTGCTTCTCCCTCTCCCTCTGCCTGCCTCTCTGCCTACTTGTGCTCTCTCTCTACCTGTCAAATAAATAAATAAAATCTTTAAAAATATATATATAATCACATTACACACACTGTTTTTATTTTTTCACTCAATTGAGCTTGAACATGTCAATATATGTAAACCAACCTCACTCATTTTAATGGGAGTAGAATATGGAGGTATCATAATCAACATCTTATTGATGGATATTTGAATTGTTTCTGGTTTTACTTTAATACAAACTGCTGCACTGAACATCCTTCTACATAAATCTTTAAGTGCTTAAGTAAGTGTTGTAAAATGAATTCCTAGCACTGGAATCCCCAATATAGAGTACAAACAGTATGGACATTTAAATATTTAATAGAATTGTCCTCCAGAAAGGCTCGATCAGTTTACAGCACTCCCTTCATTGTAGAGAGCATCTTCACAACCTATTTCTCTTTGTGGATTCTGGTTTGGGGGCTTCAGAGGCTTTTGCCAAAGAGAGATCAGATAAATATTTCAGGTAGATTTTTTTTTTCCCATAAGCCAGACTTTTCAAATCTTTTAAATATTAAAAAATCTATTTATTAGTTTTCCTTTATGCAAAGAAGTAAAAAGAAAGAAACAAAATAATACACTACTGTCCCACTCTCTGTGACATTAAGAAGTAAAAAATTTTTAAAATATAATACTTGTACATGGTTTAAAAATATAAACAATCCAGGGGCGCTCGGGTGGCTCAGTTGCTTAAGTGACTGCCTTCGGCTCAGGTCATGATCCTGGAGTCCCGGGATTGAGTTCTGCATTGGGCTCCCTGCTCAGCAGGGAGTCTGCTTCTCCCTCTGACCCTCCCCCCTCTCATGTGCGCTCTCTCTCTCTCTTTCAAATAAATAAATGAATAAAATCTTTAAAATATATATATATAAACAATCCAGGAGCACCTGACTGGCTCAGTTGGAAGAGCATGCAACTCTTGATTTCGGGGCTGTGAGGTCGAGCCCCACAGTGGGTGTAGAGATTACTAAAAAAATAAAATAAAATAAAACTTTAAAAAATATATATGTAAGTAATCCAGGATACAAAATGTAAAATAAAAGACTTGTCTCTCCTCAAAGTAACCACTGTTAACATTTTTGTATAATTCCTCTAGAAAAAAATTCTATGTATAGATGGAATATTGTGAATATTCCTAGAGCCACTATCTCCAGTTCTGGCCAATAAAAGTTTTATGACTTTCCTTAATTAGTTAAAACATGTCTCCCAAACTCTGGTGACCATAGATTTAGAGCTTTACATTTCAGATGGATAAAGATGGGCTCTGCAGTAAAACAATGTGACAACCAAGTCATAGGCTCTTTTTTTTTTTTAAAGATTTTATTTATTTATTAGAGAGAGAGAGGGCATGAGAGGGGGGAGGGTCAGAGGGAGAAGCAGACTCCCTGCCGAGCAGGGAGCCCAATGTAGGACTTGATCTGGGGACTCCAGGATCATGACCTGAGACGAAGGCATTTGCTTAACCAACTGAGCCACCCAGGTGCCCCTAAGTCATAGGCTCTTTATACTGAATGGCAGGAAAACATGACTGAGAAATTTGTCACTTGTGATGGAGAACAAGCATAGTCTCATTTAATCTGAGGAATGAGATGTGCCAAGGGGCCGGGGAGAGTCTGAGGGCTTGGATAGACAGTTTTGAAAAGTTGTCTGGTCAGCGTGCAGGTAATAAAATCTGCAGATCGACGTTTATGGGTCACTGTCCATTCGCCCCCTGCAGGGTTGTACCGAACGCTTTGTGTCCAGCCCAGAGGAGATTTTAGATGTGATTGACGAGGGGAAATCAAATCGTCATGTGGCTGTCACCAGTGAGTGGGGATCTAAGGGGCTCTTGAGTCTGGGAGTCTGCTGCTTGTCTGCGTCCTCTGGGGCTGAGGGTCATTTAGTATCATTAGTATGACCTGGTGGGGGTCATTTAGTATGATTAGATAGTGAATATATTCTTTGTTTGGCTCCCCAGGTTGTAAATATTTTGTATCTTTAACATCTTATCAGCGCACATGATTTGTAACATATAACCTAAATGAAACAAAATACTTGTAGGTCAGTGATTTGTTTCAGTTTCTCTTTACTTAAAGTTGATTCCTTAAAAGGAAACCCATGTTTCTGATTTCATATATTTCTTTCACAGAGAGAGCTTGTGTTAATGTTTGTAGAACAGCTCAGCAGCTTGGTATATGTATATTTCATTTACGTAATGGGGAATATACTAAACATATGTCCCTAACTTGGCATCTTTCACTTAGTGCAAGATCCTTCCATATCAGGACATATGGATCTATTGAGGAAGTTATTTTTAAACCTAGAGGTAGATTTTTAATGTGTTTAAAGATTTTATTTATTTATTTGTCAGAGAGAGAGAGAGAGCAAGAGCACAAGCAGGGGGAACGGCAGGCAGAGGGAGAAGCAGGCTCCCCGCTTGAGCAAGGAGCCTGATGTGGGCCTCCATCCCAGGACCCTGGGATCATGACCTGAACTGAAGGCAGACGCTTCACCAACTGAGCCACCCAGGCATCCCTAGATTTTTAATGTTAATGAATTGTTTTGTACTCTCCATGGCCTGTGGCCCTACTGTCTTTTCCCGTTCGGTTTCCCAGGGAGGGGGCTGGAGTGGTGGGATGCTAAATCATCACCCCAAGGCTGAGATCCCCTCACACAATCTCACGCTGTGGCACTTCTCAATGGCATTCCCTAGCGCATGGGAACAGCTCCTGGTGTCAGTACTAACTTTTGCTCCTCCTTCTCTAGTTCCCCTCATCCCCCCAGATCATCCGTGGATGCAGATGGCTGAAAAACCAGGTGCCTTCTCAGGCTAATGGAAGGGGGCTGTGGTATTTCTTCTCCCTCACATCCTGACTGCCAATGTCTGCCATGTTTTATTCCCATTCTAGGGGAAGCCATATGTCTTTGACCGTGTGTTCCCCCCAAACACGACTCAGGAGCAAGTTTATCATGCGTGTGCCATGCAGATTGTCAAAGGTAATCTGTATTATCTTTGTAAGATGTATTTTTAGAATGTATGTTTTCAGGTTCCCCATTCCTTATCCCACTTCTTTCCACCAGTGCTCTTTCTCTGCTGTCTCTTCCAGATGTCCTTGCTGGCTACAATGGCACCATTTTTGCTTATGGACAGACATCCTCAGGGAAAACACATACCATGGAGGTGAGGGTTCTGACTTCCATGAGGGGTGAGAAGCTGGGAGTGTAAATGAGAGGCCAAGGAATCTCAGTGGGGCAAGATCTAAGAATCAAGCTTGCTTGGTCTGGAGGATGAACCGAGGGGCAGGAGTGTAGTAGAACTTTAGTGAAATCCCTCCAGCCTGCTACAGTTTTCTATCCTTTCCACTACTCCAGTTTTCTTCTTTTGATCTGGAAAAGCAGCTGCATTAATAGTCCAAAAGGCCACTCAATTCTCTCATCGTTCCAGTAAGAGAGAGACATGGCAGTGACTGCCTCCAACCTCAAGATGGTCTTCTTATCCACTATGACCTTTGTGTTCACCTGCATACCTCTTGAATTGTCTCATTCTTTCTGAGTCCCAGCCTCATTCTGGAATACGTTTCCTCCCCAGGGAAAGCTGCATGACCCCCAGCTGATGGGAATCATTCCTCGAATTGCCCGAGACATCTTCAACCACATCTACTCCATGGATGAGAACCTTGAGTTCCACATCAAGGTGATCATGGCATGACAGCTGGGCATCCTCAGATGGGGCCTGGGAGGGGAAGAGCTAGTATGAGCCCACTGAGGACCTGGGCACCCCAACTTATTTTCCTGCTCTGGTTACCACAGTTCTTCTCTGCCAAGATATTCTCTTCTGCTCTTTCTCTCCTACTACTACCATTTGAGCAGGTCACATTCACTTGAGATCCCTGGGTCAGATTTAAGACAGGCCCTCTTCACTTTCTCCCTGACCAGGTTTCTTACTTTGAGATTTACTTGGACAAAATTCGTGACCTTCTGGATGGTGAGTGATGTTTAACCCCATTGGGCAGTGGGGGTGTGAGGAGGGCAAGGAAAAGAAAGCTCACATTGCTTTTGGCAAGAGATGCAGAGGACACACACACTCATACCCATGTCCCTTGCCCCCATTCACCAAAATTCCCCAAAGCGAAAAGGGTCAGAAGATGAGCTTCAAGATCCAGGCCTATATAGTAACAGCCTGAGGCCAGTTGGAACCTTGAGGCTAGAATCCTGGAGGAGGAGAAACTGGCTTTCAGTGTGTGCTGGAAGTTTAAGCTTCATGGGGAAGTCTTTCTCCTTTTTCATTTTTAAGAAAATTTTTTCAATTTATATATTTACTTGAGAGAGGGAACGCATGAATGGTGGTGGTGGGGGGTGGGAGGAGCAGGGGGTGAGGGAGAAGCAGACTCTGCACTGAGTGCCGAGCCCGACGCGGGGCTCAATTTCATGACTGTGAGATCATGTCCTGAGGCGGACTCTTAACTGACTGGGCCACCCAGGTGCCCCTCTCCTTTTTTCACATAGAAGAGACTACTGTCTCAGTGGGCTACAGGATGCGAGTTAGGGGTGGAGGTACTAGCCTTGCTTACCCTGCATTGTCTTGATTCAGTGACCAAGACAAATCTGTCTGTGCATGAGGACAAGAATCGGGTGCCATTTGTCAAGGTGAGAGTGGGGACGGGGCACCTGGGTGGGGGTCACCTCATTGAGATTTGAGGTGTGGCAGGAGGGAAGACCAGAGACCCAGAAATTGGAAGGCAGATGTCTTGGAGGAATGAGATGTGCCAAGGGGCCGGGGAGAGTCTGAGGGCTTGGATAGACAGTTTTGAAAAGTTGTCTGGTCAGCGTGCAGGTAATAAAATCTGCAGATCGACGTTTATGGGTCACTGTCCATTCGCCCCCTGCAGGGTTGTACCGAACGCTTTGTGTCCAGCCCAGAGGAGATTTTAGATGTGATTGACGAGGGGAAATCAAATCGTCATGTGGCTGTCACCAGTGAGTGGGGATCTAAGGGGCTCTTGAGTCTGGGAGTCTGCTGCTTGTCTGCGTCCTCTGGGGCTGAGGGACTGGAAGTGAGCAAGGGCAGACTGTGTCCTCCAGAAGAAGAGGCTCCTCTCGGGTGTGCGACCCAGCTGCCTGGGAGACGCAGTGTCGGGGCTAGTCCTGGCAGGTGCCCTTTCTCCCCGGGTCCGCCAGCGGTCAGTGGAGGCTGGGGGCTGAGGGCCTCGGCTCCGTAGGTGTCAGTATAGGGACCGCCTTTCCCTTTGTCCTGCAGACATGAACGAACACAGCTCTCGAAGCCACAGCATCTTCCTCATCAACATCAAGCAGGAGAACATGGAGACCGAGCAGAAGCTCAGTGGGAAGCTGTATCTAGTGGACCTGGCAGGGAGCGAGAAGGTTGGGCACCTGGGGGTGGGGTGGGTAGGGAAGGAGGTCTGGGGGGGGGGGGACTTTTTTAAATCAAAATAACTCTTTGATTGAGATATAATTCACATACCACAAAGTTCACCATTTTGAAAGATACAGTTCCATGGGTTTTAGGATACTTGGAAGGTTGTGCACCCATCACTACTAATTCTAGAACATTTTCATCACCTGTTAGCAGTCACTCCCTATTTCCCCCTCCCCTAGCCCCTGGCAACCACTAATCTACTTTTTGTCTCTGTGGATTTGCCTTTTCTGGACATTTCATATAAATGGGATAGTATGATACGGGGGCGGGAGGGGGTGGCTTTTGTCAAGAGGGCTTAGGGTAACAGAGGAAGGGCCTTGTCTGTTCTCTTCCCCGGTCCCCTCCCCTCCTTGGACTGAAACCCCCTGAGTAGAGAAGAGGCCATGAGAGCCCTCTTTCCCCCTGCAGCTCTCATGACACACTCACTCATCCCTTAATGCTCTGGTAGGTCAGCAAGACTGGAGCAGAGGGAGCCGTACTGGATGAGGCAAAGAATATCAACAAGTCACTGTCAGCCCTTGGGAATGTGATCTCTGCACTGGCTGAGGGCACAGTGAGTGTCCCTTAGACCCCGTCCCATCATGCCCGATGCATGGGGTGCACGACCCCTAGTCAGCACCACTCTCCTTTCTGATTCCCTCGTTGAATATTTTTCTGATTTGTGGTCTCCCTCCTCCCCCAGAAAAGCTACGTTCCATATCGTGACAGCAAAATGACACGGATTCTCCAGGACTCTCTGGGAGGAAACTGCCGGACAACTATGTTCATCTGCTGCTCACCATCCAGCTTCAATGACGCAGAAACCAAGTCCACCCTGATGTTCGGGCAGCGGTCAGTGGCAGGGTCCCTACTCCTGGGCCAGCCCCTGTTGCTCTCTCCCCTCCGTGTCATGCAAGCCTTCATGGAGGTCCCATCTCCTTGTTCTCCTCACCAGGGCAAAGACCATAAAGAACACTGCCTCAGTGAATCTGGAGTTGACTGCTGAGCAGTGGAAGAAGAAATATGAGAAGGAGAAGGAGAAGACAAAGGCTCAGAAGGAGACGATCACCAAGCTAGAGGCTGAGCTCAGCCGGTGGCGCAATGGTTAGAGAGGGTTCCACTGGGTGTGAGAGGCGGCTGGAGGAGGAGGCTGAGGGGACCAGTGGGGCCCTGTCTGGGGCAGGGCTTCAGGGCAGGCCAACCTCCCAGGAGGGCTGTGTTTCTGGAGGGGTGCAGTCAAAGTGGTGTGAGGGAAGTGGAGAGGGGGCTGACCGCCCTTATCCCATCCCCCAGAAAAGGTTGAACATGCACTTGGCAACAGAGATGGAGACCTGCCCAGAGGTCTTGGCGTTGAGGAGTGAGGGAGGAAGGACTCCTGGATGCAGCTCTCTCTTCTCCCATCCCTCACCTTGTTCTGCCTCTTGGCCAGGAGAGAATGTGCCTGAGACGGAGCGCCTGGCTGGGGACGATGCAGCCCTGGGAACTGAGCTCTGTGAGGAGACCCCTGTGAATGACAACTCATCCATTGTGGTGCGCATCGCACCTGAGGAGCGGCAGAAATACGAGGAGGAGATCCGCCGCCTCTATAAGCAGCTCGATGACAAGGTGAGGACACCCAGGGCACAGAGGGGAGGCCAGTGGTATGAGAAGTGAGGGATTAAGGAATTCGCTTGTACTGCCTTTTTTTTTATTTTAAAAGGGACAAATGCTCATTATTGAACATGTGGAAGATAGCACTGAGTAACGTTTAGAATTGTTGGATCACAATATCATACACCTGAAACTAGTAAAACACTGTATGTTAACTCTACTGGAATTGAAATTAAACTTAAAAAATATATCATTAAGAAATTTAGAAGATAAATAAGAACATATTGAAGAAAATGTAAGTCATCCATCATCCCACCATTCATAAATACTACTATTAACATCCTGCTTTTCTCCATACATAGAACATGCAGTTGAGATACACTGTATACGTAATTTTGCATCTGATTTCTTCATTCTGCATTGCATAAGGGGCAGTTTCCTACTTTGTTAACAATTCCTTACAAAAGTATTTTTTAAATGGCTGCCTAACAGTCCATTTGTCAAAATGTATTGAACCATTTGTTTGTTACTTCTAGTCTTCTAGGGCTTCTAGTCTTCTTTGTTTTTAGTAGCTTGTTCTTGCTCTTGTAAGTAATTCTGAAAGCACTGTCTTTGCCTCTGAGGCCCAAGACTTTGCTTTTGAAAGATTTGATTAGAATGGAGCACTAAAGTGGGATTTCTAGGTTAGAGGACATGCACTTTAACCTAAAGGCTTTTGCTGTGTATTGTCAAGGTTATACCACCTTCCAGGGAGAAAGGAATTTGAAAGTGAGGGCAGGAGTGAGGCAAGAGATCGAGGGCAAAGCTTCTTTTTAGGATATGGGGTTTCTAACTCAAAGCCTGAACTGTCTGGATTTTTGTCAGGATCCTACCTCTGCCCCCACCCCCATAAGTCCAGACTGGATGGAGCTTCCCTTCATTCCATCTTTCCCCCTTGCCTCCAACAGGACGATGAGATCAACCAGCAGAGCCAGCTCATAGAGAAGCTTAAGCAGCAGATGCTGGACCAGGAAGAGGTAATGGGAAGGAGGACAAGACATGAGAGGAGAGCGGTGTGTTCCCTAAAAGGCATAAAAGACCTTTTACAACCAGATAGAAGAAGGGCTTAGTCTTCTGCGTCGGGCTTGGTCACCCCCCCAAAACTATCGAAGTCTGGGGACTTAACTGGGGCTTTGTGTAAAAAACAGATTTGGAGTCTGGGTGCTTCTTCCTTCTGTGAAACCTACAGCCCACTTCCTCCTGACTCTTGCTTTGACCCTTGCCCCTCTCCTGGAGCTCTGCCCTCCAGGCTTAGGGTGCCAGAGAGGCCCCATCTGGGGCAGTGTTCTCGGCTTCCCCAGACCAGGGGGCCATAGAGGCGGTAACTGGCAGCAGACCCCCTCACGTGCCTTGCCTCTTCCTCCAAGCTGCTGGTATCCACTCGAGGAGACAACGAGAAGGTCCAGCGGGAGCTGAGCCACCTGCAGTCAGAGAACGATGCTGCTAAGGAGGAGGTGAAGGAGGTGCTGCAGGCCTTGGAGGAGCTGGCCGTGAACTATGACCAGAAGTCCCAGGAAGTGGAAGAGAAGAGCCAGCAGAACCAGCTTCTGGTGGATGAGCTGTCTCAGAAGGTGGTAAGTGGCTGACCGGGGTTCAGGAACCCCCTGGCCCCCAGAACATCCTCCACGTCCCAAGGGACCTCTGTGCCCGGGGGACCGCATCACACTCGTACCTTTGCTCTGCTGTGCAGTGTGCCAGGGGACCCTCTCCCGCCCTGTCATCACCCTTCGCCCTCCTGACCCCTGTCTCTCCCAGACCCTTGGGCAGGGCCTGTGTTCTCTCTGTAGCAGCCCTCGGGGTCATATATAAGGCAGAGGCTCTGCGCGGGCTAGGGAGGGGGGGTGGGCAGATGGCAGCGGGATGACGTGAGGGGCTGTCCCCAGGCCACCATGCTGGCTCTGGAGTCTGAGTTGCAGCGGCTACAAGAGGTCAGTGGACACCAGCGGAAGCGAATTGCGGAGGTGCTGAATGGGCTGATGAAGGACCTGAGTGAGTTCAGTGTCATCGTGGGCAACGGGGAGATTAAGCTGGTGAGTGGGGCTGGGGGCAGCAGGTCATTCTTGCTCTGGGCACTGGTGGGAGAGGCAGGGGGGCACCACCCAGGCCCTCAGGGATACTGAGGAAGGTGGGCCAAAGAGCTGGGAAATATGCCTTTAAACTAGACCCGGGAAAACAAGTAGAATTTGCATAGCCTCAGCTGTAAATACACCTTCTAGAGGGTACCGAATAAGAGGCCATGGAGATGTGCGTGTAGCTGGCATTAGAGGTGAGGCACAGAGCTGGGAACGAGATACGCAAATCCGTAGCGGAGACCATCGGGCTGATCAAGCAGATCAGTGTGACTCCAAATCACATTGCCTTATAAGATGGAAGAGGGCAACTGTCGGAATTGGATCTTTAAGTGCAGGGAGAAGGATTTAGTGTGAAATGCCAGGTGATAGCAGCTAAAAGTTATTTGGAAGATACGTGTGCCACCCAAGTCTGTGTGTGTGCGGGTGTAAGCGGGGACGGGCAGAATGCACGGGAATGGGAAAGCTTCCCTGCAGCCGAGAAGCACCTCTTCCTGCCCTCTCCCACCCGCAGCCAGTGGAGATCAGCGGGGCCATCGAGGAGGAATTCACGGTGGCCCGACTCTATATCAGCAAAATCAAGTCGGAAGTCAAGTCTGTGGTCAAGCGCTGCCGGCAGCTAGAGAACCTGCAGGTTGAGTGTCATCGCAAGATGGAGGTGACAGGGCGGGAGCTCTCATCCTGCCAGCTGCTCATCTCCCAGGTGAGCGCCGGGCCCTGAGAGTCTTGGCATGCCATGGGAAGGAGGACGATTCTGCGGCTATGGGATAAGACTCCTGGCACCTGCCGTCATGTCAAGGGCCTAGGGTCAACCACAGTCCAGGACAGAAGAGCCTGGGTTAGCTGGGGAGGGTCCAGGCCAGGGAAGCGAAGGTTCAGAGGGGATACCACCCCCGGAGCTGATGGGGTCTTAAGGAAGGGTCTCCAAAGAAATGGCCTCTGGCCCTGTGTCTTCAGGCCGGCGCAGCAGATGGGGAGGGCCTGGGAGGAAACCTGCAGAGGTCAGTGTCGCCCAGCTGTGTCCTTGACTCCATCCCTCTTCTTCCGCTCACTAACCCTTCCCCCATTAGCATGAGGCCAAGATCCGCTCGCTTACAGAATATATGCAGAGTGTGGAACTAAAGAAGCGGCACCTGGAAGAGTCCTATGACTCCCTGAGTGACGAGCTGGCCAAGCTGCAAGCCCAGGGTGAGGCCTTTTTCAACCTCTAAACCACACGACCTGGGATCTGAGATCCTGGAGGGGGGCGGGGAGGAAAAGCCACAAACATCAAATAGACCTTCTAACAGCATGCTCCTCCCATGCATTAGACTGAGATCGTGGAAGCTTTGGCCTGTAGCTTATTGTACACAAGCCATGAACCCTCCGTGGATCTCTTTCCCTGTCGTATCAAATCGCACTGTTCTAACCCAGAAGAATATTCCTGAGGGCCCACACTGGGTCCATGTCCCCTGCCCTACTTGCAGCTCTGGTCGAAAAGTGAAGTTCTTTCCGGAGGAGGTAGGTGCGATGTAAGCCGCGCTCCCCTCCCTCTTTCCCTCAGAAACTGTGCACGAAGTGGCCCTGAAGGACAAGGAGCCAGACACACAGGATGCGGATGACGTAAAGGCGAGTGGGGAAGGGGCGGGGCACAGCCAGGGCATAGCTGGGGCCCAGCACGGCCGTGCCGGCCCTCTCCCAGCTGGTGTCTGGGAGTCTGGCTTTGAGCGTGGGGTGGGGCTGTTCGCAGAAGGCCGTGGAGGTGCAGATGGAGAGTCACAGGGAGGCCCATCACCGGCAGCTGGCCCGGCTCCGGGATGAGATCAACGAGAAGCAGAAGACCATCGATGAGCTCAAAGAGTAAGAGTCCCCCTGGGTGGCTCCTGCCTCCATGGCTCCCTCTTGGCCCGGGGTCTGGTTTGTTCACTTCCACGGGCCACTCCCCCTGACCATGCCACAGCTTTGTAGCCGAGCTCCAGGAGGCACGGGAGTGAGGACTAGTTCTTCTCCTTGAGCTCTTATGATTGGGTAGCCCATGGCTTCTCACTCTGTCGTGGAAACCGTGGCGTGCGCCTGCCTCCAATAATTCGAAAGTAGATGCATCCATCAGTCCTGACCAGACCCACTTGTACCAGAAGGAGAACGTTTGCAGGGCTGGTCTTCCCTTTCCCCCATCATTAATAACCTTTTTGTTCTCTCCAACACCTCCTCGCCCTCTGCAGCCTGAATCAGAAGCTGCAGTTAGAGCTAGAGAAGCTTCAGGCTGACTACGAGAAGCTGAAGAACGAAGAACACGAGAAGAGCAGCAAACTCCAGGAGCTGACGTGAGTGATGGCCCAGACCGCTACTCACGCACACCCGCAAAGGCGGGGAACTGTGCAGGTGGGAAAAGGGTGGCCACAGGAAGCAGATGCCTCAGACGAGTCATAGGATGCCGTGGGGAAGGGCCAAAGAAAAAGGAGAGACAGAGACGTTCAGAAATAACCTCTAGTGAATATTAGCTGCCCTGGCCTGGAAAGATGTCTGGGATGTTCTGTTAAGGGTGAAAAGCAGGCTACAAAACAGTATGAATGGTATGATCCCATACAATTTTTGTGGGATATCCCTGCATAGAAGTAAGAGTCTGGGAAGACTGACACCAGAATGTTATGTTGGTTCAATCTGTCAGCAGTAGAATTATGGGCTTTTTATGAAATTCATCTTACTTTTTTTTTCTTTTCTAATTTCTGCATAGCAAACATGAGAAACTTGTATAATAAGTAATAATAAAGTCTAGATCAAAGGAATGGAGAGGGAGGAGAGAGGGAGGAAGGACAGTCCTGAGGGACTCTTGTGTTTCCTTCTTGCCCCAGATTTCTGTACGAGCGACATGAACAGTCCAAGCAGGACCTCAAGGGTCTGGAGGAGACAGTTGTGAGTGGTTTCCCTCTGTGCCAAGTTAACAGGGTGAGGTGGGGGCTTCATGTCTTCCCCTGACTTCTCCATAAGCCCATTCCTTATACAGTGTCAGTCTGTGGCATAATCAGAACACATCTTTTCCTAAAGGATGAGTGATTCACCTGCCCAGATAGACTGACGCTTCCTATAATTTTGGAGCGAAAATACTGACCTGGTATTTGGCTACCCACAATGTGTCATCATTCTTTCCAGGCCCGGGAACTCCAGACCCTCCACAACCTTCGCAAGCTGTTCGTTCAAGACGTCACGACTCGAGTCAAGAAAGTGAGTGCCATCCTTGGAATCTTCCCAGCCCCCGTACTGCCCCCTGCCCGCAGGTTTCTCTAACCCCTGTGGCCTCCAGTGGAGATGGCTTGGCCTGGTGCGGGTGAGACCTTTTTGGCCTGGGACAGCCACATCTTTCCCCCCCGTCTTTCATCAGAGTGCAGAAATGGAGCCCGAGGACAGTGGGGGGATTCACTCCCAAAAGCAGAAGATTTCCTTTCTTGAGAACAACCTGGAACAGCTTACAAAAGTTCACAAACAGGTAAGAGTAGGGGAAAGGGTGAAAAGAACTCTTGAGGCTAGGTGCCTAGGAGTACCAAATCCTCCGAAGTCCCTTGGATTTAGGAAATCTGCTTTTGCATGTTTTCCTTACTTTCCCTTTACTTTTCCTATGAATCCCTTCTTTATCCATGTTTGGTTCCACTTTTACCCTGTTCTTTGTTCCATGCCTGTTCTCCCTTCTCAAAGCTCCCAACTGCCTCTGCTCAAAGTGAAATCCCCCAGGCCTATGGATTTGGAGGGAGAGGTTGGAACTGGTAGAGGTTTCAGAGGCACGGGGCTGTTAACTACACAGGAGGGATACTGGTCAGAGGCAAGGAGAAGCCAGGGAAGTTGGGCTTCCTCTCACTGAGAGAACTCCATCTGCGTAGGCCTGGGGCAGGCATGCAGGGTAATTAAAGGATGTCCTCCAGATGGCGCAACCAGCCCCTGGGTGGGCCTGGTTGAAACTCCTGTGTATTAAGTTGCTGCCTCTCTGTCCCCCTCCTTGCTGCTGCGGCTCCTTAGGTGGATGACTGGGTTTCAAAGGTATGGGGTGGGGAGCTAGAAGGGGCAGTCCAAAGGAGTCAGGACAGGAAATGTTTGGTATGTACAGAGCAGGAGCACCCTCTCTAGCGCCAAATATCTGAGCCTTGAAGACATGCCACAGTGTGTCAACTGGCTCTTTTAACTGATTCGTGCAATAAACCCTAATCTATACTTTATTCCCTTTCTTTCAAACCCACCTGAACATTTGATCTAGACGCATATTCTCACTAAACCGGAGCTTAAATTTCTCAGTGCAATGCCCAGCATATTTAGCAAATACTTGGCACATCTTTTTTTTTTTTTTTTTTAACATATATAATTTAAAAAAAAATCCCAGGACTGTGGCCCAATGATAAGCTGCAGGGTATATTTATTTTACTTGGGCCCGCAGAGGGCTGTACTATCATCTTTCCCCCTTTGCTTATTATACAGCAGTATAACAATGTAACAACATTCCGGAAAAGTTGAAAGTCCAGGGAAGAAACATTTGTAATCAGTTCTGCCATCCTATGTTCCTTTCTCTGTGTTCACTTTCCTTCTCTGTCCAAATGCATGCCGTATTGCTTGTTTTTTCCCAATATTTTTATTGTGGTAAAATACACATAAAATTTGCCACCAGAACAATCTTTAAGTTCAGTGGTATCAAATGCATTCACACGGTTGTGCAACACCCCCACCGTCCTTCCCCATCCCTGTCATCTTGTAAAACCGCACCTCTACACCCACTTCCCAGTAACTCCGTTCCCCTCCCTCCCAGCCCCTGGCAACCACCATTCTTCTTTCGTTCTCTATGATTTTGACTCCTCGAAGTACTTCCTATAAGTGGAATCCTGCAGGATTTGTCCTTTTGTGGCTGGCTTATTACACTCAGCATCATGCCCTCCAGGCTTATCCACAGTGTTGGATGTGTCGGGAAACCACAGGCTGTTTCCTTTTTCCTCACTGAAGCCGCTGCCTCTCTCTGCTCAAAGTCCCAACGACCAAAAACAACTCACCTAGATGACGGAGGCCTCCTCACAATGTCCTACCTCAGCAGACACAAGACTAGAAAGGGAAATGAGAGAGATGTAGAAACTTCTCAATTCACAGACTCTTAAATAGCCAGGCCTTCAGCCCTAGTCTCAATTAAGCTGAACTCTTGTCACAGCCAACCATTGTTTATAAACTTCAAATTGTCCAAAGTGGAAGGGGCACAGATGTATTTCCAAGCTCTGCCCTTTCTCCCCGGGTTCCCTGCTCTACCAGCTTACCTGGTATCTTCCAAGGCCGGCTCCTGCAGGCTGGAGCCACCCCGCCCCCGTTATTGTACGCAATCCTATAAAAAGATCAGGAAGTCTTGGGACGCCTGGGTGGCTCAGTCGGTTAAGCGTCTGCCTTCGGCTCAGGTCATGATCCCAGGGTCCTGGGATCGAGTCCCACATCGGGCTCCCTGCTCCGCGGGGAGCCTGCTTCTCCCTCTGCCTCTGTCTCTCTCTCTGTCTCTCATGAATAAATAAATAAAATCTTTAAAAATAAATTAAAAAAAAAAAAAGATCAGGAAGTCTTCTCTGGCTGCAAGGTGGTTGCTACCACTCTCTACCTTAAATTAAATGGGGGAGGGACAGCCCAGGAAGTCCTTGAATGTGAAGGTAATGAGCACAAATGTTTGTGAGCCCTCAAACATTTTCTTTCCTTCCTATGGGGTGCTGTGTGAATGTGTGCGGGTGGGGGGTGGGGGGGGCTCCCATGTTTCAGCTTCTGCTCTTGCTCTCCACTGCACCTAACCTGCCCTCAAAACCATATCCACCTTCCAGACTGCCACTGCGCTCTTGCTGTCCCGCCCTGTGCATGCCTACAAAGCCATCTCTGGGTGAGGGGTGCCTCATCCCCATGGTTGCCCTGGGGCTGTTGGTCTGGCACAAGCTGTGAGGTATTGGGGGGTGGGTATTGAGGCCAGGAAAGACTGGGACAGGGCACTGTCCCAAGAGTTCTGGGCTACGGTGGACCTGGCACGTTTTGCTACTCAGAAAACGATGTGACTTTTTCATGCCTGACCACTGTTTGCTCCGGGAGAAGGAAAAAACAGGCCAGAAGAGCAGTTAGGTAAAGGGAACGAGGCCTTTCGAGGAAAGAGTGCTGTCTCCGTCTACCCTGACTTGATTTTTCTTTATTTTCTCTCCCTGCCCCGCACCCCCACGCGCCACCGCTCCACCGCTGGCTCTCTCTTGGGTCTCCGGCTTTGCCTTGGCCTCTTCCCTCGGGCTTACCCCACAGCTGGTACGTGACAATGCAGATCTGCGTTGTGAGCTTCCTAAATTGGAAAAACGACTTAGGGCTACGGCTGAGAGAGTTAAGGCCCTGGAGGGTGCACTGAAGGAGGCCAAGGAAGGAGCCATGAAGGACAAGCGCCGGTACCAGCAGGAGGTGGACCGCATCAAGGAGGCCGTTCGGTACAAGACCTCTGGCAAGCGGGGCCATTCTGCTCAGATTGGTGAGTGGTTCTGGGTGGCAGCAGACGAGGTGGGATTACCTCCGGGGGAGATCAGCACGTTCCAAAGTGTCAAGCAACTAGATGATTGCTTTTTCTCCTACCTCCACCCCAGGATCACCCCACTGCCATCCCCCCAAAACGTATAAAAGTGAGTGATGTTATGAGCAGCTCGGTTCAGCTCCAGCTCCGTGACTTCCAGGACCGGGGCAACTGCAGGGAAACGGCCTCCTCACGGTCATTTTCCTTGCTTTACCACAGCCAAACCCGTCCGGCCCGGCCACTACCCAGCATCTTCACCCACCAACCCCTATGGCACCCGGAGCCCTGAGTGCATCAGTTACACCAACAACCTCTTCCAGAACTACCAGAACTTGTACCTGCAGGCTGCGCCCAGCTCCACGTCAGACATGTAGTGAGTGGCCCCGGGTGTGGGCTGGGGTCCCAACCCAAGGCTCTCTGCTCTCTATAAGGCATAGGTTGGGTCAGCTGCTGGCTGACACTTAATTCCTTTCCTAAGTAGCTTCATCTCAAACCCTTTCTCAACTTCACACCTACGGTTAGAAGGTGGGCACTGCCCTCTCAGCCTATGGCCCCGTTTGTTGTCCTCTGTTCTCTGGGGACGGGAGGGGTGTATGGCTCCATCCCCACTGGGATTATGGGTCCTCAGCATATCGGAGGGCGGGTGCCAGAGGCGGCATCTCTCTTCTCTGCTCCATCCAGCTTTGCAAACTCCTGTACCAGCAGCGGGGCCACATCTTCCAGCGGGCCCCTGGCATCCTACCAGAAGGCCAACATGGACAATGGTGAGTGAAAAAGATGGGTGACCAGCCTTTGGGATCCCCAGGGCAAGTTGAAAAGTAGAAGAAAAGTAAGTGACCCTGTGCCTACAGCCTGAACGCTGCCCATCCCTTCAGGATCTTGGAGTCTTAGAAGTGGATTCCTCCTATTGCCGTGCTTGTCCCCACCCTCCCCTGCCTTCCCCTTTCTCCTTTCCTTTAGAAGGGGTCAGGGAGAACTTTCTCAAACAAAATGATCAGGCAGTTTGGGGGAGTTGCAAATACAGAGCCACAGACCCAGGTGGCAGCTATACTCCAAAGTCTTACCTTTTTCTCTAAGGGGTCAGGATGAGAGAGGGTTTGGGGAGATGGCTTCTAACACCCCGTCTCCTTTTTCCTTCTCCTAATCCTGTGTTCTCAATGATGATGTCTTCAGGAAATGCCACAGATATCAATGACAACAGGTACACCCATCCCCATTGCTCTTGAGTTCTCTGGGTGGGACCAGAAGAAATGGTTAAATTTCCCTCGTGCCCTACTTAGAGGTTCTCTGGAGCCTGCAGGGAAAGGAGGAGGAAATGAGAACCATTCTCGTCATCACCGGGTCGTCCCAAGGATCCACTCATCCCCTGCCTCTTGGTACAGAGAGCACATCCCCTCCTCCAGTCCCACCTGTGGCTTCTCCCCACTCCGTCATGGGGGCTGGGGGAGTGCCATGGCCGTCTGATGACCTGGCTTTCTCTCCTTCCTTTGGGAACTCTGTGACCTTGGGCGAGTCAGCTCCATCTCTCCAGCCTTGGTTTTCCTTGTATTCCTGTAAATCCCGAATAGTCCCTGCCTTTTGTTGTCTCACAGGGATGCTATGAGAGCAAAGTGACAGGGATGTTTTCCTCTATTCGGAGCTGACAGTGCTGGGTCTGTTCTTCTAGGAGTGACCTGCCTTGCGGCTATGAGGCTGAGGACCAGACCAAGCTTTTCCCTTTCCACCAAGAGACGGCAGCCAGCTAATCTCCCTCACGGACTGCCGCATACCTGCACTTTCAGGTAGCTTCAGGCTGCTTCCTCTGACCAGCCTCCAGTTGCCTCCTGTCTGGCCCTCAGCCTCTTTGTTTCTCCTGCTTTTTTTCATCATCTCAAAACTTTTACTATATAGTCGTCCCTCAGCTCCTGCTTTCCCTGCCTGGGGGATACGTCCCTCCTGGCCCCCAGGCTCCGGACACTGACCTCCCCTCCCCCGCTGATGCTTTCCTTTTGGCCAAAGTAGTAACCACAGTACTGCTTTTCAGCCACTAGGGGTCACTGCCACATGTCAAAAAGAGTGAGCAGGGGTGATGTCCGTCTAGAGCCACAACCCGCCCCCGGAATGTAGTCGATATTAGGAGACCTTGAGAGATCATCTCAACCCCCTGTCTGCCTCCACCCTAAAAGAATTTTGGATGGATAGGTATTTTCTGAACCAAGATACCTCCAGTAAAGGAGGTGTTGGCTTCATTCCTGTACCTGTGTCGCATACATCTCCGATCTGTGTAGGTCACCAATAAGCTTTAGGAAATGCCCCAGGAGGTCTGACTTGTTGTCTCTAATACTGCAGCGTCAGCACTCCCCTGCCACCTTGCTCAGTGGAGGTAGTAAATAACTGTGTTCCCCCTCTTAGCCGCCTCGTCCCACCTCTGTCCCCAGGTCCTCTCTTCCAGCAGCTCAGGCACCTTCCCAGCTTGTGTGTCACCAGGCTTCTCACTTGCTTTAGGGCCCAGAACTGGACACTAGGAGCCTGTCTTATCGTCCCCTTTGGATCTCTGGAGAACTAGAAATGAGAGGAATAGGGCCAGTCACTTGCCGGGCTGCGTCCATGCCAAGCCCTCTCTGGGGGCTTTCCAGGATAGTGGGCCAGGCACACACAGGCAACAGGGCGTGAGGAGCAAAGAAGGAGGGATGGGGAAGAAAGAGGAAGGCCTGGGGTAGAGGAGCAGGCCCTGGGGGAGTGGTATCCGGTTGTTGGCATTAAAGGAACAAGACCCTAAGTCGAAGTTTGTACAAATGCCACCCTGTTCCTGTTGAGTGGCTGGGCTGCAAGGTGGTTCCTCACAACCTCTTTCTCTTTCTTCCCCAGTTTCTAAGAGGGACTGAGGCCTCTCCTCTCAGCATGCTGCAAACCTGTGGTCTCTGATACTAACAACTCCCTCCCAACCCTCGTTGTTCAACTGTACTGTTTGATGTCTTCTCTTACTCTGTATCTCTTTGTACTCTGTATCTATATATCAAAAGCTGCTGCTATGTCTCTCTCCTCTCTGTCTTATTCTCTAAGTATCTAATGATGTATTTAGCAATTTCTAAGCATAGTATACTCACTCTCCTCATTTGGGGCAATAGGGAGGAGGGTGAGTGTTCCTTCTTTCAAACACGCGTCTCTCACACTGAGTGGTGTTAGTCATGGAGATGATAAAAGGAAAAATGGGAGCTAGAGGGCCGTAATCCTTCTCACACACACACACACACACACGCACACACACACACGCACACACACAAAGCCTTAAGCAGAAGAATGTCTTAGCGTCAGAAGAAGACACAGAAATAGACTCCCCCCTCCTTTTCGCCGACAGCACAGGGGAGGGTACCCTGGAAGGACTGCTACCTGACACGTAGAATTTTCTTCATATACCCCTCAACTGAACCACCTTCCCTTTTTGTACCTTTTGCCTTCCTCTTCCTGTCCCCTGACCCCCTGCCCCAATGACCAAGAACATGGATTGTTCAAGGGACCATTTCCCTTTCTCCTCAAAACTCCTTTTGATATTCTCTGTCCCAGAACTCATGAACAGAACCTAGAGTTGCTTTAAAATATTTGGAAAACTTGAGGAGGCAGACCCTTCCCAACAGTCTGTCAATGGCTGCTCATATGTCCGGTGATAGTTACAGGCACGTGTAGTCAGCGAATTGCTTCTTTGGGTTTGGGGGTGAACAGGCTGGGAAATTCCAAGTATTTTTTGCCACAGTGATGAGCTGGATTCCTTTCTCTGTCCCATATTGGGCTGCATGTTCTTCTCATGTCCACCTTTTGGTTTGGGACCTTCCAGTTCATTAGCAAAATCTCTCTCTCAAGATGCCTTCCTTTCAGGCTAGAGCCTGACTTTTCCCCATGATGCATAAAAATTTTTTTTTATTTGACAGAATTCCTTTGATAATGTCCCCATCTGGTTTTAAGTGCACTTTGAAGAAATGGGCAGAGCAGATTTTCCAGACTGGGGAGGGGGTGGTGAGGGGGGAGTTCTCTCCCCCCAACACTGCTCCATGTAATTGATAGGACTGTTACTTTGGTTTCAGACATCCTTTCCTTCCACATGGTGCTAAGGTGGTTTTCTAGGTAACTACAGGGATGGAGAGTGGAGGTCAAAATCAAGAAAGTCCAAATCAAGAAAGTCTGGTGTCCAGATACCCAGTCTTACATAGGATGGAAGAACAGGATCCCCCAGCAGCAGGGCAACCATCACCTAGCTTCTAAGGCAGGAAAGAAAGCTTGGGGGGAGTGCCAGCTTATAAATATAGGCTGTATTGGCCTGGGACTCCTTCAAGGGAAAAAGTTCCTTCTTTCCTTTACCTGTTGGGCCCCTCTTAGCAATTATGGAAAAATGCAGGGAAAAATCTACCAGAAGGGTGTAGAGTAAATCCAAGGCAGCGATATTCAAACATTTTTAAAAATAAATCTTATATAGAACCCTGATATAAAAAATAACCCAAAGTGACGCAGACCTGGGCAGTTTGCATTTTCTTTATTTGGTGGAAAATGCTTCCTTAGTGGAGGAGCTCTTGAATGGTCCTAAGAATTCAGAACCTGAGGGTTCTGTAGTTTGCAAACCACTCCTCTGAGGGAAAGGGGTTCAGCTTGGCTCCCCTGCCCCAAGCCCCTAACTCAGAGCAGAGAAGGAAAGGCCCAATGGGAGAAGAAGGAAGATGCCTGTGCACCTGTGGACTTGAGCTAATATTTGCCAAGAGGGCAGCTGAGAAGCCAGTGGGCTTTATGTAATCTTGCCACCAAATAATTCTTTTAAAACGCACAAGAAAACTTGAAGGTGTCGGGCAGATGAGGAGAGAGATGTAAGGGAAATCTAATTCACTTACATAAATAAGAACACGCACGCAAGGCCTTCACCAGAAGCTTCACTCTACGTCCCCCCACCCCAGCATCCCTTTCCAGAGAGCCAGGGTCACCACAAGGGGCACCTGGCCTGCCCACTCCCATCTGCCAAAATGTTGCATGCCAGTGTGGAAGACAAACCAAGCCGCACAAACCCCAGTGTGTATTTACTTGATGTACATAGATACCTTGAAAATAAAATAAATTCAATGATGACTCCGCGGTGTTGTAAATCTTTATCCCTTCCTGGTCCCACTCCCTTAGTTGCATGTAATGGCATTTGACAGCGTGGTATATATTCTTCCAGATGTTTTTCTATATATTTACACACGTTTGTTTGTTTTCCCCACTTGAAAATATATTCTGGAGATCTTTTCATGTCATTATACATAGACTTACCTCATTAAAATAGGGGCGCCTGGGAGGCTCAGTTGATTAAGCATCCGATTCTTGATTTTGGCTCAGGTCATGATCTCAGGGTTGTGGGATTGAGCCTGTGTTGTGCTGCACTCAGCATGGAGTCTGCTTAAGAGAATCTCTCCCTCTGCGCCCCCGCCTCCCCGCTCGCATACTCTCTCACTCTCTCTAAAAATAAATGAGTCTTAAAAAAAAGAAGTACCTTAGGTGCCTGGGTGGCTCAGTTGGTTAAGCGACTGCCTTCGGCTCAGGTCATGACCCTGGAGTCCCGGGATCGAGTCCCGCATCAGGCTCCCTGCTCGGCAGGGAGTCTGCTTCTCCCTCTGACCCTCCTCCCTCTCATGCTCTCTGTCTTTCATTCTCTCTCTCTCAAATAAATAAATAAAATCTTAAAAAAAAAAAAAGAAGTACCTCATTAAAATATAGATACAATTTTTCATAAACTTATCCTATAATTTTTTCAACCATTCCACTACTGGAGGACATCAATTTAGGTTGTTTGTAGTTTTTAACAAAAAATGGTATCCCATTCTCTTCATTTTTTCCCCCAGACCATCACCTCAGTCCCAGTGTCAATTCTGTCCCTCTCTAGTGGGACTCCATTCCTCCTTTGCCAACAGCTCGGTTCTCTTGTCCCAAGATCATCTACCACATTCACCCTTCTAACCCCTATTTTATTTTATTTTATTTTATTTTATTTTATTTTGTAAGTAAGCAAGCTGTATGCCCAATGTGGGGCATAAACTCACGACCTGGAGATCAAGAGGCACATGCTCTACCAACTGAGCCAGCCAAGCACCCTCTATCCCCATTTTATTTTATTTTTATTTTTTTAAGATTTTTAAAAAATTTATTTATTTGACAGAGAGAGAGACAGCGAGAGAGGGAACACAAGCAGGGGGAGTGGGAGAGGGAGAAGCAGGCTTCCCGCTGAGCAGAGAGCCTGATGCGGGGCTTGATCCCAGGACCCTGGGATCATGACCCGAGCCTCATGACCCGAGCCGAAGACAGACGCCCAACAACTGAGCCACTCAGGCGCCCCCAACCCCCATTTTAGAGCATACCTCTACGTGTCCTCTCTGCTCATACCTTGGAGCTTCTGAGATGAATGGAGAAAAATGCATGACCGAAACACTGGAGCAACTGAAAGCCTAGGAAGCTAACTGGCCCTTCGGTGCTGCTCACGGCTCCTGTGTATCCCTACTGGTTTCCTCGCTTGCTTCCCAGAGCAGCTGGTCAACACTCCATTCCCTTCTCACCCCCTCTGTTAGGCAAACAATTAAGGCAATTGATTGTGAAATTCTTCATCTGCCCTCTATCCCTACACACTTACCTATATCTGCACCGATCCTTTCCTTTCTTCCTCGTAACAAGTGATAAATCTCTCTTCTCTGGACTAAAGCCAGTCCCTTCTAGATCCTTCATTCTTGAGATACTTACATAGACCCAATATATAAAATATCTAAAAGTGTGGCAGACGGGCAGGTTATATCTTCTTTGTGATTTCTCCCCTTCTCCTTGTAAGGTCTCCCTGAAAAGTGTGTTACTTTTACTTTTTAAAGTAATCTCTATGCTCAACTTGGGGCCCAAACTCACAATCCTGAGATCAAGAGTCACATGCTCTACTGACTGAGCCAGCCAAGTGTGCCCTGAAAAGTGTGTATTTTTACTGTGCTTCTCTATAAGTGACTCCCCATCTTGTTTTCTTACAGCCAGATTTCCTGACAAAGTCCCAAGCTTCCCCTCCCCACTTCTTCATCTCACATTCATTCCTCAGCCCACCTTGAACTGGCTCTTGTTCTGCTGAAACTGCTTTCTGAAGGTCACTGGTTGCCAAATACAATGGGCACTTCTCCATCCTTGTCTTGCTTCACCTCTCCATGACATGTGACACTGCTCTCCACTCCTTCTTTCTGGAAACTCCTTGGTCTGTGACCCTGCTCTCCTGGTTCCTTTTACCTCTCAGTCGTCTCCCACTAGCCTCTTAAATGCTGGTCTATACCAGGGTTCTTGCCTTCTCTGGAAGGTGCCATCCACTTCCCCAGATTCCATAACAATTACTCAATCTGTATCCCCAGGCCAGATTATTCGGGGCTCTGGGTTCGTATGTTCAATTGCCCTCAGGTACCTCAAACACATTCCAAACTGAACTTTTCACCAAACTGCCTCTTTTCATGTCACCACCACCATGTCTCCTCACCTTAGCCAGAAGCCTGGGATTCAATCTCAAGGTCTCCCTTTCCCTCAAGTCCCACATCCACTAAGAATTTTCCAAACTGACATCAAACTCTACCTTTAGATGTCATTCCCTTCTTTCCATCCCAACAGCCACTGTTTTAATTCACCACCTCGTGCCTACACTTTCGGAATACTCGAGTCACCCCCCAGAATGATACCTGAGTGGTTCTCGTAAAAGTCCATTTAATCCATCGAAACCACTTAAAGGATCTCCTACTTCGTAAAGAAATACTTTTGGGTGAGCCTCAGGCGAGAGGTTACTCCCAGAAACTGGGCAAAACCGGAAGGCAACGACTTTGCAGCAAAAGAGCCGCCGACCTGGGAGTGAACGAGGCCAGCCCAGGCCGCTTCCCCACCGCCTCGGCGGCAGGTCCGGGCCGGGCGGGCCGCCCGCAGCCCGCAGGGAACGCGGCTTCCGTGCGCCCGCCCCTGCGCCAGGTGAGCCCACCCACCGCGCGGACGTTGGGGCGGGCGGGCGGGCGCCAGGGGCGGAGCCAGCCCCGCCCCGCCCTGCTGCGCGCCTGCGGGCTAGCCTCCGGTCACGTGACGGCGGCCCAGGTGAGCACCGCTTCCGGAGTCGGAAGCCTGCTTCGCCGCGGGCTCCGGCTTCCACTCCGTCGGGTGCCCGGGAGAGGGAGACTATGGCGTCCTCCTCTGTCCCGCCGGCCACCGTACCGGCGGCGACAGCGGCCCCGGGCCCGGGTTTCGGCTTCGCTTCCAAAACCAAGAAGAAGCATTTCGTGCAGCAGAAGGTGAAGGTGTTCCGGGCGGCCGACCCGCTGGTGGGCGTGTTCCTGTGGGGCGTAGCCCACTCGGTGAGACCCGGCACTAGCCCCCCCAGAAGCCCTGTCCGAACCCCGCTGCTCTGGCTCCTCCGGGCGTCCCTGTTTCCAGGCTTCCGCCTCCGGAGCCCCTCGCGCGGCCACTTCCCCCCGCGGCTGTCCTGGGCCCTGCCCACCAAACCTCAGGTGTTCCCCGGCGTATCTTCTCGCCCTAGACGTTGTTGTTGTTTCGTTTTTGAAATGTAGATTTTGTTTCCCCCTCTGCCCCTCTATTCCACCACTCTAGTTCCGCCTTCTCCACCTGAAATCCAGCTCGCTGCCTCCTTCCTGCCAGGTCCAGCCTCAGCCGCAGGCCACGGAGACCGGCTGGGACCCGGCTTCAGCTGGAAGAACATTAGGGGGAGGTGTGGCTGTTCAGGGTTGGGTGGTGGTGAGGTGTCCGGTGAGAGAGTTTGTGTGTGGAAGGGGAGCAGGGAAGGTAGCTAAATGAGGGGGATAGTTCACTTTCCTTTCTAGCTGCTGTCCTTGATTTTGGAACCTTGGCTTTGGGGAAAAGCTCCAGGCTTTCCTGGACTTTCTAATCCTGCTTGTCTCTTCCTTTCCCTTCCAGAGGTACAGCATTTCAGAGAAGCTACCCACCCTGAGCCCCATTAAGCCTTATGTATGGTATAAGCCTTTGCTCTTAACTGCATCCCCATTGCTGGCTGGAGTGATGGTGTTTGGTGTAAGTGGGGGGCTCGTCTTTGACCAAAGAGATGGCGCTGCCGCTCTGGTCCTGGGGACACTATGATGGTTAACTTTAGAAACAGGTAGAGGGGTATGGCCTGGGAATCAGGAGGAGGCCAAAGAGGTCAGTGCATCTATTTTCCTTCACTCAGGTGAAGGAAGCACAGCTATTGCTCCTCCTTCCTCAGATTTGGAGTGGGAGGGATGTAGTGATCTTGGCTGTAACAGGCAATATTTTATAAATCAATTTCCTCAAGTCGTTATAGTCACAGCAGGGTTGTAGAGATGGACGAGGGTGAGGAAGAATACAATTTTTTGTCCCCTTCTTAATTTGTGGTTTAGAATGTCGTTGGGTGTCTGTATTTGTATTTGTGGTTCTGTGGACCGCTCCCAGAGTATCTATGCTAAGGCACTTGGTATGGGCAAAGCTGATGGAGGTAGAGCTGCCTCTCATGTGTACTTTCCAGGTGACCCATCCATCCCTTTGGGAAGCTGAACAGGGAGGATTTTTCTTTGGTAAGGGTTGAGGGAGTTACACATGAGAGCTGCCTCAGCTTCCCTAGGTATATATACTTTAGCTCCAACACCCCACTGTGCAGCCAACCCACATTTACTTCAAGTGTCTAAAATGGAGAATTCCTTGAACATATGTCTTAGTGATGATTCAGCCTGCTTGACAGCAGGTGGTGAGGAGGGGGCATGAAGAACTATAGCTGAATTTTAGGCTGGGAATCTCAAGTGGCTTTTTTTTTTCCTGGAAGAATATGTTCTGTCCTCCTTTTCTACTGAGAATGAGAGGAGCATGGTTTCACTGCAATCTGGGATTTAGGTTAGACTGCACTTCATAACCTCTGTTGAATGATCAAATAAAGGTAGGCAAGACACCCATTTATTCAGTTAAGAAACACCTCAGGACCCCTTGTGCCAAACATTATGCTAGCTAGGCACCTGAGAGACACAGACAGCTACAACTGGTCCTTGCCCTCGAAGAGCTCACAGTGTAGGTGGGGAACTTATATAAACTACCCATTAGAGTCGTATGTTAAGTGCGCTATTAAAGGTGGGTGAGGGCGCCTGGGTGGCTCAGTTGGTTAAGCGACTGCCTTCGGCTCAGGTCATGATCCTGGAGTCCCGGGATCAGTCCCGCATCGGGCTCCCTGATCGGCAGGGAGTCTGCTTCTCCCTCTGACCCTCCTCCCTCTCATGCTGTCTCTCATTCTCTCTGTCTCAAATAAATAAATAAAATCCTTAAAAAATAAATAAATAAATAAAGGTGGGTGAGCAGTACTGTGACAACACTGGGGAGAAAACACATCTCCTGGGATTTCTTCGTACAGGAACTCCCTTTCCACCCAGAATCAGCAGATGGCTGATTCTGGGGGCCAAGGAGAGCTTGTGTTGCTTGCATCCTTTGGGCCGTGGGTTGGCTTGACTTTAGGAACAGACAGCTAATGAGCTCATACCCTCTGCCTGCCTGCATGCATTCCCTCTGAAATCAGCTGCTCTTCTTTTACTTTATATCCAGGCAGGGGGGATCTACTAGAGAGACCTGGGTCAGGGTGGTTTGGAAGGCCTGGTCCTGTTTGTAAGGACATGCCTCCTGCAGGATGTGGACATCTCATTCTTGTTGCTGTGGACTCCTCAGAGTCCCATTAACTCTCTTGTCTACTTCAGAAAAAAAAAAATGCCTTTTGTTTTGTTTTTAATGGAGCATAGAACTGTTTGTCTTGAGTGTTTTGAGTCTGCTGAGGGTATTTTTTTTCTTTAGAACTTCTCACAGCTTTAAAAATAACCCTGAGCTGCTCACAGAGTTTGCCTAATATAAAATGACTGGTGCGAGCATGCAGTTCCCTGGGGGTGGAGTGTGAGGGGCTGTGTGTGGGGGCTGCTTACTGCAGTCCTTGTTGGGAGCAGAAGAGGTTGGATGCTTTCTCTCACCTCTGGCAAGTAGATGCATAACCAGTGTTCTTAAAGGAACGAGGTTTGAGTTGCCCTTTTCTGACTCTTGCCCAGACACAGTGTAGAAGTAGCTCTCCACACCACTCCTCACTGGCTCCCTGTTCTTGTTTCGGCTTATCAGATCAATGAGCTCAGCCAGGTGCCTCCCCCCGTGATGCTGCTGCCAGACGACTTTAAGGCTAGCTCCAAGATCAAGGTCAACAATCACCTTTTCCACAGGTATGTGGAGATCCCTGCTCTTCTCCTGTCAACCTTCCTAGAAGAAAATAATACATAATTTTAAGAGTTAAGATTCAGTGAATTGAAGGTTTTAGATTTGGAAGGCAATTTACAAGCTCTGTGTTCTAACCCCCTTCGCAGTGCGGAAATTCAGTATCATGCAAAGAAACTATTAAAATAACTTCCAGTGTTCTCTTATACCCATAAGTATTTGTAATAGTTTGTTTCTCATCTAGTCTGGCAATACCACAGAGTAAATACATTTAGATGCCCTTACCATTAGCTTCTGATAGAGACTCTCTGAAAGAAATATCTGAGTTTCCTAGGTGCTTCTGGTATCAGAAGATGCCATTCCAAACAGTGGCACCTATTGCTGATTTTAGGATGTCTCGAACTTATGTGAGATTTGTGAAATGATGCTGTTTAAACAGGCATTAAATCCTGGTTCTACTTAAGCTACTTACCAGCTCTATGTTTGAAGCAGGTCACTCAACCACCCTGAGCCCCAGTCTCCCCTTCTATAAAAATGGGAATAATATACATTTAAAGGACTTTACGAGAGTTTTATGAGAATCAAATAAGGTAAATGTGTGAAGGTGCTCTATTAAATGGTCAAGCTCTATATAAATGTAAGGTAATACTGTTACTTTGTTTTCTTACCTTGAAACCCCTGTTTCAGGGAAAATCTGCCCAGTCATTTCAAGTTCAAGGAGTATTGCCCCCAGGTCTTCAGGAACCTCCGTGATCGATTTGGCATTGATGACCAAGATTACCTGGTGAGAGTTCTTTTTGGGTGAGAGGGGTCCTTTCTCCCTGACAACCAGGGAATCCTTGGGCCAGTCATGTTGGGAGAAATGGGAACTTTGGCAAGTCTGATTCTTTATCTGTTTGTGGTCACGGGCATCTTCAAAAATCTGATGAAAGCCATTAACCCTGTCCTTGGGGAAACATGTAGCTACATTAAAATTTTTGCTTTCACTTTCATTCAGTCCAGATGAAGAATCCCTCCCTGCTCAACCTTTTATGCAGGGGTTTTATCCACTTTCAGACACAGTCACTTGACCATTATCCTATGACTTGCATCTCCATACACAGAGGAAAAGAGCCTCTGGCCTGTGTTCCTAGGTATCCCTCACCCGAAGTCCCCCGAGTGAAAGTGAAGGCAGCGACGGTCGCTTCCTTATCTCCTACGATCGAACTCTGGTCATCAAAGAAGTATCCAGTGAGGACATTGCTGACATGCACAGCAACCTCTCCAACTACCACCAGGTCAGGCGGCTCTCCAGCTTCACTCTTGCCCTCTCCTCTCTATTCATAGCTTAGCTGCTAGAGTACATGGAAACTTCCTATCTCTTCTCCTCCCTACAACCCATTTTGCTGCCCAAGAAGCACTTGACATCATGTTTTTGCAAACTAGGAATTTCAGAAAAAGCCTCTGTGTACCTCTTTGTGTCTGACCAAATAGGAGAAGTTAGACACGGTCCTTCTGTTTTGGTATTTACAATCTAGAACTGCTGTGGATTGATACATAAAGGCCACTTGTAGAGCAAAGTATGAACTATAGACTGAGCCAGAATTAGGTGAAGTGTTAACACCAAATACACTGTCAGGAACAAATGCAATTTTGAGGAGAAAATCAGGATAAGTGCATGGTTGGGGATGAACTGGAGGGGAGAAGCCATGATCATATCCAGTCCTAAGTGGGATTAGAGAGGCTATTCTGTCTGATCAGATTAACTTGGAATGTGGAGTTTCTGGAATATTTTGGTGAGAAAAACATGGCCTGAGTATCTTCCTACTGAAAAAAATCTCTCTCCAAGGTCAACAAGCAAGGAATAAATGAAAGACTCAAAAAGTGATTGGTTTATTCAACAAACACTGAATATCCATTATCAGTAGGCCCTCCATTAGGCAGCAGAGAAAGAGGTGGGTGAGGAAGAGGCTCTGGAGGATCTCTTGGTCTAATGGCAGAGGGTAGGAGAGCAGCATTAGCACATAGTGGAGGGTGTGCAGTAACAGAGGCATGGATGGAGTGCTGTGGGGGTGCAGAGGAAGAGCACCCTAACTTACCTGGGGAAAGAGAGAGGCACACTGGGAGCTTCAAGGAGAGTTTTTTAGAGAGATTATCATAGGAGTTGATGCTTGAAAGACTAGTATGGACTTCTTAGACAAGGTGGAAGAAAGCATTCTAGGCAAAGGAAAACTTGGAAAGGCCCAGAGCTGTGAGAGAGGTGTGTTATTTAGAAATAGCCCTGTGACTGCATTTTCGAGATTGGGCTGGACTACTGGGAGTGAAGAGTGAGCAGGTTGGAGGGAATGAGAACAGTCTCGGTGAGCAAGGACCAAGGCTGGAGAATGGAGAAGCCCTAGTGGCCGAGATGCAGAGGAAGACCTGTGGGAGACTTGTGCAAATTGAGGGCAAGGCGCCTCCAGATTCCTGCTTCGGGATAACTGGGTGTCCATTCACGAACATTTGGGAAGCAGAAAAAGAAACCAGTTTGGGGGAGAAGGCAGTTCTTTTTTTTTTTTTTTTTTTTTAAGATTTTATTTATTTATTTGACAGAGAGAGACACAGTGAGAAGGGAACACAAGCAGGGGGAGTGGGAGAGGGAGAAGCAGGCTTCCCACGGAGCAGGGAGTCCGATGCAGGGCTCGATCCCAGGACCCTGGGATCATGACCTGAGCTGAAGGCAGACACTTAACGACTGAGCCACCCAGGCGCCCCAAGAAGGCAGTTTTGATTTACACATGTTGAATGTGGGATTTCTTTTTTAAGATTTTATTTATTTATTTATTTGACAGAGAGAGACACAGCGAGAGAGGGAATACAAAGCAGGGGGAATGGGAGAGGGAGAAGCAGGCTTCCTGCGGAGCAGGGAGCCCGATGCAGGGCTCGATCCCAGACGCTGGGATCATGACCTGAGCCGAAGGCAGACGCTTAACGACTGAGTCACCCAGGCGCCCCGAATGTGGGGTTTCTACCATTCCTCCAGATATAGATGTCCCATAAGTGGTTGGGGAATCGAGTTCAGGCAAGTAGAAGTGTAGATTTGAGAGTCACAGGTGAATAGATGGTGATTAAAACCAGAAATATAGACTAGATTATTGATGGGAAGTGTGTGGAGAAGAAATGAAAAGAAGCAAGGAGAGGGGAGAGCCCATAAAGGAGACTGAGTTGCCGATGCCATCCTTTGTTCTATGTGGGATTTGAGAAGAGAGGGGAGGAGAATTGGAAGAGTGGAATAGCGGGAGCTCAGGGTGCAGAGAGTTCTAGGGAGAGACTGGTCAGGAGTATCAAGTGCCCCCTAGTTGAAATACAACAATAACTACAATGAATACCCATTGGATTTGGCAACTGAGGGATTTGAGGAAGGGAGAAGTAGATTTCAGAGGAAAAATAAGGATATGAATCTGATTTCACTGGTTTGAGGTATGAATGAGAGGAAGTGGATTGACCACTTTTCTGAGAAGGCTGGTTCTGAAGAGAAATAGGCGGCAATACTGAGAGAGACAGTTGCATTGAAAGAGGAATCGATTTTTCTTTTGTTTTTTAAGATATTTATTTATATTTAGATTTTTAGATTTTATTTATTTGACAGAGAGGGACACAGCAAGAGAGGGAACACAAGCAGGGGGAGTGGGAGAGGGAGAAGCAGGCTTCCCGCTGAGCAGGGAGCCCAATGCGGGGCTGATCCCAGGACCCCGGGATCATGACCTGAGCCAAAGGCAGACGCTTAACGACTGAGCCACCCAGGTGCCCCAAAAGAGGAATCGTTTTTTAAGAATCCAAATTATAAGCCATCATGTAAGCATTTTTACTACAGGAATCTAGCCCACCAGGAAACATAAGTCTAGGTAAAATCATTTCATTGGTAAGCAGATGTAATTTCTAATCCTGGTTCTGTGACCACTCATACTTAAAGAGGGTCTAGGGGCACCTGGGGGTGCTCAGTCAGTTGAGTGGCCGACTCTTGATTTCAGCTCAGGTCGTGATCGCAGGGTCTTGGGATTGAGCCGGGCTCCAAGCTCAGCAAGGAGTCTGCTTGTCTCTCTCCCTTTGTGCCCCCCCCCAAATAAATAAAATCTTTAAAATTAAGAGACATTATACAAATGGAATAAATCAGAGATGAGAGTTCACAAACTGCATGGATAATCACAGGACTCTTTAACAAGTCCCCACCACTTTGGTTTTTTTTTAAGATTTTTAAAAAAATTTATGTGCGAGAGAGAGAGAGAGAGAGTGAGTGCAGAGATGTGTTTGTAGGGGGGCAGAGAGGGAGGGAGAGGAAGAGGGAAAGAATCCCAAGTGGATTCCACGCTCTGCGGGGCTTGATCTCACAACCCTGAGATCATGACCTGAGTGGAAACCAAGAGTCAGATGCTCAACCGACTGAGCCACCCAGGTGCCCCCCTCCCCCCACCACTTTTGACTGGGTAACCTCTCTACTTGAAGTTGTCTGCCCTACCCTGGAATGGTGGTATTTGCATTCCCATCCCTGGGCTGTTCGTGCATTTACTTCTCAGCTTCTCCCCATTCCTTCCTCCCTCCTACCTCAGTACATTGTGAAGTGCCATGGGAACACACTGCTGCCCCAGTTCCTGGGGATGTACCGGGTCAGCGTGGACAATGAAGACAGCTACATGCTTGTGATGCGTAACATGTTTAGCCACCGTCTTCCTGTGCACAGGAAGTATGACCTCAAGGTAAGAAAAGGATAGTTAGGGCTGAGGGAGAGGCTCCTGATGGCCTGAGAGTGGGGAAGGGCCTGGGAGGGCACTTAGAGTGTTCATTTCAAAGGAAAGAAGACTATGGGTTTGAGTACCCATCTTAGGAGCTGGATCCTAACTATTCTTTTAGTCACTTCTGCTGACTTGGTCTTTGGGTCTCTCCACAGGGCTCCCTTGTATCCCGAGAAGCCAGCGATAAGGAAAAGGTGATACTGCTATTAGGTGATAGGGTGAGGGATGAGGGAGGGCAGACAAAGGGATTTCCTTAGGATAGAGGTAGGGGTCATCAGCTATTTATTCTTACCTTAAACCACCAAAAGGACGAGGTGTGAGCTGGTGCCGACCCAGGGATTAAATGTTTGGAATGGGCAGTGGGAGCAGCTGCTATCTCACTGGCATGGGCTATCCCATGTGGAAGGTTTGGCGAAGGATGGAGATGACGAACTTTAAGAGCGAAATGTTTACCCTCTACCTCCCACTCTGGGTTCTTGTAGTCAAGCAGCTCTTTTTGCTTAAGAAGGAGAAAGAAAAGTCAGCTTGAGGGGTCTTGACTGAAAACCGTAAGCAGAAGGTAGTGGGATGTGATTTGGGGTACCACTGCAGTGACTGAGTTTGGAGAAGCCGCTAGAGCTGAGAACGGCCTCTGGGGCAGCGTGGCAGTGTGGAGTCAGAGAGGGGCTGTAGGATCTCTCTCCCCTCGAAGCTACTGAGTTAGACATAGAGCCCCAGATAGAGCATTGCTCTCTGAGACCTTGGGGGAAGGGATATATTCCTAAGATGTCCCTTTACTTTCAGGTTAAAGAATTACCCACCCTTAAGGATATGGATTTTCTCAACAAGAACCAGAAGGTTTATATTGGTGAAGAGGAGAAGAAAGTATTCCTAGAGAAGCTAAAGAGAGATGTGGAGGTGATGATCCGTGTGCTTGGGAAATGGCTGTTTCCTGTTGCTCCCCATTCCCAGTCTGAGGGAACTGCTCCCCTTCCCTTTATTCTTTGGGTTCTCTGCATGTAGGGGAGTTGGGTATGGGACATGAAAAACCCTCAGAGGTGATGCATGGAGGGGGTGGCTAGAATCAGCTGAAAGGATGACCTCAGATACCAGGACATTGATGTACTAAAGGGCAGTGGTATCCTTCCAACCCTCAATTTTCATCCTTCCTTTCCCCAGGAGGGCCCCAGAAACTCAGGAGTGGAGGTTTAGGGGTGGTACCTGGGAGTGGGGAAGGAGATCTGAGGTATCTGACTTGTCAGTGGGGTCTCAGTTCCTAGTGCAGCTGAAGATCATGGACTACAGCCTTCTGCTGGGCATCCACGACATCATTCGGGGCTCTGACCCAGAGGAGGAGGGGCCTGTGCGGGAGGAGGAGTCAGAGGGGGATGGGGACTGTGGCCTGACAGGACCACCCGCTCTGGTGGGCTCCTATGGCACCTCCCCTGAGGGTATCGGCGGCTACATCCATTCTCATCGGCCCCTGGGCCCTGGAGAGTTTGAGTCCTTCATTGACGTCTACGCCATCCGGAGTGCTGAGGGTGAGAGAGATCCTGGAAATATTAAGGGTGTTGGTGGTGGGGGGGGAGTTGGCCTTGGGGGACTGAGACCAGGGTGGTGGGAGAGAGGCTGGTTAGCTTTTCAAAACAGATCTGACTGGATCTTGGGGAGAGGGAATTGGGACTGTACTTGCTCTTCATTGCTGGTTTCTTTCCCCAGGGGCCCCCCAGAAGGAGGTGTATTTCATGGGTCTCATCGACATCCTGACACAGTATGATGCCAAGAAGAAAGCAGCTCATGCAGCCAAAACTGTCAAGCATGGGGTAAGGGTTCCGCAAAACCTTTCCTTTCCTATCTTTTGACTCTTTGGGAACAGGGGGCCATTTGTGCCAGAGAAATGGGGTGGCAAAAGGACAAAGGGTTGGGGATGGAAGTGGTGTGGAGTGGAATGGAGGGTGGAGAGTGGGAAGGGTGGGGCAGTGGCCTGACACCGTGTTCCATACCTCCTCTCACAGGCTGGGGCAGAGATCTCTACTGTGCATCCTGAGCAGTATGCTAAGCGATTCCTGGATTTTATTACCAACATCTTTGCCTAAGAGACTGCCTGACTCCATGCTGACTGCTGCTTTATCTTCAAGGTGGCAGGGTTCTGAGAGGCTTGGGGGAATTGTGGATATGCTGATCACTACTTCTTCTTTTCCTCCTTTGTTAAATTCCAGCTACAGGCTCCTTGCATCCAGATAACTCCATC
The DNA here is from genome assembly GCF_011800145.1 of Mirounga leonina. NCBI lineage: Eukaryota > Metazoa > Chordata > Mammalia > Carnivora > Phocidae > Mirounga > Mirounga leonina. The sequence goes on along the minus strand of NW_023270314.1, from coordinate 21,309,316 downwards.
TTGTTGAGTAGGCTCTTCCTGACCCTCAGAAATACACTATCCTATCTCCCCCTGTCCAGTTTTCTTCCTTTTCTCCCTCCCCTCCAACCATTCTGCTTGCTTCATTAGAGTGTTACTGTTGACTCACTCCCAAGTGCCTTGATCTTTGTAAATGTCCTGTTATTTCTAGAACATAGGAGGAGATGGGGGAAGGGGGTTACTTGCCAACTTCAGGACCTGACTGGACAGATGGACCTGGCTCAAGCAACTACTTTGGATGCACTTTACTGTGTGGGATGAACTAAGAGTGTCTGAATTTTGCTGATAACTTTATAGAACTTACTGTAGCATGCTTCCTTCCCAGTAGGCCCTGGGATGGAGGACTTTCAAGATACTACAGTTGTGGGTGCTGGCATGCACACATGTGATGGGATATGCCCATCTTACACACTAATGGGGTGGGGAGTGGCGAGCCGGCTGGCACCTCACAGAGGTGGGACCCACAAGGACACTTGAAATTATGCAGGGAATTGGAAAAGGTGTCTGTCAAGAATTGACTCCTCTCCAGTCTCTTTCCTCATCCTATTTCCAACCCCCACCCCTGTACTTCTGGGTACAAGAGCCCAGAGCTGGCGAAAGTGTTCAAGCCGGGGTGAAGACATTGGACTGCTACTGCTCTTCACCAGGACCCCACACCCCTCCTGGGGCTGGAACCCTTCAGTGGGGGGTGTGGGCAGTTTTGGAGGCTGGAATGATGGGCCAGGGTAAAAGGTTCATTCCCAGTGCTAAATTTCCTCTCTTCATGTCTAGCCATCCCTGAGGTTTTATTCCCACCAGAAGGGAATATCTCTGCCTGGGTCAATCCTGGTCACTTCAAGAGGATTTAAGGACTCAAGTGTGGGAACCTGCTCTACTCCTTGGAGGTGTGCACCTAGCATACTTCCTTCTCAGTCCCTTCTCAAATCCTTTCTCCAGTTGGATTTGTTATTCTGTTCTTTTCTGTCTCATACTGCTACTGTGTCTCCCAAGGGACAGATGGACTTCTTTGTCATCTTCACTCCACCCCCAGAGAGGAGTCAGAGCCAGGACTCAAATCACCCAGCCCCCTCCAAAGAGTTGAAATGACATGTGATAGTCTCAGAATGTAGAGGACTCTGATGACCCAGATAGTGTCCTCCCCATCCCCTGATGCCTTTGGGGCTAAGGCAACCATTCTTGCTACTCTCCACTCGATCCCCTTTATGGCTTCCACACTTTTTTTTTAACATAAAGATGGGCACTAGCAACTGGCCTGTGGGGATGCAAGGAGTCTTTGCACTGTATATAGCTGGACTGATTTGTCTCACAAGAAGTCCTACAGTCATAAAGGAGAATTCCTCTCTCCCCTCCATCTTCTCCAAAGGAAGTAACAAGAGGAATCCACAGTTAAGGATTAGAGCCCTTATAATATCTTCCCATCAGGGGCCCGCTGATCTTTTTCATTCCAGCCGTCTACCTTTCCCCTGTTGAATGCAATAAAACTCCATGACACCAGCAGCTGTCGCTCTTTAGAAATTGGTTTTCTGACCATGTGGCTGATGTATCATGAGCAGTATGGTCTTCATTTTGTTGCTTCTGTTTTTCATCTTTTTTGTTTTATTAATTAATAAAAAAGATCTTGTGTATTTACTCCCATTGCTGTCACTATATAGGAAATAAACTATTGAATCCATATTCCTTCACAGACATGCCTTCCCCCACCCCCTTTCTGGAGAACCCTGTGCTTAGGGGTGTGGAAACCAGATGAAGAATTCCGATCATTAAGATGTTGGGCCCCTAACTAAGAATGTGGGGTTCTAGATCGATAGCTGTGAACTTAAAAGGTTGTGAGGGGTGTGCATGGGAATGGCAAACTTACTGTCCGGCTTTGTGGGAGTTCAGCTATAGGGGGGCCAGGGAGAACAGCTGATGTGGCGCTCCCTCTTCCCCCAGGGTTCTGGGCTTGATCACACACCCATTCCTGTAAAGGTGGGTGAGCCTCTCAGAGCACACTGGCAGGAGCTAAAATAAGGAACTGGGTGTTTCCCCAGGCTTCCTGGGAAATATGTCCTCTGTCTGGAGAGCGGGAAGAGTACAACGGGGTCCTGGGAAAGTGAAGAAAGGGACCAATCCTCCAGCCCAGAGGGGGGGAGTGAAAAAAGGGGTGGGTAAATAGAAGTTGTTGCCAGTCTGGGAGATCCAGTACTGTTTGGCCGTGGAGGTCTTTTGGCTGGTGGAAAAACCTGGCTTGATGTGGCCCCAGGGAAGTGAATTGGACTGGGGGCGGAGATTGCTCTGATGTGGGAAGCAGAACAGAGCAGAGCTGTTTTTCCTTTGAGTTTTTAACTCTATTTGAACCATAGACTTGACACCCCCAGCCCCCACCCCAAGGCATTTTTTAAAAAGAGGTATTCACTCCCCGTTCTGCACTAGCCTCAGTATCCCTGTTTGTGGAAACAAAAGTCAGAGGCACTTACCAACACCCATCCGGGAGCAGGTTGTGGGGGTCACAGAAGGTAACAATCTAGGAAAACGCAAGCGAGGAGGGAAGGGATTGAAATAGTTTAGTCCTGGGGTTTGTTTATTTTTTAGAACCAGTGCTTTTCTTACTATGACTCTTCTTCCCATCCCAAATTATTCCTCAAAGTCCCTTCTAGCAATAGCATAAGGATCACAGAAGAATTGCCCCCTTCCCCACCTACCTAAGCCGACACTCCTCGCCCACCCATCCGCCACCAGCCTGCAGAAGCTGCCACGCAGCTGGCTGGAAAAGCAAAGGGAGAGCCCCCCCCCCCCACCCCGGGAGGGGGAAGCGAGAAGGGTGGCGTCTAAGAGATTTAACCTCCTACCCTCGGTTCCACACGCCACCCCCTCCCTCCAAAGACTGGGACGGCTCCTCCATTTTTGTTTTGGGGCGGAAGGGCAGGGGCTCGTGGATGGAAGGGGGTCAAAGGAAACGGTGATTATCACCTGTACGGGGGAAGCGGGTGCCGTCCTCCCTCCTACCCTTTCTCTCAGTCTGCACCCCCTCTGCAAACTCCCCCCCACCTTCTCGGGGTCTCCCCCCGCCCTTGTTGCTAAGGCCCAGACCGTCATCCCAGCAACAGCCTCAGTCATGTGACCGGCAATGGCGGCGCTGACGGGAGGTAGGTGAGCCCGGCGCCCCCCACACCCACCGCGCGCCCCCCGGACCCCGCTCGCATCCCCCGCGCGCCCTCCCTGCCCCCCCTGCGCCCCCTCCTCCGCCTCCTTACCCGCGCGCGGCGCCGGGGGCCCCCTCCACGCCTGGCCGATTCTCTTCCTATCACCCTCCAGCTTTGGCCTCCATTTGGGGGTTCTGGGAACCGCGATCGGGCCGACATGCACCCCCACCCAGTGGTGGGGCTCTGGGGGCTCCGGCGAGAGGGGGACGTGGGGATTGGTTCTGGATCTTGCAGGAGGTCATAGGGGAAGGGTGGGGCTGCCTCAGTTGGTGCCCCCAGGGACCCTCGCCCTTCCCCCGCTGCCCCTGTGTGGCCGCCGTCTGGAGGGAGGGACTGGCCCTGTGTCCGGCCTGGGTTGCCCCAGAAGAATCAGAGACCCAGCATAAGCTGTGGCCCCGCCTCCCTTTTCTGTGCCAGCAGGACTTGGAGCTAAGGACATCTAGGTCTTGGGTTCCCACTGATGGAGAGGGGGGTGTTCCACCTTGGATAGACAGAATGAGCTGAGGTTCTAGGATTTCAGTTTCACTTTCTGAATCTCGAGGTGCATCTGGCCTTGAGGGGACTATGATGGAGGCACAAACAGAGAGCCGCTCCCCTTTGGATCAGTCAAGGAATTGAGGTCACACTAATGGCCCCTCTTTCTATTTGAGCTACATTTGGAGGTGTTGTAGGGACAGCTCTGTAGCTGAACATGGTAAGACTCAGGGGAAACCTAAGTCTCCTCCAGCTGAGCCCCTGCTGAGCCCCACACCTCCCTAAATGCAGGCTGGGTTGCTGACAGGCTTACTGCCCCAGTGCGGGGCTGGGGGTTGTTTAAAAGGTGACAGTAAGAACTTCGTTATTTAGGGGCTGTTGCCACTTTGTTGGCATTCCAAACAGACTTCAGCAGAAGGGACTGGGTTAGCTCTCAAAGAAGGCTCCTAGCGATAGGGACTGAATTATTTGGGAATACGGGGCAGGGTGAGGAGTTGGAGAGCATAGGTAATATTCTTACCCATGTGATCTGAGGGAGGTGGCAAGAAAGACCTCCATCTGTGTGGGCTTTTCCCTTCCTGACTTCTCTTATCTGTGCCCTAGGCTTTCTTGAGAGCCTCAGAGCTGGGGAAGAAAAGAGGAAAGTTAGCATGTTGAAGTTCCATCTTTAGCAACTTGGGAGAGGCTGGGGATGCAGTTCTGCAGAAGAGAAGGAGAGGAAATGGAAGAGGAGTTTTTGTTTGGTTTCTGGGCTGCTGGTGGAGTGGGGTGAGGGGGGTATGGTAACATTTGTCATCATAACCTTTTACTCTCTACTCTCCCCCTTCCCGCTAGTCCTGGTCAGCTGAGTGTGGAAATAGAGGGATTTCTGCTGCTCTCATTGTCCATGGGCTTCCCAGGTATCTGCCTCCCAGGGGAAACTCAGCTTTGCCTTTAAATTGGTTTCCTCCATTCCATGTGCCAAGTAATCCCATTCCCAGTAACTTACACCCAGGTTCCCAGTCTTCTGTTACATGGGCTGCTGTGTTGGCGCATGTGGGAAGGGGGTACGGGGTTTCTCACTTTCCTTCCTTTTCCTTTCCACCCACCAGGTCACACAACCTACAAGTAGGGAGCAGGGACAGAGAGAGAGCCTGCATGCCAATTCTAAGCTCTTCAGGATCAAAGTGAGCACAAAGTCTCCCTCCCCTTTAAAGAAGCCAGTTTTCACCCAGAGGGAGGAGGGCGAGATTGTTTCTGTGATCTTGGGAGGAGTATAAAGGGAACCAAGACTGGTGCTTAGCTCAGATGATGATAATAAAGTTAGATAAACTTTCTTGCTCTTCAGTGGGTGCTGGGGTTTGAAAGATAAGAGGAGACAGAAAATGAACTTGGGGGAGGAGTTGGGGGTTGGACTCTGAGATAGTAGAGGTAATATAGGGTTGGAGAGGAACGTGAAGTAGGAGGCACTGATTTTGTCAAACGGGGACCCCCCACCCTGAGTCCCTTTCACCCTGGGGGCAGTGTCGTTCGTCCTGTCCAGAATGGCAGCCTGTGGAGGCACCTGCAAGAACAAAGTGACTGTCTCCAAGCCTGTGTGGGACTTCCTGAGCAAGGAGACCCCAGCCCGGCTGGCCCGGCTTCGGGAGGAGCACCGTGTGTCCATCCTCATAGATGGCGAGACTTCTGACATCTATGTCCTCCAGCTTTCCCCGCAGGGCCCTCCCCCGGCCCCTCCCAATGGGCTCTACCTGGCCCGGAAGGCTCTCAAGGGGCTGCTAAAAGAGGCTGAGAAAGAGCTGAAGAAAGCTCAGAGGCAGGGCGAGCTTATGGGCTGCCTGGCTTTGGGGGGTGGCGGGGAGCACCCTGAGCTACACCGTCCAGGGCCCCCCCCCTCCCCCTCTGCGAGCAGCCCCGCTTCTGCCCCCAGGGGCTCGGGGGCTCCCTCCTCCTCCCCCTCCCCTCCCCCCTCCCCTTCCTCCCCGCCTTCGGGAGGAGGCTGAAGAACAGGAGAGCACCTGCCCCATCTGTCTGGGGGAGATCCAGAACGCCAAGACATTGGAGAAGTGCCGGCACTCATTCTGTGAGGGCTGCATCACCCGGGCCCTGCAGGTGAAAAAGGCCTGTCCCATGTGTGGCCGCTTCTATGGGCAGCTGGTGGGCAACCAGCCCCAGAATGGGCGGATGCTGGTCTCTAAGGACGCCACACTCTTACTGCCCAGCTATGAGAAGTATGGCACCATCGTCATCCAGTACGTCTTCCCGCCCGGTGTCCAGGGGGTAAGAAGACCTATGGCCTGCCTTTTGCCCTTTGGTTTTCCCCACTTTGGTTCTCCCCAAGCGCGTTCTCTGACCTAGGCAAACTGGGTGAAGGGGAGTGTATTTGTTAGATGTGACGTAGTCTTGCTGTCTCCCAGTATGCCTTCCCACTCAGTGCCCCGGAGCTAGGAGGTCCCCTTCAGGCCCAGCTTTTCTGTCCCACAACCCCAAGGCACACATGAAAATCAGGTATGAGAGAAAGGAATTGAATACTATTTCCTTGATGAACTTGGATGTTGACAACTATTCTTGGCAGGGGTGAATTCTGTGGAGATGGTGGCTCAGGTGCCGGCGGGCGCAGCAGGAAGGGGGCTAACCCTCCTCGCAGGGCACTGAGTGTTACTTTGTTCCCGATTGATGAGACAGTGGAAGGTTAAAACAGGAGCGGTCAGGAGCCTAGAGGTCTCCTCCTGCTTGACCAAGCAAGAGTAATTCTCAGTCCTGGTTTGCAGAGGGCCGGCGAAGCTCTGAAGAAGAGTAATGGGCAAATGGAACAGGTCAGGCAGGCAAAGAAGCTTGGGAGCGTTCTCAGGTGGAGAAGGGAAGGCTGAAAGATAGCTTATTCTCAGTCTTCACATTTCTGCTGAGTTATCTGGTGAGTAAGGACCGGCTACTTCCCATCTCTTTTGAGAATCCACTCGTCGCTGAATTGAGACTTGAGGGATGGAGGCAGCAGAAAGAACTTCTTTAATAGTAAGGATTTTGTCCAAAAACAGGCTCCTGCTGTCCAAACCTTTCAAGGAAGTCTCTCCTTCCTTGAAAGGCTGTCAGCCTGTTGCTGCCCTGTCAGCATTAGCTGGGGGTGCACAGACAGACAGACAGCCGGCCAGGATGACCCTCTGGTGGCATGGTGGGCCTTCAGATGCCCAGCTGCTCACTGTCCTGTCTGCCTCCCCTCCCTCCCAGGCTGAACACCCAAACCCAGGAGTTCGCTATCCTGGCACCACCCGGGTGGCCTACCTCCCGGACTGCCCTGAGGGCAACAAGGTGCTGACCCTGTTCCGCAAGGCATTTGACCAGCGACTCACCTTCACTATCGGCACGTCCATGACCACAGGGAGACCGAATGTCATCACCTGGAACGACATCCACCACAAGACCAGCTGCACAGGGGGACCCCAGCTGTGCGACCCTTCTTCATTTCCTTTCCCTTCGCCCCTCCCCTTCTCTCCATTTCCAGTGAGGGAATGACATTAATCCCCTCTCCTGCTGGGAGCCTCCTAACTGGAGAGGACCACCCCCAAACTATTCAACCATCTCTTCCATGCCAGTTTCTCTACATTCAACCTGGTCCAGTATGCCCAGTTCACCTACAAAACTAAGCAGAATTGGGCTAAGTTACCTGGGGTTTGGATATCCTTAGGGGAGGTGGGGAGGGGCTGGACTGGGGCACCCAGAATGAGGGTGAACATGAGGCTAATATGAGTAAGCTGCAACAGCTAATCCTGACCTTCATTTCTCTCTGCTCCCAGGTTTGGGTACCCAGACCCCACCTACCTGACCCGGGTGCAAGAAGAGCTGAGAGCCAAGGGTATCACAGATGACTGAAGGCCATCCCCTTTGCCAAGCCCTTGCCTTTCTCCATAGGACCCAGCGGAAGCCTCTGTTCTCCTCTCTCCCTCTGCCCCCCCACACCACACGAATAGGGGACCAGTCTGACTGGGGAAGGAGTTCAGAGAGGGAGGGCAGTCCCTTCCCCTGTCCCCCCACAGGCGAGTGCTTCAGTGCAGTGTGAACCACTCCCTTCTGGCAGAGGGATCTCCCAGGCTCTGCTCCCCTCCTCCCCCTGTACATACTCCCAATCTCCCTACCCCCTCCACTGCCCTTGGCTTTTTCTGGTATGTGCTGTGCTCCGATGACCAAGCTGAGAAAGGACCTGGGTGGGGAAGGAGGGTCTCTTGAGCCCCCTGCCCCCACAAACTGCTCCACTGCTGAACTTCGGTGTGGCGGAGGGGGCATGGGGCTGAGCTGAGCCCCCAAGGAGCTGGCCTTGTGTGTTCTTCAGAAACAGTCCCCCTTCTACCTTAACCTTGTCCTTTCTGTCCTGTGTCTCCGTCTCTGTCAGTCTGTCTCCCGCTCTGCCCCCTATAAGGAGCCTCCTTGCCCTGTTCTGGAATCGCCGCCAGACTGTAGCTTTTAATTTAATAAAAATAAAGTAAAATATGCAACTCTCTATGCCACACCCGTTCTGTTCTGTGAACCAGGGTGGGGGTGGGGTGGGGAGCGGAACCTGCTGAGGGGAAGGGGGTGGTGATCGGGGAAATCCCTGTGTGTCTCCCCAGTCTCTGCCTCCAGAGCGCCTGGGGAAAAGGCACGTATTTAGTGGGCTCCTGACGCGTCCACGTCGGAATCGGGATTAAGAGGGGTTTGTTGCTGAACTTCGGTTGTAGAGAAAGCAACAACCCTAGCCCTTTGAGAAGTTTGGCTGGGGTGGGAGTGGGGGCGGAGCCGGGCAGGGGGCGGATTCCACAGCAGCAACTCCCCGGACGCGCGCAGGCCTAGAGCCCCCCAGCTTCCGTGCCCCCTCGGCCCTGAAACTTGGAGCAGGGTAGGGGTCCAGCATGAAGCCCCCGGACCGCCCCGCCCCTGGCCGCACTGACCGGATACTGGGGGTCATGGGGGGCATGCTGCGCGCATGCGCCCTCCCCGGGCAGGAGGGGGTAAGAAAGGGGGACCACGGTGGGGTCGGGAATCTTTAGGGGGCTCCAGGAGGTCTGCACCCCACAACTCAATTTACCCGCAAACAGGAATTCTGCAGGGCAGTTGCAGGAACCCATGAGTTCCAAAAGAGGGCCAGGGCCCTGGTCTGGGTGAACCGCTCCCTCCAACCCAGCCTAAGCGACCCTTTTACAACAATGTGGATTTGACAGGAGGACCAAGGAGAAGCAGGAGGTCAAGGCTGGGCGTGGAGGGCGGTTTCCTTACCACCAGTCTTTCTCCACAGCCCCGGAAGAGAAGCCCCCTAGGGCCAGGAGGGACCGAGACAGAGTCTGACTGTACCGAGGGGGATCAGAAAGGGGAGCGCGAACGTGAGGTCCCCGCCTGGGCTCCGCTGCTCGGTAAGAAGCTGGGGGTGGGGTGGGGCACAGTTTGTCCTCCTGCTCAAAGTGGCGAATTCAAATAATGCTGCTCTTATTAGCATAAAGGTTTGCATCTAATCTGCATGAGACCCATTTAATTGCCAAGACCTCCACGCTTCTCGCCCTCTAGTCCGCTGTGCGTCCCCCACATCAGCCGGTCCCGAGCCCCCGCAGGCGGAGTGTCCCCGCGCCCCACCCCTGGCCCGTCGCCAGCCCGGCCTCCAGGACTTCGCCTTAATTGGTGATTAGCCTCAGCTGGAGTCCTGGGGCCTGGAGGAAAGAAGGGTCTGGCGAGAGGGCGGCACCTGGGCTGCGTTCCCCACAGAGCTCCCCATTCACGCATCCCCGAAAGGGAGGGGGCTTGTCTACCCCTGCGCGGCTAGGGACAGTCCCAGCCCCCAGGACGTCTTCACACAGGCCCAGGCCCATCCATCCGCACCCTTCTCCACCGCAGAGGCGGAGGGGCGACCTGGGCAGACCCCGCCGGCCGGCTTACCCCCGACCCCTGCGCTCCGCAGTCGGAGCCCGAGAAGCAGGAGGGAGGGGAGCCCGGGGAGGGGAGCCGAGGCTGGAGAGGAGAGGCGGAGGCGGTGGGGACGTGGAGTGGGAACGTGGTGGTGCCTGGGGGAGGGGGATTGGGGCTGGAGCCCGGCACAGGCTGAAGGGGGGAAACCGGAGGGAGAGGGCGGAGCTGGGCCGCAGAGGCCCCTCCCCGCGGCGGCACCGCGGCCGGGCCTGTTCTTCGGCTCGCCGTTCGGCCGGGACCCGCGCAGCGCCAGTGACTCGGGGAGTCGGTCCCCGCCTCCTCCCTGCCCGGGCCTAGAACCACCCCAAGCCCGAGAGGCCGGAGACCGAGCTGGAGCGGCTGCCGCATCCCAGCCCAGCTTCCCCCACCATCCCTCCCCGCCCCGCTGGACATCTGGACCCTGGGCCCCGCACCGACCGGGTTCCGGAAACCCTCCCCGCCCAGCTCGGCTGCCCGGCCTCGCGCCGCCGGCTCTGCAGAGCCCCCAGCCCTCCCCCAGACCAGACTTCCGCCTACCCCTGGACGCCCCCTCCCTGTTCCCTCTCTCCCCCCCTCCCCCAGCCTGGAGCGGGGTAGGAGGGAGGGGGGGTGTGCGCCCTGCGCCGTCCCCGCCCCGCCCCCCGTGATCCCCCCTGCATGGCCGGGCCGGGTGGGGGGTGCGGGGGGGCCCGGGCGCCATGCGGGGGGGGGCACAAGGGGGGTCGCTGTGCCTGTCCCTACGTGATCCGAAAAGTGCTGGCAAAATGCGGCTGCTGCTTCGCCCGGGGGGGTCGTGGTGAGTGCGAGGTCACGAGGGCCTGGCGTCGAGTGGGGGGCGGGCTGAGGGTTCAGGGCATTAGTCTGACCTGGCCCTAGGGATTTAGAGGCTGGAGACTTGTACCTGTGTTTTCCAGGGAAGTGACTTAGTAGATCTCCAAGATCTCATCTGCCTCCAAATTTGTAATCAGTTCAAGTTAAGGAAATTGGGGAAGGGGCAGGAAACTCTTCTCTCTGTCCTGCAGTCAACTGGGTATGAGAAAAACCCGTCCACAATCCCCCTGGGCCTAGAACTGGGTCTTCCTTAAATCCTTTTGCTGACAATCTACTACAGATCTGAAGAGGGACAGAGGAATGGAGGAATGAGGATGAGGGTCTACCAGGGGTTTTATGACAAATCTCAGATCCTCTATTCCTGAGCCCAGGACAAAGATAACCCTGATGAGCTCTCCTCACTTGCCTCCCCCCACCCCGCAATTGGGTTTGTGCATGTGTTGGGGAGATGGGCTGCAGAAGTCTTTTCTTTTTATAGTGATTACTGCAATTGGTGCAGGAGGGGTCTGGGGGTGGCAGATGGGCTTTTAGCTACCCCCCCCCACCTTCTCAGGGAATGGTCTGTACCCATTGGAAGGGGGCAGCTTGTAGGAGAGCAGATGGCCACCCCCAGCTTCCAGTGTCTCCCCAGATGGCTGCCCCTCCATATCTATGGCATACTCAGGATATGGGGGAGCCTCCATATATAACTGGAGCTTCCAGGCCTTGGGAGCCCAGGTGTTTACTGTCTTTCCTCCCAAGGGTGCCCAGGGGAAATTTTCTATCCTGGCCAACTCAAATGAGGATGGCAAGAGAGTGGGCCCTGGGGGAGGGCTCAGCATCATGAAGAAGGGCCTCTGGGAGCTCCCTAGGGACCCTGAATCTAGAGCTGGAATAATATCTATGGCCCCTTCCCCCCCCCCCCCCCCCCCCGCTCCCCATTAGAATCCTATTCCATTGCTGGCAGTGAGGGGAGTATCTCAGCTTCAGCTGCTTCGGGTCTGGCTGCCCCCTCTGGCCCCAGCTCTGGCCTCAGCTCTGGCCCCTGTTCCCCGGGCCCCCCAGGGCCAGTCAGTGGCCTGAGAAGATGGTTGGATCATTCCAAACATTGCCTCAGTGTGGAAACTGAGGCAGACGGTGGCCAGGCTGGACCATATGAGGTGAGCAGGGAGCACCACAAAAGCATGTAGGACATCCATGAAGGACACTGGGAGAGAGGGCAGGTTGGGGGCCACTGGCCACTGGGGAGACATAGCTACTGTCCATGACCTCTGACACATGACCTCTGGCTCCCAGAACTGGATGCTGGAACCAGCGCTAGCCACAGGAGAGGAGCTGCCAGAACTCACCCTGCTGACCACATTGTTGGAGGGCCCTGGAGATAAGACAGAGGTATGAAGAAATGGGTCTGCATGGCTTCCCCAAAAGCATCTGTCTACTTACTCTAGGATGTTCTTTCCTTCCAGCCACCTGAGGAGGAGACTCTGTCCCAAGCCCCTGAGAGTGAGGAGGAACAGAAGAGGAAGGCTCTGGAAAGGAGTATGTAAGTGTTCTCACACACTCCCTCCCCTCTGCCCCCCCAACCCATTGTGCAACTTCCAGAAACTGTCCCTCACATTTTAGATTTAATACTTGGAATTTCCTCTGAGGTTGGCTTGGTAGTGAAGGGGCTTCTAGTCCAGGAGGGAGGAAGTGGCTAAACCAAGGATGTGCACTCCTGCTCTCTTCGCAGGTATGTCTTGAGCGAACTGGTAGAGACAGAGAAAATGTATGTGGACGACTTGGGGCAGATTGTGGAGGTAGTCCCCTTTTCTCTTCCCAGCCGCAGCCCAGCCAGCCCTTTCCCTCTGCTCAGGGCTAATTTTAGGAGATGCCTTAGTACTCCTCTGTCCCACCTTCCCAGTACCCTCTACTTGCCGGACTTCTTGGGGGAGGGGTTTTCCCCACCAGGGCTGGCCCCCCACACTCATGCTCCCGCCCCAACCTTCCTGCAGGGTTACATGGCCACCATGGCTGCTCAGGGGGTCCCGGAGAGTCTTCGAGGCCGTGACAGGATTGTGTTTGGGAACATCCAGCAAATCTATGAGTGGCATCGAGAGTGAGTGGTGGATCCCCGAGAGTGAGGGGGAAGGGCGTATGTCTCGTTTTCTCTGTAACCTAGCCAGGGGCCATTGTTGCCTGAGGAACGTTTGGAGCGGCTTGATCACAACCAGGGTAGACAGCTCTCAGTTGCGTGGGGTGGGGGTATTTGACCAGCCTTTTCCCTGCCAACCCCTCCAGCTATTTCCTGCAGGAGCTACGGCGGTGTTTGAAGGATCCTGATTGGCTGGCTCAGCTATTCATCAAACACGTGAGGCTTAAGAGGGTGGTCCTGGAGGGGCGGGGCTTCGGAGTGGGTCCGGGCTCCCGAGAGAGGTGTTCTCTCTCCTCACCCGTCCTGCACTCCTTCACCTTGACCCCTGTTAGGAGCGCCGGCTGCATATGTACGTGGTGTACTGTCAGAACAAGCCCAAGTCAGAGCACGTGGTGTCAGAATTTGGGGACAGCTACTTTGAGGTCAGTGGCTGAGGGACCTTGGGGGAAAGGGGACAGAATCATCAGGCTCTCCAGGCTGCATAACCACATTCCTGTCCCCAGGAGCTCCGGCAGCAGCTAGGGCACCGCCTACAGCTCAACGACCTCCTCATCAAACCAGTGCAGAGGATCATGAAATACCAGCTGCTGCTCAAGGTCAGGAGCACCTGTTCCCTGGGGGTTCCGCTGGCTGGGACAGCCCTTTTCTCGTTCATCTCCCCAGGGTTCCTAAGGCTCCCCCCAGACTTCCTGGGCATCCTCACCTGTGTCCTCAGGGGGAGGATGTGAGAGTTTCTGAGGGTGTCCTCAAGACCTCCCTGAGCATTTCTTTTCTACATCTTAGGATTTTCTCAAATATTATAGTAGAGCTGGGATGGATACTGAAGAGCTGGAGGTGAGGACTCCCAAATCTGCTAGGACACACACCACATACCTCTTATTTTTTTGGTCTCCTGGGTTCCCCCCTCCCCCGCCCCCTGCTCCTTGGGTGGTGTTGAGCTGTCTGGTTTTTACGCGGAGGTTGGTTGAAAGTTGAAACATGGTCTGAAGAGGCTCTTTCTCGACAATGACAATGCTCCTCTCTTCACCTGCGACCCAGCATGCTGTGGAGGTCATGTGCTTTGTACCCAAGTGCTGCAATGACATGATGACCCTGGGGAGACTTCGGGGGTTTGAGGTATGGGGCTAGAACAGGAAATTGGAGGCCCAATGCTCTTTGGCCCCAGTCTGAGCACTCGGGAGGTCCTCGTGGGGAACTGTCCCTCCCCTGGGACTGACCCCATGGTTGGTTGGGAGCATCAGGGGAAGGAGGGAGGAGCAGAGAATGTCCCTTTTCTCTCCTTGCTTTTTTTCTCAAAATCACTACCCTTTGGTTCTAGGGCAAACTCACTGCTCAGGGCAAGCTCTTGGGCCAGGACACATTCTGGGTCACAGAGCCCGAGGCTGGGGGGCTGCTGTCCTCCCGGGGTCGAGAGAGACGTGTCTTCCTCTTCGAGCAAATTGTCATCTTCAGTGAGGCCCTGGGAGGAGGAGTCCGAGGAGGGTCACAGGCTGGATATGTATACAGGAGCAGCATCAAGGTGGGGAGGAGGCTGCAAGGGAGGGGTCTGGCTGGGATGGGGCGAGGCCTCTGAGAGAATGTCTGGCTCTTGCATTTGTTGGAGGGGACAGGAACCAGAGAGGGCCTCAAGAATCTGGGGGCTCTCTCCTATTTGCCAATCCAGGTGAGCTGCCTGGGACTGGAGGGGAACCTCCAAGGTGACCCTTGCCGCTTTGCACTGACCTCCAGAGGGCCAGAGGGTGGGATCCAGCGCTATGTCCTGCAGACTGCAGACCCTGCAGTGAGTCAGGCCTGGATCAAGCAAGTGGCTCAGATCCTGGAAAGCCAGCGGGACTTTCTCAATGGTGAAGTTCTCACCCTTCCCTCCCTGACATGCTCTTTAAGCCCTTTGACCTCCTGAATCCCTCACTGCCCAATCTCCAATCCCTGCCCTCTTGACCCCAGCTTCTCCCCATCTCCCCAGCAATTTACAATGGCTGACAGTTCGTGGGAGGAGGGCAAAGTGGGAAGATGATCTGGGCAGAGCCCTTAGGGAAAGAACCTGTTGTAACCCTCCTTCTGTTCCTCTCTTTGCCCCAGCATTGCAGTCACCCATTGAGTATCAGAGACGAGAGAGCCAGACCAACAGCCTGGGGCGGCCAGGAGGGCTTGGGGTGGGGAGTCCTGGGAGAATTCGGCCTGGAGACCGGGCCCAGGTCAGCACATATGCACCCATCAATGGCTCTCTCCCCTCCCTGCTGCTGTTGCCCAAAGGGGAGGTGGCCAGAGACCCCCTGCCCGTGGACACACAGGTATGAGGAAAGGAGTTCCCCTGTTATGGGGGCAAGAATGGGGAGGGCCTCTCCTATTCTGGGATCCCTAAATCCTCCTCCCCCATATCATTCCCTTTTTCTACCACCTGCCTTTTGTCTGCCCCTTCCTACTTCCCTACTCTTACCTTCCCCCTTCCAGTTTAACCCTGGGAGAAGCTGACGATCTTAGATGATCTAAGATGTCTAGCAAGAGGAGGTGGCTTAGCTAGGGGCATACACTGAAAAGAAAGGGGTGAGGGTGGATTCCGGGACTTTTTTTTTCTCCTCTAACTTGAGTCTTTCTTCAGGCCCTCAGTGACATCCCCCGAGCTCCTTGTGACTCTCCTCCAGCTCCACCAATTCCAAACACCCCTCCCTGCCAAGCCAGACTTGCCAAGCTGGATGAAGATGAGCTCTAAGAGGTGAAGGCCTGGGGTGGTGCTGACCCAGCCACCCCATTTTCTGAGGAACTTCAGGGCAATCCTTCTGACATCACCTTGGAATTCCTTCTTGATGTGTCTGGCGGGGGAGGGGGGGGCAAGGCTGGGAGTGGTGTTGACTTGGAGGAGGATTCCTAGACTCAGAAGGACTTCTTTCTGCTTAAGGAACACAGGTTCCTTCAGCGCCCACCCCTACGCATGCATCACAGGTCCCCCCAAAAGGAGGATATGGGGGTGGGTGGGAGGGCTGGGGCAGGGGCCACATAAAAATGATTGGTTTTGACTTTGATTTTTTCTTTCAGTTTTCTGAGATTAAAGGTTTTGTGATATCACTAAGGCTGCTGTATTGGCAGAGGGAAGGGGAAGTGGGGTGAGACGATGGGGAGAAATCCACTGGCCTGCGGACGGTCTGGTGATAAGAAGACACACGGTGTTGCTGCCTGTGTCCCTCACCTGCAGTTGCGGCATCTCGCAGTCCAGGCCTGGAACTTGGAAAACCCTAGATCCGTGATATATCCTCCCCTTTCCCAGCCTGCTTTCTCTTCCATCTGGCCTCCATTCTAGACCCCACTGGAAAGCCCAGTGTAGTGTGACTTCCCACCATCTCCTCAGCACCCAGATTCTAAAGCACTAAATGCCCAAGTACCTTTCCTTCTGAGGCCTCCATGCTCAGCTGAGGGAGAATGGGGAGGTGGAGAGGATGCTGGGGCCTGTGTCTCTTTTTGGCTCTGGGTTCTCCTTTTTGCCGTCTGCGAGGTCACAAGGCATATCCGTAGTGAGCAGGAAAGGATTCTTCTTCAAGCCACAGACCCAAGAGTGGACAGCCCGAAGGGGTCTTCACCCCTCCCAACTTCTGGGATAGCCCCTGGGATGGAGAAAGCCAAACATGCAGAGATCCATATCCAGATGCCCTGTCCTGGGTCCTTGGGCATCTGTGTGTCCACTGTGTCCATTCGTCCCCTGGGCTTGGTCACGTGTACTTGGGCTTCCTCAGCAGACAATAGGCTGCTGGGGTGGGATGGTTAGGAGGAGCTGGAGCCTCCCTGTGGGCCTGAGGTCCCTCTGGCCGACAATGGGGGGAGGGACCTTTAAGGGGGGGACAGGACGTACAGCCCAGATAAGACTTCTGGGGAACAATAGGAGGAATTGAAGAGGGGAGACCCACCCTCACTGTACCCCACCCCCAGGGCTTTGGGGTCAGGGACTGGGGACCAGAGGGTGATGGGGAGAAATGCCAAGTATTCTTGTAAATGGAGGAGGGGGTGGGGAAAATAGCAGGATTCTGGATCCCAGAACCTTTGTATCTCTTGAGGGACCACAGAGGTACATGAGGTGGGTGCATGACCCATTTGAACTTAATTTAACCACAGATGTGTTTTGGAGTGCCAACTTTGTAAATAGCACTTGAATGTAATAAATGGCACTTCAAGTTTTTTGGTTTCTAAGAAGTAAAAATCAAAATTTGCGATCAGTTCAGTATTTCCTCTGAAGCCCTGAACTGGGAATTGAGGCCCAGCTCCCAGTAGAGGTGTGGGTGGTGGTTCTCTGTCATCCCTGTCCCATACTGTAGCTGAGCCGCATCTTGGCAGGCTGTGAGACTGCTCTGCCAACAGAGCCTCTTGCATCTCTTGGGACAAGCTGTATACCCCATGAGGATTTGGGTCTGGGGGAGAAGGCATGTGTGTGTTGGGGGGCACACTGAATCTTCTTGGGGAGAACGCAGAGGCTCTGGAAATGATGGGTCACTCTGGAAGAGCCAGCTATCTCCTCCCAAAGGGCCAACGGGGAAAGAGCCCACAGCCAGGAGGCCAGAGTCAAAAGGCTTAGGAGTGGTAAAAAGTGGGTGTTGGGTGTTGAGAGTGCGCTGTATCTCTTGTCCCTACACCTCTCCACACACCCTCCCCCTTCCCCCGCCCTCGCCCCACCCCAGCAGGCTCCAGAGCGAGCGGTCCCGCCAAGGATGTCTCAGGAAACACCTAACCTAGAGACGCCCTCTCCCCAAGCCTTTGCCATCTCCGGGCCCTTGAAGGTCCCCCATGAGAGGGCGCCCTCCGGGGCCGGATTGGGCCCTGCTTCACGGAGGCGGGACTCAGGGCTAGCGGGTGGAGGGCTATTTAAGACTAGGCGGGGTTGGAGGTGGCCAAGGGCAAAATGACTGGGCTACCGGGCGCCAGGACCTGCCCATGCCTGGGAGAGGCCTCCGACCTGAAGATCCCCCTGGGCGCCAAGTTCAGGGAACCGCTCACCGAGGCTCGGTTCCAGCAGCTCTTCGGGGACGCAGAGCAGGAGCCGGAGCTACTCGCCGAGCCCCGCTTGTCGCGTCTGTGCAGACGGTGGAGGCGGCGGGCCCGCGCTGGCTCCGGACCGGGGGCGTGGCGCCTGCTGCTGGCGCGGCTGCCCCCGCTGCGTTGGCTGCCCCACTACCGCTGGCGGGCCTGGCTGCTCGGGGATGCCGTGGCCGGAGTGACCGTGGGCATCGTGCACGTGCCCCAGGGTGAGCGGCCCCAACACTAGCCTGTCTGGGGCCGGAGCTCTGGAGGGCGTCGGGAAGGCGCAGGAGCTGGGAACCCGGGAGCGAGAGGATGGGTGGTGTGGCTGAGGGTTCGGAGACAGGATCTGAGACCAAGTTCTGGGTAAGGACTACCGAGCCGCATCAGATACCCTACCCCCAGCTCCCTTCATTTGCGCAATCCTTCGAGAAGTCTTGGACACGTTCCGGGTCAGGGAACTGGAGAGAGGCACAACACCTGCTTCCCCCCGCCCCCCACTCCCACCCCCCTGTCTGGGCCGACACGGATCTGTGACCTTGTCTGCCCCAGGACCTCCCACCGAGGCCTGTTAACCTCTTGGTTCCCTCATGTGGCATGATTTAGCGTCTCCATGCCAACCTCTAAGACTGTGGGTAGAGAGGGGGGCGTTCTGGAGGCTGGTCACCTGCCCCCAGCCACCCCCCCCCCCACAACACACATCCCGAAGATCTTTCCTTCCACTTCTCCCCCAGGCATGGCTTTTGCCCTCCTGACCTCCGTGCCTCCAGTGTTCGGACTCTACACTTCTTTCTTCCCCGTCCTCATTTACACCTTGTTGGGTACTGGGAGACACCTGTCCACCGGTGAGTGACCCGGTGACTCCTCTCCTTCTCTGTGGGGTGAAAATGGACAGGGGTTTGAGGCTTCGGTTCTTGCGAACTCCTTAGCTCTTATTCCCCTCTTCCACTCCCCTGCTTCCCTTCCGCCTCTGCAGTTACCCTGCCAGGAACCTCGGACCTAGGCAAGGCTTGCTGGTTGGAGGGGGAGGGGGTGCTGAGTGGGTGCAAAGAGAAGGGAGTGTCCTCGGACTTTACTTCCCCCATGAAATTTGGTTTACATGAACATCTCCGGGACTTGGAAGAGGGGTAAAGAGCTGCGCGGTCCCCCAGAAGAGCGCGCGGTCCCCTAGAGGAGCGGGCGGTCCCCCAGGGGAGCGCGCGGTCCGCGGGGCGCCTGCAGGAGGAGGCCGCGAGGCCGCTAGGGGGCAGTATTTGCAGGCGGCCGCTCCCTCCTCTCCTCCCTCGCCGCGGGTTCCCGGCTGCTGCACTAGCTCTCCGCCCCACTGCCTTCACCTGAGCAGCGGCCGTCTGGGAGAGCGGGGTCTGACGACCACAGCCCGGCAGAGGGCGCCGAGCCTGGGCGGTCACCGCGCCCCAGGCGGCACAGCTGGTGATCTCCGCGTTTGTCCCCCGGCCCTAGGAACTTTCGCGGTTCTCAGCCTCATGACGGGCTCGGCCGTGGAGCGGCTGGTGCCTGAACCCCTCGGGGGTAACCTGAGTGGAATCGAGAGGGAACAGTTGGACGCTCAGCGGGTTGGGGCGGCTGCAGCCTTGGCCTTCGGAAGCGGGGCGCTGATGGTGAGGGAGGCCCCTGGGGAATTGGGCCAGGAGCGAGGGAGGGACAAGTGTCCCGCGTGGGTGTAGGCGGGAGGGGTGCGCTCCGGCGGGTCCGCTCCCGCTCCCGCAGTGACTGCGCATCTCCTCCCCCGCAGCTGGGCATGTTCGCGCTGCAGCTCGGCGTCCTGTCCACCTTTCTGTCGGAGCCTGTGGTCAAAGCGCTGACCAGCGGGGCCGCGCTGCACGTGCTCGTGTCCCAACTGCCGAGCCTTTTAGGGTTGCCCCTCCCGCGCCAGATTGGCTGCTTCGCTCTCTTCAAGGTGGGGGTGGAGAAGAGCGGAGAAGCGGCTTCTAGCGGTCCTGGGAAGAGGGAAACCTGGGAAGGAAGGAAGGAAGGAAGGAGGGAAGGAAGGACGGCGCGTGGAGGGCTAGAGGGTGACGGGGGCGGAGGGAAGGTTAGAGCCACCTGGCTGAATGAGGGTCGCTGCGGAGGTGGAAGCCCTGATGGGAGCCGGGAGGCCTTGCCTCGGCCGGGTGGGTCCGCGCCGGGGGCAGTCGAGCCTGGCACTGGGCCGTCGCTCACCGCCCCTGCCCGCAGACACTGGCCGCCGTGCTGACCGCGCTGCCCAGGAGCAGTCCGGCCGAACTGACCATCTCGGCACTCAGCCTGGCGCTGCTCGTGCCGGTCAAGGAATTGAACGTGAGATTCCGAGACAAGCTACCCACCCCGATCCCAGGGGAAATCGTCATGGTGAGGATGGCTCCGGGGTCCGGGGGCCCCCTGCACCGCACAGACCCTGCCCATCCCGTAGGAGCTGCCCGCTGCCGCCCCCTGGTGGAACGCAGCGAGCTTACAGATGAGAAGTCCTCCGCATCCGTGTCCCTTTCCAGGCCTCTTCCCAGAACATTTTGACCCTCCGGAATTCCCCAAGCACACGGTCCCATTTCTCGCACGAAGCCTCTTCGGGACCTCTTAGAATGTCTTCTTCCTGCTTACAGCGCTCCCTTGCGGTGTCGCCCGCCACAGCACACTCCACTCACATCTCTCCCCTCACCCGGCCCTTCACTGTTCACGGTTTCTCTCCCTTCCCACGCCCACTACATTTCTCTCTCTCCCCAACTGAATAAGTGTTCCGCGTCTCCAACCACACGCCATCTATGCCTAGATATAGCCCAGCTCTCCTACTTAGAATGGCTCGGTATACTTCCTGATATCCACGATCCCTCCTGGGAGCCCCTATTCCTTCCTCCGGTCCATCTCTTTCCATAACCTTGGGTAGGCCTCATTCCTCTTTCCCATCCCCACCGCCCTCCACTCTAAAGGGGCTGTCAGGCACCCATCCCAAACACATCCCAGCGCCCCCAGGGGCTGAGCCTCTGCAAACCCCTAACAGCTGCCTTAGGATCCTCTCTCCTGTGAAGCTTTTTCTAGCCTCAGCCGGGAAGCCCATCTCCTGCCATGCCCTGATTTGCTCTTTCCCAGGTGCTTCTGGCCTCTGTGCTCTGCTTCACCTCTTCCCTGGACACAAGATACAACGTCCAGATAGTGGGGCTGCTGCCTAGAGGGTAAGGGAATCAAGACACCAGACTGCTCTTCTCCCACTTCTCCCACCCAACACTTCCTCTTGATGCGCCCCACCCTGTTTCCTCTGTCTTCCCCATATCCTTCTTAGACCCAACCCATCCTCACCCTGGATCCCTCTCTCTCCAGATTCCCTCAACTCCACCTCCCCAACCTGGCTGTGCTGCCCAGGCTTCTGGCCGACTCGCTGCCCGTGGCACTGGTCACTTTTGCTGTGTCCGCCTCCCTGGCCTCCATCTATGCAGACAAGTATAGCTACACTATTGACTCCAACCAGGTGTGACTCTGCCTGAGGACCCCAATACATTCAGGAGACACCCCCCTAATCTGATGTTCCTCCTTCCCCCCATGCCCTTGTCTCTCTCCTCTTCATCTCTCACTGCGTCCCTCCAGGAGCTCTTGGCCCATGGTGTCTCCAACCTCATCTCCTCCCTCTTCTCCTGCTTTCCCAACTCTGCCACACTGGCCACCACCAGCCTACTCGTGGATGCTGGTGGGAACACACAGGTAAGAGCATGTCCTTGGGTGAAGAGAAAGGGGGGTGCGTATCCAGGTTGGGGTGGTGGTGGAGAAACAGGTGGAGGATTGGTAGATACCCAGAGGGCAGCCGTATAGAGGAGGATAGGAGTCTGTGAGGCAGAGTGAGGGGGTGGGAGTTTCTGATAGGAGAGATAGAAGATAACAAAGCTCCTTTAAGACCTTTGTGGACTCTAAGCACTGAAAAAGTTTACGGTGCCCCACATGTAGCTCAAAATAAAAACAAAACTGGACTGTAAAATAAATTTGAGAGACAAACTTCTGATTTCCCCCCACCCCCACAACAGGGACATTTTCTTTTGAAAAGAAATATCACACATGAAAGTCTCCCCCTAATATTTCTGGTTTCCTACTCTGCCAGTCCCCTAAGAATGTGGTGAGCCTGCTTTTAGGGTAATCCAACAGTGGCTTTTAAGATGGACACGGGCTACAAAAATAAGGAAGTTGAACTACATCTAGGTAAGAGACTGGAGAATGAGAGGCATTTCATTGGGAGAGGGCAAAGGTAGGTGTGAGAGGCAGAATAGCAAGAAGGGAGTGGGAAACTGAGGAATATCTTCATGGAAGGGGATTTGGGAGGAGGGAGACTTCCAAGGAAGGTGAGGCAGAGTGGGCAGGGCGGCCAGCTGTCACACAGGGGTGGATGAGGTCCCCTTGCTTCTCTGCTTCCATCCCTCCTTCTTTCTAGCTGGCAGGCCTCTTCTCCTGCATAGTCGTCCTCTCGGTGCTGCTGTGGCTGGGGCCCTTCTTCTATTATCTGCCCAAGGTAAGGAACAGAGGAGGTATGGGGGTGGCTGGGAGGGCTGGCTATATTCCAGGACATTGGGGTGGTCAGCTTGCCTCCTCTGCCCCAAGGCTGTCCTGGCCTGCATCAACATCTCCAGCATGCGCCAGATGTTCTTCCAGATGCAGGAACTTCCACAACTATGGCGCATCAGCCGCATGGACTTTGTGAGAAGTGGCAGGATTACCCCAGATTGCCCCCTCCCATTTCCCAGCATCCCCAGCTTCTGCCCTGGTTTGCAGCTAATTGTCCTGGTCCTAAGTTCTGTAGTCCCCCCACTCTGCCCCCCTCAACATGCATACCTTCTAATCCCATTACTCAGACACAAGGTAGAGGGTGGGGTTTGAACCCCTTCAGGCCTGAATATTTGTACCTCCCCAGCTGGTGCAAAGTCTGGGGTCATTACATTTGGTGTATACCCCCTGTTGGGTCAGTCCTGTCCCCTCCTCCTGTCATTCTTTCTACCTTCTCCTGGGCCATCCCTCCCTATCGTTTGCCTTGGCCGGCACCGCCCGTGGACCTCTTTCCCTAGCAGTGATCGCCTGGCATTTCACTCCCGCCCCTGTCCTGCAGGCTGTATGGATGGTCACATGGGTGGCCGTAGTGATCCTGAGTGTGGACCTGGGCCTGGCCATTGGTGTGGTCTTCTCCATGATGACTGTGGTCTGCCGCACCCAGAGGTGGGAGGAGAGATGAGAGGAGTTGGGAAGAGCGGCGGGGAGAGAACAGGTGCCTGGGGTGACTCTCCAGCCAGGTCAGGCTGGGAATCTGACCCCAGCTTCCTGCCCAGGGTGCAGTGCCTGGCACTTGGACTTGCCGAGGGGACGGAGCTCTACAGACCACTCAGAGAGAGCCACAAGGTGGGTGGGCTGCAGATGAAGAGGGAAGGGAAGACTAGACCCGGGTGTTTTTCTGACCCTCTGCCCTCTTAGCTCCTCAAGGTCCCGGGGCTCTGCATCCTGAGCTATCCATCACCGCTCTACTTTGGGACCCGTGGGCAGTTTCGCCGTAGCCTGGAGTGGCACCTGGGGCTTGGAGAAGGAGGCAAGGTGAGAGACCTGGTCAGAGGGGAGCGCGGCTTCTCTGGGCGAGGGCGGCGGGTGCGTCTTCTGAAGGGGCGCACGTTCATGCTTGTGTCTTGGAGATGGTAACTGCCCTTCTCTACTCACAGGGAGCTCCAAAGACTAGCCCACCTGATGCAGGTGAGACGGGGTGACAAGGAGGGAGACTTGGGCGCGACCCGCGGGGGCGTCCGGCTACCCCTGTCTTCTCCCATCCTAGTTGCTGAGCCCGTCAGAGTGGTGGTCCTAGACTGCAGCGGTATCGCCTTTGCAGATGCTGCTGGAGCCAGAGAAGTGCTACAGGTCAGGGGCGGGG
Organism: Mirounga leonina; assembly: GCF_011800145.1. Lineage (NCBI taxonomy): Eukaryota > Metazoa > Chordata > Mammalia > Carnivora > Phocidae > Mirounga > Mirounga leonina. The sequence continues at coordinate 21,285,939 of NW_023270314.1, read as the reverse complement.
TAGGTTGAGGAGAAAGTCCCCTTAGTATCCCATGCATACCCTCTGATGTAGGATTTGACCCCCTGCCCCATCTCCACAGCTGGCCAGCCGATGCCGAGATGCTGGGATCCACCTTCTCCTGGCTCAGTGTAATGGTGAGAGGTGTGGAGGCTGGAGGGACCTGGAGCCTGGGGAATGACCGGACACTTGGGGGAGGGAAAAGGACACGGTGTGGATTTAAGAGCTAAGAACCTCACCCGCCTCTCTACACAGCCTCAGTGCTGGGGACACTGACCCAGGCAGGACTCCTGGACAGAGTGACCCCAGAACAGCTGTTTGTTAGTGTCCAGGATGCAGCTGCTCATGCCCTGGAGAGACTGGTGAGGGGGCAATAGCAACAGGAGTGAAATCCAAGAGGTGCTGGGCTATAGCAGGTCACATGTGAGTCAGTGGCTGAGGACCTAGGCCGAGGGTTTTGGGCAGGGGACTGAGAAGGAACCTAGAGGAGGGAGGGGGGATGAAATGATGAGTCAATTTAAGGCGAAGCCAGGGAGATGGGGCCCAGCTCTGCATGAAGAACTGAGGAGCTAAGATTTCAAAGTGGGGTGGTGTGCCCCTCAGAGGGCTGCCAAATGCTGAGTGAGGGAGCACGGTACTTAAGCTGTCCCTGACACGTTCCCCTCTCTTTTCCAGGAGCCTACTGGTCCAAAGACTTGCACAGTGTGGGTCTGACCCAGTCATCTGGAGTGTGGAGGGCCCCAGCAATATGTGTGTGTGGAGTCCCCTTACTTCATGTAACTAATAAAATAAAGCTGAGAGCCTCTGGGGTTCATGAAGTGAGCCTGGGTGTCCGCACACTGAGCCCTGGTGCCCCTTTCTCCATGCCCACAGCACTGCAGACACAACTAAAAATGGCTTTCACTTGTGTGTTCACCAGCCCTCACCCCAGCTCCAGAGTCACCAGTTCTCTCCATGGGGTGGAGGAGGGGGTTGGGGCTGGAGCCTATGCACAGAGTCCTGGGTCCAGAGATGAGGGAGAGGGGCACAGCCCTGGGAACACACGTGGGGGGGCTTCCCCACCCCCTCAGTCCCAAGGAGATGAGAGGAGAGTATTTCCACTTTAGGTTCTTAGAGTCCCCATGGGCTCTTTGGCACTTGGAAAGTTGACACCCCCCCCCCTTCCTGCCCCATGAGAAGGAGGCAGGGGGAGGACTTGGCACTGGCTGTGGGATGAGTTATGGCTCCATCACGTACCTAACCCTGGGCACTCGCAGAAAGGAGGAGTGTCACCAGGACAAGCCCCTATTTGGGATCAGATTCTGAAGGGGATCAGGGACAGTCAGTGGAGTGGTCACCGGGTGGTGGGGTTGGCTAGAAATTCCTGGGATTTTCTAGAAATTCCTGGCAGGGAAAAGGAGGCAGGCCCAGCCTGACAGTTTGAAGGCCCCTAGTGGCCATCATTCCGAGGTCATGCACTGCAGCCGGTGTTTGAAGAAGAGTAGGCGATGTTTGGCCACCTGACTTTCATCCAGTGATCCTGGGTAACGGTACCGGGCGTAAGTCTCTGCCCCCACATCCCTTGATGTCCAAGGCAGCTTCAGCTTAGATGCATGATCCACAACGACGTCTGAGCAGGAGCCCACTCGAAGGGAACCAAGCCCATCCAGGAAGAATTCTGGGGGAGGGGGGGGTAAGGGAGTACACAGTGAAAGGTCTGAAGCTTATAGAAGGCCAACCCTTAAGGGAGAACTGAGATTTGGGGTGTGGAGGGTGCACAGGCAAGGACCCCGTTTCTGAGGGCCTTGGGCTAGTAATTAATTTTGGGGGCTCTTCTGTAAAATAGAGTCAACGTACCTACCTTGTGCTTTGATAAGGTACCCTCCTCCCCACCTCCCCAACACACACCTAAAGGTTCAATAGATACTGAATGGGCTGCTCCAGGAGTGTGGTCTGAACCAGGGGAAGCGGCTAGGAGTGGAGTAAAGGGGGCGGGGACAGTGGTGGGGCAGTTAAAGGTGGACCCAGTGGCTGTGCTGGGCGTGGAGGTTTAAATGGTGTACGGGCCGGGAGGGTGGGAGCTCTGTCTCTTGCCAGGGCGCAGATCTTGGTAAATCTTCGCAGAACTGCCCACAGGGGTCCTGGGTGCCAGCCGTGGGCTCCACGGGAGGAGGTGGGGGGTGGGCGTAGGAGTAGCGGTACCTTTGGAGCCTCGCCCAGCGCGCCGCCCCCCACCCCGCCACCCCGGGGTCCCTGCTGGTCCGGGCCGGACCGGGAGGGGGCGCCACTCACCGAGATGCGCCACGCGGCTGAGGCGTGGGTCGAAACCGACCTCGCGCACCTTGTCGGTGCGCGCCAGGAAGAAGTTGACCACGCCGTCCGTGACCACGCAGCCTGGAAAGCCGACGAGCTCGTGGTGGAAGCCGCGCCTTTGCCGGAGGCAGTTCCCGCGGCCCGGCGCGCCGGGCTCCACGCTCAGCATTTGCCGGTAGGTGGTGGCGAAGCCGGAGATCTCGCGCACAGCGCCGCCGACCTGCGGGGAGTGGGAGGACGGCTCCAGGCGGGACGGGGAGTGTCGGGGGGTGGGGGCCAGATCTGTGCCCGCTCCCCGGGGCCGTTCCCCTGCCCCGTCCTCCTCTGCTCCACCCCTGCAGGACCCGGACTGTCCCCCAGGCTCCGCCGCGTCGTCCCCTGTCCGGCGCAGGGCCGTCCGCCCTCGCCCGGGTCTCCCCGCCGCTGCCTCAGCCTGCTGGAGGCCCTCCTCCTCCCACCGCACGTCCTGCGGGCCCACCTCCTCCCACCCCACGTCCTGCGGGCCCTCCCCTACCAGGTCCAGCGGCGTCCGCTCCAGCACGTCCACAAGCCTCTCCAGCCGCGTCCGCGCCGTGAAGACGAAGTCGTCGTCCACCCACAGGACGTACTTGGTGGTTACTTGGGATACGGCCAAGTTCCGGCCTGCGAACCAGCCCTGGGGGAAGGGTGTACATGGTTAGTGAGTCTGTAGAGATAGGACGCAACCCCTCTGCCACCTTTCATCCTCTCTCCTGACGCCTCTAAACGGTCCAGTGCCCACGAATGGCTCAGAGCGAGGTAAAAAGTGCAGTTTCCCACTGCCAGGCGTTCTGAGTCAGTGTTCCGGGAGGTGTTAGAACGCGTTTAACTCATGCGTGCACCCATTCATTCATTCACCTATTTATTGAGCGCTCCCTAGGTGCTCAGCACATTCTAAGAATGCAGTACGAATAAGATAGGCACGATTTCTGTCCCACGGAGCTTACGTTCCAGGAACTGCCATGCCTAACAGGCACCCCGGTAATTCTGAAATTACAGGTAGGTAGTCCTGGGATCACTACTCTGGAGACTTCAGACTGAGGGCGCGCCCTGTGGCGCGCGGTTCAGCCTCGCTGGCTGCGCACCTTGCCAAAAGGCATGAGATAGTGCTCGATGTGGGGGCCGCTAATGCTCTCTGGCTTGTCGCTGTCGTCGGCGATGACCACGGTGACCGTTGGGTAGAAGCGGCGGATGCTGGCGATGAGTGTCCGTAGCCGATTGTAACGCAGGAAGGTCTTAGTAGCGATGGTGACCAGGGCGCTGATGTTGTACTGGGCTGGGAGTGAGGGAGAGGGTTAGGTGCAGAGAACGAGAGTGGGAAGTGAGGAGCAGGAAGACGTCTTCTCCCAGGGCCTCCCTCTTCCAGCTTCTCCCCACCAGACCTGGATTTAGGTCCTAGCACGTACCAGCCTCACCTCCCTGGGGTAGAGACCCAGATGGGTACAGCCGAGGGTTGGGGGGGTGTCTTATTCGGATGGTAAAAGCAGCCTCATGTCCCTCCGTGGAGAACCGGACTGGGAAGAAAGGACACAAGTCATGGTCCTTAGGGCTGGGATAACATTCCCTTTTCAGTAAATCAGTATTTAAGTGCCTACTCCTCCTGGGCCTGGTGGACAAGAATGCGAGGTTTTTACCTCCATGGCACTAACATTCTAATGGGTGGGAAAAGAAAATAAAAGATTTAATTTAAAAAAGAGATTTAGTGCTCGCTTCGGCAGCACATATACTAAAAAAGAGATTTAATGAAAAGCTAACATTTATTGAGCATTTACTATGGGCAGGTACTTTTTAAGTTACCTTAAATATAGGAACTCATTTAATCTTCACAAGCCCTATTAAGTAGATTCCTACTACAGAAAAAGGCATAGAGAAGTTAAGTAACTTGTCTCTATTTACACAACTCTTAAGCAACAAAACTGAGATAGGAACCTAGTCAGTCTGGTTCCAGGCTAAATAAATAAAATTCAGATACTGGTGAGCATTGAAGAGAAAATAAAACAAGTAATGTGATAGTGAAAAGGAGACATTTGAGCTGAGATCCAAATGACAAGAAGGATCCAGCCATGCAAAAATCTGGGGGAAGAGCATTCTAGGCAGAGGGAACAGCAAGCGCAAGGGCCCCAAAGTGGGAGCGGGTTTGGTGTGGCAAGTCTTGGAGCGAAGCAGGAGGGTTGTGTTTTGCCTCGTTTGCTAGAGGAGAAATGGGAGCTCTGGGAGATAAAGTCCCTTGCCCTCCAGTAAGTGGTGGGTTGGGAATAGAGCTCAAGTCTTCTGGCTCCTGGGGCAGGTCACTTCCTGGGGCCCTCACAGTTGGCCTGCAGGGGGGACACACCCAAAGCTCGGGTTTCCCTTTGGCCTGCTCTGGCCCCAGATGAACAAAGGCCCCTTCTCTCCCTCCCTGGTCCTGCTGGCCTAGCTGAAATGCCCATTGTGTGACTGGGTAGCTCTGGCCATTGCCCGAGTGTCTCCCACACCCTCTGCCATTTGCCCGCTCCAGCCTTTCTGGGCTCTCTGTTTAACCAGCCTGCCCCTGCCTCTGCCCAGGCCTCCCACCTGTGTCTGCTGTGTTTGCCTGGTAGCTTCGGCTGCTATAAGTGACCAGTTGAAGCTGCCGGTTGAGTTGGTCGAGCCCTGGGCTGGTGAGGGTGAGATCTGGCTGCCCCTCTCCAGTGAGAGTCACTCCAGTCACTTCCCCTGCCACATCCCAGGTGCCTAAGGAGGCGGTCAGGTTCACCTGGGAGAGGGGTTGGAGAGTACAGGGTGAGACCTCGGACCCGCCTCTTGCCTCCCTGGTTCCTCCATCCCTCCTTTGGCAGCCGGGGTCTCCCTCCAGCATCCACCTGGACTTCCCAGCCTCATTTCCACTTACCTGGTAAAGCTCCTGACCAGAAGCTGCCTGCAGGCTCAGCCCTGGGAGGAAGGAGAGGGAGTCAGAATCACAGACAGCCTTGAATTCTTCTTCCCTTTCTCTTCTCTCTTTCACCACACACAGCATGGACCTTCTCACCCATCCCTCTTTGTTGAGGCCACGGCAGGGCACATGTGGGTCGCAGCCTAGAGTAACTGATTTTTTACTCCTTCCCATCAAAGCAGTAGCTCTTTATGGCCTGCCCCACCTAGCCACCTGATCTTTGGTCAGTCAGCAAAGAAGAGATTTGTTTCCCCAAACCTCTCCAGTGACAGGCTTCTGCGATTCCTGACAACCCTAGAGGCCCTTCTGTCCTCACCTCCCACCTCATGAGCCCCCTTCTGATCCCAAGTCCCCCTTTCATCAGAAGTCCCCCACTTCCCTTTCCAATCTTCCTTCATTCTTCCTCAGCCAACCTTGAGCTCTGCCACCCCCACGGTGGCTTAGGTCATCTCCTAGGCCCGTTCTCCCCACCTGGCACCAAGATGCTCCGGAGGGGCTGGACCTCCACACCTTGCAGGGGGTACTGAAGAGGGGAGTTGGCAGGGGCTATGAGCAGCTGGTCCGCAGCAGACTGGCTCCTGGCAAGGGAGGACAGTGCAGGAATCAGGGGCAGAGGAGCTCTCCTTCCAGTCACACCCACCCTCCGGGCCTCCCCCTGCAAAGACACGCCCTCCTTTCAAGATGGTACCTGGAAAGGAAGGCCTGGAACTCTAGCTCCCTGGAGGCTGAGGCAGCCCTCAGCTCCTCAGGGTCAAAGGCCTTGGTGAAGTCAATGGCTCCAACCTGCCTCTGGAAGGGTAGGTAAAGGCTCCCTCCACTGGACTCACAACTACAGTTGTTCCCAGAGAGCTGCCTGGAGGGAGGACGAAGGGTCATCAGAGCCCAGCCATACAACTCCATTCACCCCACAAAACATTTACACAGTGCCCCACACCTTGGCTTTTCAATCCTGCCCATCCAGTGTCTGTCCCCTTAAACACTGCTCTTCAAATAGTCCCCAGGAGGAGAGACCACCAGTGGCATGACTCAGCTCCTAAATCTGAATTTTACAGAGGTGTAGAACAGGGTCAATTGCTAGAATTTCAGAGTTGCCTACCCACCATTCAGGACCCCACCTGGACACTCCTTTCATGGGGAGTCATCAGGACATCAGGAAGTCTTCCAGGGCCCTCCTCTGCCTGCACACCCTCCCCTCCACATCACCATGACAAGGTTCAGGGAGGAGAGAGATTTTTTCCCCCAGCCCAAGACTCAGAAACTACCCCCGCCCCCCGCCTCACCCCCACTCCCCAGCTAGTCAGGAGAACCCAGAGATCAGAGCTCAGCAGTGCAGGAAACAAAAGCTCCCCAGTCACCCCCAGCGAGTTCCGCTCTGCCGCCGCCACCCCTGGCACTCACCCCACCACTTGCTCTTTGATCCTGACCGGGATGTGTGCATAGCGGGGCTCGGGCGCAAGGTCTGGCAGTTCTGGTCTTGGGGGGGCCTGCAGGGGCGCCCACAGCGCAAGAGGTGCCCGGAGGCCCGGCGCGTCCCGGGTGCTCACGTACAAGAGCCCCAGCGAGGCGCAGGCAAGCAGCAGGACCAGCCCACAGAGGGCCCGGCGGCCCAGCCGCATCCTGGTGGACGGTAGGGGTGGGAGGGTGAGAAAGGTGTGGAGGGGAGGCATGGGCTGGGACCCTCGAGCCCCGCGGTTCTGGAGGCTCCTGCCAGCTTCCCGGGATGCTCTCCACATCTCGGCGCGCTAGGATTTGCACAGCGAATCGTTCCCCTGGCCCTCCTCCCTTCACTGCCCGGGCCCCGGGTCTCCCGGCCTCCTTTCTTCTCGCCTTCTCCCGCATCTCGGTTTCCTCTCACGCCCGAGGCCCGGCATGTTGATGCAAGAGACCGCTGGATGCGGTGCTTTCCTCGCGGCCGCCAATAAGTAGGAGTGCACTGCTTTCTTAGGGCAGCGGGCGTCCCCAGTCCCGCCGCCCCCCGCCCTGGCCCGCGTGTCCCCCACCCCTCGGTCCGAGCATCACCTGGCCCCCGGTGGGCTGCACAGGGCGGCTCCACACCTTGCCTGTCATGAAAAATGCAGAATCACGCCCGCGCTGTTGGGTGCCCCCGGCGGAGGTGACCGCGCGAGTGGCCTCGGGAAGCTGTGCGGGGGACCGGGGGGACCCGCGAGCGCGCCGCCTCCCGCCTCCAGCTCGGCCCCTCATCCCGCCCGGGCACTGACCTGTCTAACGCTCTAAGGCCGCCGCAAGATTTCAGTCCGGGCTGCTCCAGGCTCTCAGCCCCGGCCTGGGGGTCTTCATGCGGCTGGAGGCGGCCTGATCGGGGAGCCGGGCGTGAGCCTGTGCCGTGGGGATCCTCCTGCCTCCCGGGCTCGCCCAACCCCTCCCGCCTTCGGACGCTCCGGGCTTTGTAGACCACAGCGCGGGGTGGTTCTGGGCGTTTCCTGCGCGGGGGGATGGGGGTGGAGAACGGAGTTGAGAAACCGTGCATCCCAGCCCCAGAAACAAAGCCGGGGCTCCCCGGCACCCTGTCCCACTTGCCGGGAGGGGAGGGCTCAGGCCGCCGCCGGGTTGTTCGGATCGCTGCGCCGCGCGGCTCGGCTCCCGGGCTCGTCGCGGCGGAGGCTCGGGCTACGCGCGGGGAATGCGAGCGCCCGGGCGCCTTCTGCTGGGCGCAGAGGACATTGCGGGGGCGCCTCGAGAAGGTCCCTCTCCCGACCCTCCCAGCCCTTCGCCTGCAAACCTGGCGTCTCAAGGGCCTGCCCTCATCCCAGTCTATGCCCTAGTCGCACGGAGCCTCCCTCTCATCGAGGCTGTAACAGGATAGGGAATAAGGGCTTTGGGAGGCGATGGGGTGGGGGCGCCCTACAACCTCATTCCAAGGAAGGTTTGGGTAGTTAGGGTGAGATAAAAGAAACCAGACTAGATCCTGGAAAAGAAAGATTTTGTCTGGCTAACAAAGACAGGTTCACACCCTCCCTCCCATCCTCGCCTCCCCCGCAACACTCCCACCCCAATCATCTAACAAAGACTCGAGAAGTAATACAAAGGCCTGCTTCCCGTAACTGCTCCTCGTTGCAGATGCTGGAGGAAGTGGCTAAGTTGGCTGTAATTCTGCATGCAAGCCTTAGACCCATAGACTCCCTTCCCTACAGCAGGATTCAGGACACTACCCAAAGTCCTGTGGTTCCATGGTTCTAATAAAAGATGTATCAAAATCTAATAGGGAAAACAAGACACAATAAGAAATGTAGAACATAATGAAAACGCGGGGGGGAGAGGAGGATGGATTGTTGAATGAATTGTATACAAAGAATTGACTAATTAGATGAGGGGAAAGTGGGATTCTCAGTCTCTTTACACCAAAATAAATTCCAGATCTATCAAATATTTTAATATTAAAAACAAAACCAGAAAAGTAGTAAAGGAAATCATGGAGTTTTTGTGTTTTGTTTTGTTTTTTACAATCTTGGAGTGGGGGAAGAGATCTCTAAGCAAGATATAAAGGGAATAGCCTGTACCTCTGAAACAAATAATACATTATATATTAAAAAGAAGAAGAACAAGAACAAGAACAAGAACGAGAAGGAGAAGGCGAAGAAGATAGCAGGAGGGGAAGAATGAAGGGGGGGAAATCGGAGGGGGAGACGAACCATGAGAGATGATGGACTGAAAAACAAACGGAGGGTTCTAGAGGGGAGAGGGGTGGGAGGATGGGTTAGCCTGGTGATGGGTATTAAAGAGGGCACATTCTGCGTGGAGCACTGGGTGTTATATGCAAACAATGAATCATGGAACACTGCATCAAAAACTAATGATGTAATGTATGGTGATTAACATAACATAATAATAATAAAAAAGATATAAAGGGAATAGTAAAAACTTGCCTATATAAAAACCATGAGTGAAGGAATTTCTATAAACAAACTTGAGATAAATGACAAACTGAAAAGAATCTTTCCAACATGTAAGACAGATAAAGGTCTATTTTCCTCAAGAGCTGTAAAACATCAATAAGAAAAAATGATCAACTACCCCAAATGGACAAAAATCAGGATTAGGCAGTTGACAGAAAAAGTGAAAATGACTTTTAAATATATGCAAGTATACTTGATCGTATTCATAATAAGTGAAATGCAAATTAGAACAACAGTGAAATTTTTAATTTTAATTTTTTAATTTTTTAAAATATTTTATTTATTTATTTGAGACAGAGAGAATGAGAGAGACATAGAGCACATGGGAGGGGGGAGGGTCAGAGGGAGAAGCAGGCTCCCCGCCGAGCAGGGAGCCCCATGCGGGACTCGATCCAGGGACTCCAGGATCATGACCTGAGCCGAAGGCAGTCGCTTAACCAACTGAGCCACCCAGGCGCCCTATTTTTTAATTTTTTAAAGATTTTATTTATTTGAGAGAGAGAGAGAGAGAGCACGAGCAGGTGAGGAGCAAAGTGAGAGGGAGAAGCAGACTCTCTGCTGAGCAGGGAGCCTGATATTGGGCTCAGTCCCAGGACCTTGGGATCATGACCTGAGCCGAAGGCAGATGCTTCACTGACTGAACCAACTAGGTGCCCCAACAGTGAAATTTTTTAAACAAAATTATTGCAATATTATTGATTATATATTCCCTATGTTGCACTTTTATCCCTGTGAGTTATTTGTAACTGGAAGTTTATACCTCTTAATTCTTTTCATCTATTTCACCTATCCCCCCACCCCGTGAAATGTTTTTTGATTACCAAATTAGTGAAGGTCAAGGTGTTTGCTAACACATTGTATGGTCAAGTATGTGGAGAAACAGCCTCTGCATACATTGTTGTGAGTGTAAATTGATACAACTTAGGAGAGCAATTGGCAAATCTCTTAACATTTAAAATGTTAATCACTTAAATTGTAAATATTAATCATTTAAAAATTTAAAGATATGGCTCCGTCAGACAATGGGGTACTGGGTTAAACTATACCTACTGATACTGAATGATTTCCAAAGTTGCTAAGCAAAAGCAAGCAGATTCTGAACAGCATATATAATTGGCTCCCATATGTGGGTTTTAGCTTCTGGGCTTGGCCAAAGCCTGGGTATGAGGTGCTTCCATAACAGAAACCCGACACTGTGGGAATGGCTTTGGAACTGGGTCTTGGCCGAAGCAGGAAGGGAATTTGAGGAGTGTCAGTGAAGATGAAGAAACATTGAAGAGCTTGTTAGAAGCCGGATGGTCTTTAAGGATGTTGCAGTTGCAGGGAAGTGGGGAAAGTAGGGAAACTGAAGGAAAGGAGGTCTTGCTATGTTTGGCAATCTTGGCACCTGCGGTGGGGTGAGAGGTAGAAACTTCACCAAATGAACTGAGGATCTCACTGAGAAGATTTCTAAGCAGAATACTGAAGATGCCATCTAGTTTCTTCTTGCTGCTTAGAGTAAAAATGAAAAGCAAGAGATAAGCTAAAGGAAGGCAGGTTGAACAGAAAAGGGCTGGGGGTTGCTGGGTTTGATGATGCCTAGCCCCTCCAAGGACCAATGATACTAAAATCCAAAAATGGGGGTGCCTGGGTGGCTCAATCGTTAAGCGTCTGCCTTCGGCTCAGGTCATGATCCCAGGGTCCTGGGATGGAGCCCCGCATCAGGCTCCCTGCTCTGTGGGAAGCCTGCTTCTCCCTTTCTCACTCCCCCTGCTGGTGTTCCCTCTCTCACTGTGTCTCTCTCAGTCAAATAAATAATTAAATCTTAAAAAAACATATTAAAAAAAAAATCCAAAAATGGCTTCCAGGCAAAGATCATATCTAGGGAATCTTAAGAAAACAGGATCTGAAAATGATGCTAAGGGGGCGCCTGGGTGGCTCAGTCGTTGAGCGTCTGCCTTCGGCTCAGGTCATGATCCCAGGGTCCTGGGATCGAGCCCCGCATCGGGCTCCCTGCTCAGAGGGAAGCCTGCTTCTCCCTCTCCCACTCCCCCTGCTTGTGTTCCTGCTCTCGCTGTCTCTCTGTCAAATAAATAAATAAAATCTTTAAAAAAAAAAAAAAGAAAATGATGCTAAGGATGTGAATATAAATCTTTGTTAAGAAAGATCTAAGGTGGTGCCTGAGGGAGTGGTTCAGTCTGACAATAGGACTCCTAAGAAAGCATTGTCTGTCAGCAGTCTATGCAGAAGCCCAGAGTAGATAAGGGCTTATATCAATAATATTTGTGGCTATGGCTTTCATTTAATTAATGGTTAACCTCAGTAGGATTCATAGAAGACCCATAAAGATTTTAAGAGAACTGTTGGCAGAATTTTGTTGGTGATATACTAATTCTCTTATCATTCTGATAGAATGCATGTTTGCTGTTTAAAGGCCCCAAATTTGTGGTAATGTATTACATTGCAATCAATAACTAATACAGAATATTGTATAGCACTGAGAGTTAATGGTCTGCAACTATACACAATAACTCATAATGCTGAAAGAAAAAGCCAGACACAGATTACATTCCATATGATACTATTTATTAAATAGTATGATAACTATTTATTAAATACAGGCAAAACTAATGTATGATATTTGTAGTAAGGATCATAATTATCTCCAAGGGGAAGGATAGTATCTAGAAGGGGTCAAAGGGAATCTGGGTCCTGATATTAAAGTTATATTTCTACATCTGAGTGCTGATTATACAAACGTGTTTAGTTTGTGAAAATATGCTGAGCTGCAAACTTACAATCTGTATACTTTTCTGTATGTATATTATACATGAATACAAAGTTTAAAAACATGTGAGAACAACAACTGTAGTCTGCTTTTGGAAATATTCAGAAAGGATTTTCTTTGGGGTGCCTGGGTGGTTCAGTTGGTTAAGCGTCTGACTCTTGATTTTGGCTCAGGTCATGATCTCAGGGTTGGGAGATCGAGCCCTGCATTGGGCTCCGTATTGGGCCTGGGTGTGGAGACTGCTTGAGATTCTCTCTCTTCCTCTCCCTCTGCCCCTCCCCTGCTCTAGGAAAAAAAAAAAGAAAGAAAGAAAGGATTTCCTTTAAGCAGTACACAAAGTTGCAGTTGGGTGGTTTTTCTGACAGTCACCTTGGGTTACTCATGTCACTGCAGCCATCTGGCAGCTCAGCTGGGGCTGGATAGTACAAGTTGCCATCAGTGGGAGGTTGGTATTGGCTCTTGGTCGAACCTCTCGATTTATGTGGTCTTTTATCCTCCAGATAAGCTAACCTGGGGCATGGCAATGTCAGGGCAGCAAATGGGTATGAATGGAAGCTGCCAGACCTGCCTTGCTTGTAATTCACACAGCATTCTCTCTCTCTCTCTGTATATATTATATATATATTTTATATATATATAATATACATATATAAATATATAATCATAATACATTTATACTATAATATTTTATAATAAAATTATATTGTAATTATAAATATAAATATATATTATGTGTAATATATACTTAGTTATTCATTTGTCAGAGCCAATCATCTGGCTCTCTCAGATTCAATGAGTGCCTAAGCCCACTTCTTGCTGAATGTGGCTATAAAGAATTGGTGACCTTTTTAAATCTACCACTATCACCAACGATCAAATGTTGAAGTCCAGCAGTTGTTGCTTAATTAGATACTTTTAGAAAGGAAGGGTGTCTTAATAAGTGTATCAACATTACAAGAAGTAATGCTGGGAAATGGCAGAGCTAGGTACACAAGTGTGCTTAGGAGCAAACACACCCTAGTAACAATCAACAAAAGACCCAGATCATCTAATATCCTTTTCCACTAAAAGGAACAAGCCTCCTTGGATGCATTCCTGGTTCTATCCCAGGGTTGGGGCAGGAAACATTAAAGATGAACACACAATGTCAGAAAGCAATGAAGTACTAAAAAAAAAAAAAAAAAAAAGGAGCATTTTCAAAGGACAGACATAGGAGGCAGCTTGAAGGGGCTTCCATTGGATGAATCTGGGAAAGTTTGAGCACCAAAATAATTTAGGATAGGAATGAATGATAAACCATTGAAAAAAATAGAAATCTACAGTCCACACCGATAATTAATAAATAAATAAATAAATAATAAATGGAGGAGGAGGAGGGAAAATGCCAACTGATATATTTGAACAGAGGGATGGAGTGGAAAATAATAATTTTGCAACTATTGTAGTGAAAATTGGATTGGGCAAGAATCATCAATGACTGCTGAATCTAAGGGTTGGGGGGAGTTTACCATCACCAGTGAGGGGCAGAAGGATACTGTATACCTGCAGATACGTTACCTGGAGAAAGACACGGCATCACCTCTGCAATTTTCTGGCTGGGATACATAACTCGATCCTAAATATGAGCAAACACACAAACCCCAAGTATTTTAGATACATGAAGGAAACTGGCCAGTATTTTTTTTTTTTTTATGTCAATGTCCTGAGAAATAAAGGACAGCTGAGGAACTGTTCCAGGTAAAAGGAGACCAAAGAAGCAGCCAAATGCAACGTGTGGTCCCAGATGGCATCCTGTCCTTGAGGGGAAACATACCAGATATTTTGGGGATACCTGATCAAATTGGATTATGGGTGGTAGCTTAAAGTTTGATCTTTATTAAAGATAAATGGGGGGAAAAAAAAGGATAAATGGTAAGCATTAAATCTCCTGAAGCTGATAACTGGTTACTTAAGAAAATATCCTTGTTCTTAGAACACATATCCTGAAGTGTTAAGGGATAAAGTGGCATGATGTGTGTAATCTACTTTCAAGTTGCTTGGAAAAAATAAATGATACAATGTGTATGTGTTGTATATATATGGGTACATGTGATATACATAATATAAAATCTGTATTTTATTCATTTAATAACTATTCACAACACTCTTTATATGAACTGTACATCCTATATAACATATTATACATGACTGTGTGTGTATATACGTATATTCATATACGTATATACACACACACACACATATAGAGAGAGAGAGAGAGAATGATAAAACAAATGTGACAAAATGTCAAAAATTGGTGAAGCTGGATAAAAGATATGTGGGAACACTGTATGTATTTTCCAAGTTTCAAAGTTTGATATTACTTCAAAGTAAAAATTTAAAAAGAATAAGTCTTGCTTCTCCACTAATCTAGTGGAAAGTGAGTGTCTATTTAGTAATTCAGTTATGGTCTGAGAAATTGTTTCAGCACATTACTGTCACATTCATAAAAATTGACAAGTAAAAAATTTTAATAATGAAATTATAACCATAATTTAGAATTTCCTTTTTTTAAAATTTTATTATATTATGTTAGTCACCATACAATACATCATTAGTTTTTGATGTCATAATTTAGAATTTCTTTTTTTTTAAAGATTTTATTTATTTATTTGAGAGAGAGAATGAGAGAGAGCACATGAGAGGGGGGAGGGTCAGAGGGAGAAGCAGACTCCCTGCCGAGCAGGGAGCCCGATGCAGGACTTGATCCAGGGACTCGATCCAGGGACTCCAGGATCATGACCTGAGCCGAAGGCAGTCGCTTAACCAACTGAGCCACCCAGGCGCCCTAATTTAGAATTTCTAACAGAACTTATACTAGTTCTTGTATCTCAGCATTTCTTTCTTTGACGGTGATATTTAGCCTCGGCTGAATACTGATTTTATCTCTTTCTCTCTCCGAGCATGCACGCGCGCGCACACACACACACACTCTTTTTGCTGAACCATTTGAGTTAATTGCAGACATTGTGACTTTCTACTCCTAAATACTTAAGTATCTATCTCCTGAAACAAAAGGTATTCTTCTAAATAAACAATATGATTATTGAACTCAGGGTATTTATCATTGATACAAACCATTGTCCAATACACAGTCCATATCAAAATTTCTCCACTTGGGGCGCCTGGGTGGCTCAGTTGGTTAAGCGACTGCCTTCGGCTCAGGTCATGATCCCGGAGTCCCGGGATCGAGTCCCGCATCGGGCTCCTGGCTCAGCGGGGAGCCTGCTTCTCCCTCTGACCCTATCCCCTCTCATGCTGTTTTTCTCTCTCTCTCTCTCAAATAAATAAATAAATAAAATCTTTAAAAAAAAAAATTTCTCCACTTGTCTCAATGATGTCCTTTAGAGCTTTGAAAATAATTCCAGCCAGGGAGTGCTTACTGCATTTATTTCTCATGCCTCTTTAGTTTCCTTATCTTTGAAGATACTAAATACACTTATTTAAAAATTTTGGGGGGCGTTGCTCTATTATTTCCATTTACTCTACAGCAAATTCTCTTATTTACTGAGCTTGTTGACTACCTGTTATGGTGTTAATTTTCAGGATGAGCTTTGAAGTTTTCATTTGCTAGTTTGTCTTTTGTGAGAGTTTCTTTCTCATGTTTGTGTCTTGGTTAGGATTCATTGTAGGTGACAGACACTAGGGGGTTCTCGCTGGGTATAATGTGGCATACAATATGGTTTTGGGGGTTGGTTTTTTGTATGGGTGATAGTACCCTCCATAGGCTTTTGGAAATATGTGGGGGCATTTTTAAAAAAGATTTGGGGATTTTAAGGGGAGGGGAACACCTCCCGGCTTCCAGAATCATACAACTCTTCTGCTATCAGCAAAACTGAGGTTGCAGCTGTGATAAACTTCCGAAAACAGGAAGCTACAAAGTGCAGAACCCCTTGGCCTCTACTACAACTTACATCCCACAAAGTGGACATCTGCCATTTGGGGTCATCCATTCTCTCCCAATTTAAGGCCTATCTCAATTCATGTTTCCTAGGCACGCATTTGATTGATAAAGGAACACTAACCGCAAAGAATTCAGAGAAATGTAGTTTTTAGCACCCCAGCTTCTGCTGCAAGCCTAGATGCAGTAGGAGAGGGTTGTAATGGGTGCTCCATATGCCAGTCCAGGTTGGAGTTGTAAGTTTTCCTCTTTCCCTGCTGCATCTCCCCATACTGAGCAGTTTTGTGACTGTCTCCCCAGTTCCGAATGAGGGTTCATAATGAACACACAGGGATCTGATCCAGGGGTGGGATGTTGCTGATCCTGTCCCCAGCCAACTGCATGCCTCATCTAATTCAGCATGGTAGCCTAGAGAGCTGGCTAGCCTAAGTCTCTTTGCAGTCACTCCAGGCAAGCAGCTTTAAATGGATGGGGCCCAGCCAGAGTCACAACCTCCTACAACAACCTGTCATATAGCGGAACATCCAGTGAATTCTCCAAAGAGCTAGTTCCTGGGCTGCTTGTTTCTTTCTCCTGTGGTGTCAGCCTCCAGCCCTCATATTTCCATTTCTAGTTCGAGGAGATGCTTATTTTGGTTTTGGTTTTGGTTTTGATCATGGGTTCTCTTTTTAATATACATTTGGAATATATTATCTGTCACTTTATCTGGAGGGAAGGGAGGATTTTTAAGATTTTATTTATTTATTTGAGAGAGAGAGAATGAGAGAGAGCACATGAGAGGGGGGAGGGTCAGAGGGAGAAGCAGACTCCCCGCTGAGCAGGGAGCCCGATGCGGGACTCGATCCAGGGACCCCAGGATCATGACCTGAGCCAAAGGCAGTCGCTTAACCAACTGAGCCACCCAGGCGCCCGGAAGGGAGGATTTTCTCTTGAGTTTCCTCAGTCCTATGATGAGAAGTGACCCTATAAAATTTGTCTACTTATAAACTTCCTCCTTCTTTTCCATAAAGTAACTTTCCTCTCCTTTGTTTGCTGGACCAGCTTATGGTTCTTGCCATAGCCTGCATGTCCCAAATTGCAATTTTCTGCTCTTCCTGAATAAACCCATTTTTTACTGGTAAAATAACTGTTTTATTTTTAAGGTCAACATTACTTGGTGAACCAGAAGTGGGATCCAGAGAAGACCCCCAACAACTCTGAGGCTGGTGAGCAAACAGGTGCCCCCAGAGCTAATTGAGCTGTCTGCTTTTTTGCCTACCCTGGAGTTTGAGGGTGAGTCTCTCCTGCATCTCAAGCTCTGCTGTTTTTGTATTTTGACCTCTCCAGGCTTTATTCAGGATCTGTTTTAAAGCTTTGTCTTTTCTAAGAGTACTCTATTGGCCGTTGGTCTGACACCTTTTTGGAACCAGACGGTTCTGGGAACTGGAACTGGGCTATTTAGGAATTTTTATTTTTGTTCTACAGAAAAACCTCTAAGAAATGAGAGATCCCAGTCATCAAAATGCTTTGAGGGCGCCCCCCCCCCCTTCTGGGACCCTGGCCGTTTTTACATTAAAAACTGGTGTTTGGGGGCACCTGGCTGGCTCATTCAGAAGAGCATGTGACTCTTGATTTCACGGTCATGAGTTGGAGCCCCACGCTGGCATAGAGAGTACTTAAAAAAAAATACCAAAGGAAAAAAAAAAAAACCCAACGAAAAAACCCTGGTGTTTCCTCGTGTACATTGCTAACTAAATGGACCAGTTTAACTAAAACGAATTAAGGAACACCAATGGCCATTATGGAGAACTTTCTATCTCCCTAAACTTACTTTTCTCAGAACAGAATTGGACAACCATGGCTCTAAAATGGTTAAAACTGTGGGCACCTGGGTGGCTCTGTTGGATAAGTGTCTGCCTTCCACTCAGGTCACAGTCCTGGGATCGAGTCCCACATTGGGCTCCCTTCTCAGCGGGAAGTCGGCTTCTCCCTCTCCCTCTGTGTCCTCCCTCTCTCTCAAATAAATAAATAAATAAATAAATAAATAAATAAATAAATATTTAAAAAAAACAGTCAAAACTGAATGGGACACCTGTTTTGATTGGTATTTTGAAGCTTTGAAAAATTATAAGGAATCTAAAATTGCCTCTATGCAAAATATAATTTCTAGATTAACTGAGGCAAACAAACACTTGGAGAAAGACAAAACATTACTTGGTTTTGTCTTTATTTTCTTTATCTGCAAACACCCTGCAGCACCGTGTGCCCAGGCCCCCCTCCAGGTGCTGTCGCCCCCCTTCCCTTCGACACCGCCTCCTCTTCTAGTGGCTCAGTTTCCCCATTCCGATTCTTTCACCGAACTTTCTCCTCTTCCCTGAACCTTTTCCCTTTCCTGTTCCTCTGAACTTATCAGAATCTGATAAGTTCAGGGGAACTTATCAGTTTAAAGTTAACTCTTCTGAGGTTCCAAATAAACCCCCAATTTCTTATGTTCCCTGGACTAAGGCCGAATTGTGAGCCATAGTTAAGGAGTTTCTTAAAGTGACTGAGGACCCCCATAGGTTTGCTGAAGAATTCGGCATAGTTATTCAGACTTACCAACCTGGTTGCTCAGATTTGTATCAGTTAGTCCACATGCTTGTTGGGTGAGGGCCAGGCCACACACTGGATGAAACTTGCCCAGTGGGAACATCCTGAACAGGATGTAGAAAAACAAGCCCCTAACTTTGTGCAAAATGCTAGAACCCTCGCTGAAAACCTCCACCGAGCAATTGCAGTTGTTTTTCCTAAGGCCATTAATTGGAACAAAATTCAGGCTTGCACACAAAAATCTCATGAACCTGTTTATGATTCTTATAATCAATTTCAGATTCAGAGAAAATTCAGAGAAAATTCTGGTCTTCCTTTAGATATTGAATCCACTCTGATAGCCTTTGACTCCATGTTTATTAGTGGACTGAACCGGGAGCTTTCTCTTTTTTAAAAGAATCAGGATGGAATGGGAAACTGTGTCCACTCCAGATTTAGTTAATTTGGCAAACCAGCTCACTCACACCCTGGATGAGACACCTAAAAGAAAGACTCCTTAAGATTCTTAATTCTTGGGTGCCTGGGTGGCTCAGTCGGTGAAGTGTCTGCCTTCTGCTCAGGTCATGATCTCAGAGCCCGGGATCGAGTCCCCGCATCGGGCTCCCTATTCAGCGGGGAGTCAGCTTCTCCCTCTGCTCCTCACCATGCTCTCATGCTCTTTCTCACTCTCTCAAATAAATAAATAAGTGAAACCTTAAACAAATCTTAAAATCTTAATCTTTAAAATCTTAAAAAAAAAAAAGATTCTTAATTCTCAACTCTGGCAAATGAAGTCCCCTAAACAAAAAACTCCCTCATATTCTCTTATTATTGCAAAGAGCCAGGGCATTGGGAAAAAGATTGTTACAAACTTAACCACTCAGGTACCTTTAGCCCTCTAGCCAGCGGGAGCTCAGGGTGCAGAGAGTTCTAGGGAGAGACTGGTCAGGAGTATCAAGTGCCCCCTAGTTGAAATACAACAATAACTACAATGAATACCCATTGGATTTGGCAACTGAGGGATTTGAGGAAGGGAGAAGTAGATTTCAGAGGAAAAATAAGGATTTCACTGGTTTGAGGTATGAATGAGAGGAAGTGGATTGACCACTTTTCTGAGAAGGCTGGCTCTGAAGAGAAATAGGCGGCAATACTGAGAGAGACAGTTGCATTGAAAGAGGAATCGATTTTTGTTTTGTTTTTTAAGATATTTATTTATATTTAGATTTTCAGATTTTATTTATTTATTTGACAGAGAGGGACACAGCAAGAGAGGGAACACAAGCAGGGGGAGTGGGAGAGGGAGAAGCAGGCTCCCCGCCGAGCAGGGAGCCCGATGCGGGGCTCAAACCCAGGACCCTGGGATCATGACCTGAGCTGAAGGCAGACGCTTAACAACTGAGCCACCCAGGCGCCCCTAAAATAAAGTGTTTTTAAAAAAAGTTTTCTGCAGGCTCTACTTAGCTACAATATATAGATTATTTGCTTCTCTGTTGCCCCTCTCCAACCTCTTCACAGAAGACAGCATCCACCTGCTAAAACTTTTGGCCTTCAAGAGACATAAAGTCTCGAAAGAAAAATTACAGTTTCCTCAAACTCAGGTTGGATACTTAAGGCAGCTAATCTTGCAACAAGGACTACATTTGGATCTAGGTAGGCTTCATGACATCCTGAACTTCCCCACACCGAAAATTAAGCACCAATTATGAAGTTTCCTTGGACTGGTTATTGTTGAAATTGAATTCCAAACTTCTCTCTTATGGCTCAACCTCTATATGCTTTACTAAAAAAAGACGAACCTGACCTTATTATTTGGAAAGACTGGAATGACATAGATTTTGGGACTTTGACAAAAGCTTAACAAATTCCCTGCCCTCAGACATCCTAAATTATCCACTTCCCTTTTCTTCTTTGTGAGAAGGGAGGGCATGCCCTTGGAGTACTCACCCCAAAACATGGGACTGTCATCGCCCCACAGGGTATTATAGTCAACAGCTGGGCTGCAGCTCAGGGACATCTCCCTTGCCTCAGAGACATTCCTGCCACTGTTAAGTTAAGGCCGCTGAGTAAACCATCGCAGGGTTCCTTGTGCCCCATGCAGTAGAGGCCCTCCCGAATTCTCACACCTAGCACTTCTGTCATCTCACCTCCTAGGACATCGTCGTGCCAACAGCTCCTCACGGAACTCTTTCTTGCTGCAATAACCTTAACCCTGCTGTTCTCCCCTCCTTCACCGAGGATAATGCTGACAGATCACCATTCCACTCCCTGTGAGTTTACAGGAAACTACTCTCATCAAGGTAGACTTTTCATGGTTTACTGCTGGTTCTTCTTCCTCTTCTTTTTTAAAAGATTTTATTTTATTTATTTGTCAGAGAGAGACAGAGAAAGCACAAGCAGGGGGAGCGACAGGCAGAGGGAGAAGCAGGCTCCCCACAGAGCAGGGAGCCCGATGCGGGACTCGATCCCAGGACCCTGGGATCATGGCCTGAGCCGAAGGCAGACGCTCGACCAAATGAGCCACCCAGGCGTCCCTTAACTGCCGGTTCTTATTTAAAGGATGAAAATGGTAAGCTTCATGCTGGGTATGCTATTATAACTTCTTTGGAAGTCACTGAGGCAGCCACCTTTACCTCTGGCTACTTTGGCTCCAAAGGCTGAGTTGTATACCCCGACTTGGGCTTGTGCCTTAGTCACAAACATTTATACCTATAGTCGGTATGCCTTTTTTGCGACACGTTACAGAAGCAGTAAGGTCTCCTTACCTCCAATGGGGGTAAAATTAAAAATGGACCCTAGGTCCAAATTTATTAGATGCCTTTGCAGCTGCTCTATTACTAAATTTCCTAGGCATTCCAGACTCAAATCCCTGAAGGTCAAGGGAAACCACTTTGCTGGTATTTCTACCAAAAAATGCTGTTCTCAAGGAAGCCAATAGCCAAACCTCTGTTATGATCCAAAGGGATGCTCTCCCAAATGATAACTTGGAAAAACTGACCAGAGATGCCCAACGATTGGCCCCAGAAAAGGAAAAAGAATATTGGGAATCTAAGAGTTGTTGGTTTGATAAAAAGAGAAAACTCTGATTTGGATCAAATAACAATCCAGCCCCGCCAGAAATCTAAAATTCCCACTGCTTACCACTGTACATACATTAAACCACTGGTTTACTGACAAAATGAGAGCATTCATGAGCCAGTGTTGGTGGGGAAATATTAATAAGGCCAGAAAACGTGTCCGCCTCACCTGTCCCACCTGTCCAAAAGACAGTCTCGGGAAACTGGTTTTCTACCCTGCTTCCAGATCCTTTGAACCACCCAATAGACCATCTGAGGTTTTGCAAATGGATTTCATACAGCTTCCCCCCTTCTCATGCTTATAAATATATTTTAGTCATAGTTTGAATGTTTTCTCACGAGACTGAAGTTTTCCCTTTTAGACAGGCCACACAGCTTCTTCTGTAGCTAAAATTCTGTTAGAAAAAGATGCTGTCTCCCTGGGGAATCCCTCATGAATTTCATAGTGATTGGGGAATCCATTTTACTGGCCGGGTGCTTTGACCTGACCTTTGACAAGCCTGTGCTGCTTGGCTGGGTTTACAACACTTTCACTGTGCATACCATCTTCAATCCTCATGGCTAGTCGAACACACTAACGACACTATTAAGACCTAACTGGGAAAAATTTGTAGAGATCCTCCAAATACCTTGGCTGGAAGCATTGCCATTGGTTCTTCTAAAACTCAGATATAACCCCTTTGGAATTTATAGACTCTCACCCTTTGATTTGGTCACAGGATGACCAACGCGCTTGACCTCTGCCTCCTTTGACCCACAGTTGATAAAAAGAGATCTACTTTAGGGGCGCCTGGGTGGCTCAGTTGGTTGAGTGTCTGCCTTCGGCTCAGGTCACAATCCCGGGGTCCTGCGATCGGGCCCCACATTAGGCTCCCTGCTCAGGGGGGAGCTTGCTTCTCCCTCTCCTCCCTGCTCATGCTCTCTCTCAAATAAATAAATAAAATCTTAAGAAAAAGAGATACACTTTAATATTGTAAGGGCCTAATTGCTCCCATGAAAAATAACCATGCTTTGAAAAAAGAACAACCGTGATTGGTACCACACTCCTTTTACAGTGTCTCCCAGGAGACAAAGACCTGGAGCACCACGCCTTGCAACCTAGAGATTCTGTCATTGGAAAAGATACCTCCAAAAAGACTCTCTTGAACCTCACTGGAAAGGCTCCTATCGGGTACTGCTAACCAAACCTTGTGCCACCAAACTCTAGGGAATAGACTCTTTGATTCGCGTAACATATCTAAAGAAAGCACCGCCGAACCCCGACTGGCCCTGCGCACCAGCTGGTGACCTCAAAGGAAAGATTTCCTAGAACTGAAGCAGACCGCTTCTGATGAGACAGCATTCCCAAGATATCTGGACCAGGCAGTTGGAAGGTTCAGGCTTCACAGAAGTCTCTTTTTCTCACCTGGACCATGAGTTGATTCCAGATTCTTACCCAAATTCATGGTTTCTGAATTTACAACTTTACAGACTATATTATCTGATAACACATTTGGTTCCAAATGATTCTTTTGAGATAACAATACTGTTTAAAACACCTTTGAAGTTTGCTGTTTTGCAAAAAAGTTCAGTTATCAGTTATCACTTCATATTTATTTATTTATTTTTTTTTTTTTAAAGATTTTTATTTATTTATTTGACAGAGAGAGAGATAGAGCAGGAACACAAGCAGGGGGAGCGGGAGAGGGAGAAGCAGGCTTCCCGCAGAGCAGGGAGCCCGATGCGGGGCTCGACCCCAGGACCCCGGGATCATGACCTGAGCCAAAGGCAGACGCTTAACGACTGAGCCACCCAGGCGCCCTATCACTTCATATTTATACCTACACTGTATCTCACCAAATGTGCTTGGTTAATTCTTTCAGTGTGCTCTCGAAGTATTCGCTATTCTGTGTTCATGGCCACTTTCAACAGGGACTTTCAGGAAGCATGCAGGACTCCCAAGTTTGCCTGTGTAGGGAGAACTTCTGTCCCCTAAGTTGGAATAAGTGCCAATAAATGTGTCCGGTTGGTTACTTTCAGTCCTAGGGTCCTGGTTTAGAACCATCATACGATTTGGAATTGCGTTACTTTCGATTCTGTATCTGTTGCTTGTCAAACCATTGTAAAAATGGTGTACCCAAGGAGGAGATGACTTCCAATGCTTGTGATCCATATGGACTATAGATGGCAAGTGCCTGAGAGTTCACCCTCCTACCCCTGCTTGTTACTTGAATGTGACCTCAGTAGGTTTCCAATCTGTAGTTTCCCTACACCGTGGGACATGACAGGCAGGAAAGGCCCTTCCTGGCACTGAGGGGCAACAGGCCACTAAATTAAGAAAACCTGACTTGGGGCGCCCGGGTGGCTCAGTCGTTAAGCATCTGCCTTCAGCTCAGGTCATGATCCCAGGGTCCTGGGATTGAGCCCCACATCGAGCCCCTCATTGGGCTCCCTGGGCTCCCTGCTCAGAGGGAAGCCTGCTTCTCCCTCTCCCACTCCCCCTGATCGTGTTCCCTCTTTCGCTGTGTTTCTGTCTGTCAAATAAAGAAATAAAATCTTAAAAAAAAAAAAAAGGAAAACCTGACTCTTTATCAGTGATGCTTTTAGAGAAAGATAATGATCAAAAGGGGGAAATGTGACAATCAAGGGAAACTTTAAAATGGAGTTGGGAGACCAGAAGGGGGAGCTCTCGTGCCATACCTGTCAACCTGGAGCACCTCCATTACACACCCCCAACAGAAGCCAACAGGAAAGAATCATCAATTACAGGACCCAACAGGAAAAGATGTAAATTGTATCTCCTACAAGAAATTGACTACCCCAGCACCTCAGTTAATGAGAAACCAGCATCATCCTGAACTCTTGCCTTTCTCCAATGGATTTTTGTTCAAAGCAACCTCTCCCAACTTCCTCGTTTTTCTCCATAAAATAACATTTCTCTCCTTCGTTTGTTAGACTAGCATACAGTTTTTGCCATGGCTTTCTTGTTCCGAATTGCAATTTTCTGCTATATCCTCTATAAGCCTTTTTTTTTCCTCCTGGTAAAATGACTTATTTGTAAGGTCAACAGATAACATGATTTGAAATGTTTTTCACCCATTCAGTAGGTTGCCTTTTCATTTTGTTGATAGTTTCCTTTGCTGTGTAGAAGCTTTTTAGTTTGATATAGTCCCACTTGTTTACTTTTACTTTTTTTTTTTTTTAGATTTTCTTTATTTGACACACACACACACACACACACAGAGAGCAAGAGCGCAAGCAAGGGGAGTGGCAAGCAGAGGGAGAGGGAGAACCAGACTCTCCACTGAGCAGGGAGCCCGACAGTGCTGGGCGGAAGGCAGACTCTTAATGGACTGAGCCACCCAGGCATCCCTATTTTTACTTTTGTTGCCTTTGCTTTTGGAGTCAGATCCAAAAATTCAACACCAAAACTTTTTTTCTGTAAGTTTTATGATTTCAGGTTTTACATTCCAGTCTTTAATCCATTTTGGGTTAATTTTTGTGTATGGTGTAAGATAATGATCTAGTTTCATTCTTTTTTTTTTTTTTTAAGATTTTATTTATTTATTTCACGGAGAGAGATAGCGAGAGCAGGAACACAAGCAGGGGGCGTGGGAGAGGGAGAAGCAGGCTTCCCGTGAAGCAGGGAGCCTGATGCGGGGCTCGATCCCAGGACCCTGGGATCATGACCTGAGCCGAAGGCAGGCGCTTAACAACTGAGCCACCCAGGCGCCCTGTTTCATTCTTTTTTTTAAGATTTTCTTTATTTGAGAGAGAGAGAGAGCCGGGGAGGGGGGAGAGGAGCAGAGGGAGAAGGACAAGCAGACTCTGTGCCGAGTGTGGAGCCCAGCGTGGGGCTCAATCCCATGATCCTGAGGCTAAGACCTAAGCAGAAACGAAGAGTTGGATGCCCAACTGACTGAGCCACCCAGGTGCCCCTAGTTTCATTCTTTTGTATGTTGCTGTCCAGTTTTCCCAGCACCATTTATTGAAGAGACTGTTCTATTCCCATTGTGTATTCTTGGCTCCTTTGTCATAAATTAATTGATCATATATGTGTGAGTTTATTTCTGGTCTCTCTATTGTTTTGATTACTATAGCTTTGCAATATAGTTTGAGAGCAGAAAGCACGACACTTCTGGCTTTGTTCTTTTTTCTCAAGAGTGCTTTGGCTATTCAGGGTCTTTTGTGGTTCCATACAAATTTTAGAATTATTTCCACTCTAATCTTTATTTTTCTTCCTTCTACTTCTTTTGGCAGCTTGATTTGATTTCTTTATTCAACTTTTTAAATTGAGATATAATTGACATATAAAATATTAGTTTCAGGTATAAAACATAATGATTCAATATTTGTATATATTGTGAAATGATCACAAGTCTAGTTATAACATTTATCACCACACAGAGTTACAAATTTTTTCTTGTGATGGGAATTTTAAGATCTATTCTCTTAGCACCTTTCAAATATATAATACAGTATTATTAGCTATATTTACCCTGCTGTACATTATATCCCCAGGGCTCGCTTACTTGCTTATTTATTTATATATTTATTTATTGGACTTCTTTATTTTATAACTGGATTCAACTTCTTTTTTTTTTTTAAGATTTTATTTATTTATTTATTTATTTGAGACAGAGAGAATGAGAGAGACAGAGAGCACACGAGAGGGGGGAGGGTCAGAGGGAGAAGCAGGCCCCCCGCCCAGCAGGGAGCCTGACGCGGGACTCAATCCCGGGACTCCAGGATCATGACCTGAGCCGAAGGCAGTCGCCCAACCAACTGAGCCACCCAGGCGCCCCTGGATTCAACTTCTTGAAATAAGGCTTAGCTCATTCATTTTTGGCTTTTCCTATTTTATAATACATCTCTTATAAATTTCTCACCAAGTACTACTTTAGGTATCATAAGTGTTTTATGGCTATTTTAAATTCTTTATATAATTTCAAAATGGATAATACTTCCCCATGATTCAAAACCAGGAAGTATAAAAAGGTGCACAATGAAATTTCTCCCTCCCAAACTTCTCTCCCACTTGCTCAGTTCCCATCTCGATACGTAACCTTGCTCTTGGTTTTTTTGTGTGTCCTTCCAGCTTTTCTTTGTGGTTCACAAGACTAGACAATCTGATTTCCTGTTTCCTTTTATCACACGCAAACATAGGATATTAAATGCTCTGTCAGGGAGCTTGTTTTTATTCTCCTTAATAAATGGGGATTATATTCCCCTTAGAGACTTTTCAATGGCAGCACATATAGAACTTTCTCCTTCATTTTTTTGGTTGCATATTATTTCAATTAGGAACATTCCATCATTTTTTTCACTATCACTGTCCTGATTAAAATTATTTCCTCCCAATCCTTTGTTATTACAAAAGATTATTACATTGTACATGTGTGCATGTGTAAATATATCCATACGAGTATAATTGCTAGGCAAAAGGTGTATTTATTTAGAGATTGTTTTAAAAAATATTTTATTGGGTGCCTGGCTGGTTCAATTGGAAGAGTGTGTGGCTCTTGATCTTGGGGTCGTGAGTTCGAGCCCCTTGCTGGGTGTGGAGATTACTTAAAGAAATAAGTAAACCTAAAAATAAATAAATAAATAAATAAAATAAGTGTCTTATTATGGAAAATTCAAAACATAAAGTTAGAAATATTATAATGAATCTCTCTGTATCACCTAGCTTCAACAATTATGTCTAGACCCATCTCATTTATCCCTTGCTCATCTCCCTGCACTACCACTCACCATTCATAAATTGGGGTGAGGGAAATCCCAGACATCCTATCTTTTCATCCATATATGAAATGTATTTCTACATTTATCTAAAAGATAAGCCTCTTTAAAAACACAGCCGCATACCATATCACGTTAAAAAGATAACAATAATTCTTTAATATTATCAAATATTCGGTATTTTCAAATTATCCTGATTATCTCATAACTTTTAAAAAATATTTATTTAGGGACGCCTGGGTGGCTCAGTTGTTAGGCATCTGCCTTCGGCTCAGGTCATGATCCCAGGGTCCTGGGATCGATCCCAGCGACTGGCTCCCTGCTCAGCAGGAAGCCTGCTTCTCCCTCTCCCACTCCCCCTGCTTGTGTTCCCTCTCTCACTGTGTCTCCCTCTGTCAAATAAATAAAATCTTAAAAAAAAAAAAGATTTATTTATTGGGGCAACTGGGTGGCTCAGTTGGTGAAGTATCTGCTTTTGGCTCTGGTCATGATCTCAGGGTCCTGGGATGGAGTCCTGCATTGGGCTCCCTGCTCAGCAGGGAGTCTGCTTCTCCCTCTCCCTCTGCCCCTTCCCCCTCCCTACTCTCCACCCCCCCAATAAATAAAATCTTTTTTTTTAAAGATTTTATTTATTTATTTGAGAGAGAGAGAGAGAGAGACAGCACGAGAGGGAACACAAGCAGGGGGAGTGGGAGAGGGAGAAGCAGGCTTCCCGCGGAGCAGGGAGCCCGATGTGGGGCTGATCCCAGGACCCTGGGATCATGATCTGAGCCGAAGGCAGATCCTTAAAGACTGAGCCACCCAGGTGCCCCTAGATAAAATCTTTTTAAAAAAAGATTTTGAAAAAGATTTTTAAAAAGAATTTATTTATTTGAGAGAGAAAGAGAGAGCAGGGGGAGGGGCAAAGGGAGAGGGAGAGAATCTCAAGCAGACTCCCCACTGAGCATGGAGCCCCATAGTGGGGGGGCTTGATCTCATGACCCTGAGATCATAACCTGAGCTGAAACCAAGAGTCAGATGCTTAACCCAACTGAGCCACCCGGGCGCCCCTCTCATAATTCTTTTATGAGAAAATTATGGTTGGCTTGTTTGAATCATAATCTAAATAAAGTCTGTACAGTCCATATACTCCATTAGATTGTCATGGCTCTTTAAACCTCCTTTAATCTGTAGGTAGTTCCATCATTTTCTATTTCCTTACAGTTTATTTGTTGAAGGAACTAGATTATTACCCCCTTATTTTCCACAGTCTGATTGTGCTGATTACATCCTCAGGGTGTTTTTTAATGTGTTCCTCGGGCCCTCTGTGTCATCTTATTTATTTATTTTAGATAAATATATATATAGAGAGAGAGAGCATGAGTGAGGGGAGAAGCAGAGGGAAAGGGACAAGCAGACTCTGCACTGAGCACAGAGCAGGGTGCAGGCCTTGATCTCACGACCCCTGAGATCATGACCTTAGTTGAAATCAAGAGTCAGGGGCGCCTGGGTGGCTCAGTTGGTTAAGCGACTGCCTTCGGCTCAGGTCATGATCCTGGAGTCCCGGGATCGAGTCCCGCATCGGGCTCCCTGCTCGGCGGGGAGTCTGCTTCTCCCTCTGACCCTCCTCCCTCTCATGCTCTCTGTATCTCGTTCTCTCTGTCTCAAATAAATAAATAAAATCTTTAAAAAAAAAAAAAAGAAATCAAGAGTCAGACACTCAACTGACTGAGCCACCCGGTCACCCCAGTCCCTCTGTGTTTTCTTTTCTTTTTTTTTTTTTTTTAAGATTTTATTTATTTGACAGAGAGAGACACAGCAAGAGAGGGAACACAAGCAGGGTGGGAGAGAGAGAAGCAGGCTTCCTGCGGGCAGGGAGCCCGATGTGGGACTCGATCCCAGGACCCTGGGATCATGACCTGAGCCGAAGGCAGATGCTTAACTGACTGAGCCACCCAGGCTCCCCACTCTGTGTTTTCTATAAATCGGTAGTTAGGTCTTGATCAAATTTGGATTTTTTTCTTTTCATTGATCCTACAGATTTTGATATCACAATATTTTTATTATCAATCATGTTTTCTAACTCCATTATGATTTCTACTTTGAACCATGGAGTTTACAAATGAATGACAAAAGAGAACATGGATGATTACACAGAATATTTCTCAGGCCAGGCCTGAAAGCGGTGTGCATCACGTCACCCACAGTTGGACAAAGCTCAGTCACACAGTTGCAGCTAACCACAGCAGGGACTAGGAAGTGTAGTTTAGCTGTATGTGTGTTCAGAAGGAAAATGAAATGAGTTTGGTGAATACACGATATGGCCTCTACTGGAGTCCTCCTCTTTGGTCACCACACAGTCATTCTATTTTTGCTCACACAAGTCTAACACACTCACCGCCAAGTGAGAAAACTCAAATTCCCATCTAGTCCTTGCATCAAGTTCAAACCCAAATCTCAGAGTTATTTGAAGTTCTCTTCTTTAGGGTCGCCTGGGTGGCTCAGTCGGTTGGGCATCCAACTCTTGATTTCAGCTTGGGTCATGATCTTGGGGTTGTGAGATGGAGCCCCAGGGTTGGGCTCTGCACTGGGCATGGAGCCTGCTTAGGATTCTCTCTCTCCCTCTCCCCCACCCCCGCTTGTGTGCACGTGCTCTCTCTCGAAATAAATAAATAAATAAAAGTTTTTTACAAAATGAAGTCCTCTTCCTGCGTTGCAGCGGTGGCTCCGCTCCTCCCCTCCACACCTGATACGTGGTAGGGCAGGTGTGGGATAGCTGCAGTAGAAGCTCACACTCAGAAAACGAACTGCAGTCAGTGGCTCTTAGGGATCCTGATATCCTGAAGGTTCCTGCTGTTCAGTGGAGAGTCTCTCTGATTAGACTCTGGTTCTGTTATTTGAGTGAACATTGTTGTCTATTTTCTCCAAGACCTGTGGATCCCCCTTCAGTGTGGGTGGGTGGCTTACTTTTCCCTATCCTCCAAGATCATATCTCAAGTGGGCTTTGGAAAATAGTTCCTCCTTGGTGCTGTACCAATTTTAGAGCCCACTTCCAATATGTAGAAATTTGGAAGCCTTATGGTGATTTTACATTTAAGCTGTCAGAGACAGTTTGTGGTTTCTTTGAAATGCAATGCTTCAAAAATTCAAAGGAGATTTTTGGGAGTGATGGATCTGTTCATTCCCTTGATTGTGGTGATGGTTTTACACATATGTTAAAACTCAAATGGTAAACATTAAATATGTTTAGTCTGTTGTAAGCTAATTATACCTACAAAAGATTATAAAAACACATGCACACACACACAGATGCATTCACACAAAACAAAACCAAACAAACAAAGCCTAGCTTCTCGCCTATATACTTGGAGTCAGTTCCATTTTACTTCTAGTAATCATATTCAAGTTCTTTCCTAGTCATAGTTCTTTTTTTTTTTTAAGATTTTATTTATTTGTTTGACACAGTGAGAGAGGGAACACAAGCAGGAGGAGTGGGAGAGGGAGGAGCAGGCCTCCCTCGGAGCAGAGAGCCCGATGCGGGGCTCGATCCCAGGACCCTGGGACCATGACCTGAGCCGAAGGCAGACGCTTAATGACTGAGCCACCCGGGCGCCCCTTTCCTAGTCATAGTTCTTAAGCATGCTTTATTTCTTCGCGTCCCCATCCATATGCTGCTCTCTTGTTAGGTTCTGACAGTGGTAAAGGGAGATGCAGTGAGGACAGAGGTAGCGACGGGATCCCGAGTCCTGTTCGAGCAGCGCAGTTCCGATAGAGGCGGCCAGAGCAGCCAAGCAATGCTGGACTCCTAGCAATACCATTACCCTTTCTGCTCCACTGGCCCCAGAGTTAGTGACTTCCGGCATTTGCTAATCACTGAGTAATCTTATCTTCCTCTTTTTGCTACTCCATCCTTTGTGACACTTTTGTAAACGATTATCTGTATTAAATTTCTTCTATTTGAAATACCCAGAATTGTTGCTGTTTTATTACCAGAACAATGCTTACGGTCTTGTTGACTAACACAAACAGATTGCCATCCTTTGAACCTCTGGTATAATTTTCTCACTGCCTGCCACCTGATTGCTATGTCAATGCCATATGTTTCGATTTTTTTTTTTAGACAGCAGCACTCCAGTTCCGGTTTCTTAACCCTGATACCAAAGTCAGACAAAGACACTACAAGAAAAGAAAATTACAGACCAA
The DNA here is from genome assembly GCF_011800145.1 of Mirounga leonina. Taxonomy (NCBI): domain Eukaryota; kingdom Metazoa; phylum Chordata; class Mammalia; order Carnivora; family Phocidae; genus Mirounga; species Mirounga leonina. The sequence continues at coordinate 21,254,579 of NW_023270314.1, read as the reverse complement.
TATTCCTTATAAACATGATACAATAGGGGCGCCTGGGTGGCTCAGTCCGTTAAACGACTGCCTTTGGCTCGGGTCATGATCCCAGGGTCCTGGGATCGAGTCTGCTTCTCCCTCTGCCTGCCACTCCCCCTGCTTGTGCTCTCTCTCTCTGACAAATAAATAAATAAAATTAAAAAAACAAACAAACATGATACAATCGTCCTCAACAAAATACTAGCAAGCAGCATTCAGCAGCATATTAAAAGGATTATTATGCACCATGACCAAGTGGGATTTATTCCAAGAATGTAAGGATTCAACATATGAAAATTGATCAATGTAATATACCACATCAACAAAATAAAGCGAAAAAAACACATGATCATCTCAACTGATACAGAAAAAGGATTTGACAAAATTTAACACCCTTTCATGATAGAAACACTAAACAAAATAGTGATAGAAGGTAATACCTCCACATAATAAAAGTCATATATGAAAAACCACAGCAAACTTCATACCTAATGGTGAAAGACCGAAAACTTTTCCTCTAAGATCAGGAAAAAGACAAAGATACCTGCTTTCATCACTTCTATTGAACACAGTACTGGCAGTTCTAGCTAGAACAATTAGGTAAGAAAAAGAAGTAAAAGGCATAAACACTGGAAAGGAAGAAGTAAAATTATCTCTGTTTGCAGATGATATGATCTTATATGTAGAAAATCCTAAAGACTCGGGCGCCTGGGTGGCTCAGTTGGTTAAGCGACTGCCTTCGGCTCAGGTCATGATCCTGGAGTCCTGGGATCCAGTCCTGCATCAGGTTCGTTGCTCAGCAGGGAGCCTGCTTCTCCCTCTGCCTGCCCCTCCCCCTGCTTGTGCTCTCTTTCTCTGTCTCTCTGACAAATAAATAAATAAAATATTTTTTTAAAATGTCAATATTACTCAAAGTGATCTACAGAGTCAATGGAATCCCTATCAAAATCCCGATGACATTTTTTGCAGATATAGAAAAAACGGTCCTAAAATCTCAAGGGACCCCTCCAAATAGCAAAAAAAAATCTTGAAAAAGAAGGATGAAAATTGGACGTCTCACACTTCCCAATTTGAAAACTTACTACAAAGCGACAATAATCAAAACAGTGTGATATTAGCATTAAGACCAACATATAGACCCAACTGAATAGAATAAAAAGCCCAGAGCTTGCATATATGGTCAAATGATTTTTTTTTTTTTAAAGATTTTATTTATTTGACAGAGAGAGAGATAGTGAGAGCAGGAACACAAGCAGGGGGAGTGGGAGAGCGAGAAGCAGGCTTCCTGCCGAGCAGGGAGCCCGATGTGGGACTCGATCCCAGGACCCTGGGATCATGACCTGAGCCGAAGGCAGACGCTTAACGACTGAGCCACCCAGGCGCCCTGGTCAAATGATTTTTGACAAGAATGCCAAGACTATTCAATAGAGAGATGATAGTCTTTTCAACAAATGGTGCTGGGAAAACTGGATATCCACGGGCAAAGGGATGAAGTTAGACTCTTACCTAACACCATATACAAAAATTAACACAAAATGGATCAAGGACCTAACTATAGAATCTAAAACAGTAGAACTCTTAGAAGGAAACATAGGATGAAAGCTTCATAACATTAGATTTGGCAATTATTTCTTGGATATGACACTAAGGGCTCAGGTAACAAAAAAAATAGAGAAGTTGCATTTCATGAAAATTTAAAAAATTATATATCAAAAACACTATTCACAGAGTAAAAAGGCAACCCACAGACTGGGAGAAAATATTTGCAAATCATATATCTGATAGAGCATTAATACCCCAATTATACAGAGAGAGAACTCCTAAACCCAACAACAAAAAACCCAAATAACCCAATCCAAAAATGGGCAAGTGACTTGAATAGACATCTCTCCAAAGAAGATACACAGATGGCAATAGCACACGAAAAGATGCTCAAGATTACTGATCATTAGGGAAATGCAAATCCAAACTACACTGAAATAACACTGTACACCCATTAGGTTGGTTGCTATAAAAAAAACCCAGGGTGCCTGGCTGGCTCAGTTGGTAGAACGTGTGACTCTTGATCTCAGGGTCATGAACTCAAGCCCTACGTTGGGCCTGGAGCCTACTTTAAAAAAATAAAATAAGTCTTTTTTAAAAATTCCCAGAAAACAACAAGTGTTGGTGAGGATGTGGAGAAATTGGAACCCTTGTGCACTGTTGGGTGGGAATGTAAAATGCTACAGCTGCTCTGGTTAACAGTTCCAGAAAAAAATTAAAAATAGAATTACCATAAGACCCAGCAATTCCAATTCTGGGTACACACCCCACAGAATTGAAAACAGAGTCTCAAAGAGATACTTGTACACTCATGTTTATAGCAGCATTATTCACAATAGCTAAAATGTGGCAGCAACTCAAGTATCCATGGAAGGATAAATGGATAAGCAAAATGTGGCATATACACACAGTGGAATATTATTTAGCCTTATAAAGAAAAGAAATCCTGAAATATGCTACAACATGGATGAACCTTGAGGACATTACGCTAAATGAAATAAGCCAGCCGCAAGAAGACCAACACTATATGAGTCCACTTATATGAGTTACTTAGAATAGTCACATCACAAAGACAGAAAGTATAACAGCGGTTTCCAGGGGCGTGGGGAGAGGAAAATAGGGAGTTATTGTTTAATAGGTACAGGTATCCCCCACTTCTTGAAAGTTAAAAGGCAAAAAGTGAAAACAGCGTTCAGTGTTCATTTTGCAGCAAGGTGTTATAGAGAGAGCATGCAACCCAGCAGCGAGAGTAGCCCCAGCAAGCTTCTTCCCCCGGACCGACACTCAGCATCTCAGCATCAAGCCACCATAGCTTTGGACTGTGTCTGTGAGCACCTGTGCTTTACCTCAATTTATTTTGTGCATCTGTTAGCAAGATGTGTCCTAAGGTATCAGAAAAGCCTAAAAGAGCTCATAAGGGTGTTACACTGAGCATAGAACAGAATGTAATTAAGAGTTTTGAGGCATGTCTGGTTGGCTCAGTCAGTAGAGCTTTGCAGCTCTTTGTCTCAGGGTCCTGAGTTCAAGCCCCACGTTGGGCATGGAGCCTACTTTAAAAAAAATAAAGATTCCTTTAAAAAGGATGGTGGAGGCGCCTGGCTGGCTCAGTTAGTGGAGTGTGCAACTCTTGATCTTGGGGTTGTGAGTTCAAGCCCCACATTGGGTGTAGAAATTACTTAAAAATAAAATCTTTAAAAAAAAAAGAGTTCTGATTGTGTTGCACAAAATAAAGACACTGTGCGTGTGTTGAACTCACCTGCATCCACCATTCATACTATGTACACAGAGAGAAAGAATCTTGAAAGTTGCCAAAGTTACTATTGATTTTGTTAGTAGCAAAGGTCTCTTTTTGTCAGCATCCAGTAATGGGTAAGATGGAATCTATTGCTTGAGTGGATTGATGGGTGTACAAAGTGTGGTGTTCAGTTATCTTACACTTAAGGAGAAGTAAATCAGTCTTTTTAATAAGCTGAAACAGAAAGCACTGGATGATGGTGATGAAAGTGTTTTGGAAGTGGAATTTAGGGGCGCCTGCGTGGCTCAGTTGGTTCAGCGTCTGACCTAGGGTCAGGTCATGATCTCGGGGTCTTGGGATTAGCCCGAGTTGGGCTCTCTGCTCAGCAGGGAATCTGCTTCTTCCTCTCCCTTTGCCCCTCTCTCCCCACCCCCCCTCCGTCCCGGCCCCCCGCTCGTGCTCTCTCTCTCTAATAAATAAATAAAATCTTAAAAAAAAGGAAGTGGAATTTAAAGGTAGTCATAAGTGGTTTGATTGGTTTTTGAGGCAAGGGTAGTTTCCCAGCTTAAAGCTGACTGAAGATGGTGCTTTAGCTGATACTGAAACCACTGAAAAGTTCCTGGAAGAACTGAAGACAATAATTACAGGAGGCAGTTATTTGTGTAAGCAAATGTTTGACGGTGACAAATGCAGTGTATAGGAAAAAACTGCTGAGCAAGACATGTATTTCTTTTCTTTTTTTTTTTTTTTTTAAAGATTTTACCTATTTATTTGAGAGAGAGACAGAATGAGAGACAGAGAGCATGAGAGGGAGGAGGGTCAGAGGGAGAAGCAGACTCCCCGCCAAGCAGGGAGCCCGACGCGGGACTCGATCCCAGGACTCCAGGATCATGACCCGAGCCGAAGGCAGTCGCTTAACCAACTGAGCCACCCAGGCGCCCAAGACATGTATTTCAATAGAAGAAAAGCAGGCTGAGGGACACAAGACATCAAAGGACAGGTTGACCCTAATGCCTATTATTAACACCACTTACATGCTGTCCTCAGGCCTCTACTAGTGTACCATTCAGAAAATCCTAGGGCACCTAAAGGCATTGATAAGAATACACTTTCGAGGGCGCCTGGGTGGCTCAGTCGTTAAGCGTCTGCCTTCAGCTCAGGTCATGATCTCAGGGTCCTGGGATCGAGCCCCACATTGGGCTCCCTGCTCCGCGGGAAGCCTGCTTCTCCCTCTCCCCTCCCTCTGCTTGTGTCTCTCTCTGTCAAATAAATAAATAAAATCTTTAAAAAAAAAAAAATACACTTTCGGGCGCCTGGGTGGCTCAGTTGGTTAAGCGACTGCCTTCGGCACAGGTCGTGATCCTGGAGGCCAGGGATCGAGTCCCGCATTGGGCTCCCTGCTCGGCGGGGGATCTGCTTCTCCCTCTGACCTTCCTCCTTCTCATGCTCTCTGTCTCTCATTCTCTCTCTCTCAAATAAATAAATAAAATCTTAAAAAAAAAAAAGAATACACTTTCTATTGTGTTTTGTTCACATCAAAACGGTTGTAATACCCAAGTGGTGTTTTTCTGAGTCTATGAGTGGACACATTAGTCCTTTTATTGACATGTACTAGAGAAAACAACCTCAATAATGAGCGTCTTCTGATTGTTGCTAGGTGTGCTGCTCATCCCCCTGGCATTACTGAGTATGGTGGTAACACTTGTGTTGTGTTCTTAGCACTGAGTATGACATCACTGCTGCAACTGGGTGACCGGGCCTGACAGCCACAATTAAGGCTTAGCTTACTATATGCAAAATATGATGCATTTTATTGCAAGTGCCACTGACAGAGAGGGTACCTCCAAAGCATCTTTATGAGAGATCTGGAGACTACAGGATAAAATTGGCCATTGCCAACCTTGGAGATGCTCTGGACAGGCCAGCCATCTCAATGAGACATGGCATATGGAGGAAACTGTCCCAAAGAGGTATGATTTTAACTATTCAAACCAACCATAAATATGGCAATATTGTGAAAGTTAATAAAGGTGATATTGAAGAGCTTTCAGCATTCCCTGACCAAGAGCTGACAGACGAAAAGCTGAAGCAATTGTAAGAGGAGAGGATAGCAATCCAAAGCGAATGCAATAGCAGACGGCCTGCAAATGAAATCATCCAGGAACAGAAAGTGAAGCACGTGTGAGATTTTCACTATGATTGGCAGTGCTGCAAAAAATGCAGAAAAATATGCCTTTCATTTTGAAAGGGCATGTAGATTTAGGACAGGTTTGTAGGATGTTTTGAATGTCTACAAAGAATTGTATGATACAAAAATGTGTGAGGCTAAGCAGTCAAGCATACAGTCATATTTTAAGCCTTCCACATCAGCCATATCAATCACAGCAGATGACAAACCTCGACCTTTGACTTCGAGGCAGACAGACAAGAAGGTGTAGCTGTTAGTAATCTGCCTGCCCTCATGGATTCAGACAATGATGAGATATTCATAGATGAACCTCTTCCTCTCTCTCCTACACCCTAGGATCCTGCACCTCCACCACCCTGACCTCCACTGAATGACTTAGCCATGATCATCCCCTCTCAGTTTATAGTGTGCTTGCTGTCTTCCCAATTCTCGTAAGTAAAACTACACTGTACATGCATTATTTCCACTTTATACAGGCTGTGTATTTATCATATTCTTGCTGTTGCTATATTTTTAGTGTTATTTTAGATTTCATGTGTCATTTGGTATGATTTGGTAGGTTATTTTTTTGGGTCTGGGAACACTCAAAAAGTTTTCCATATAAATTAGTGGTAATTGCTTCTTTGCTTTACATAACTGCTTCAGCTTATGAAAGGTTTATAAGAACACTCTACTTTCAAATAGCAGGGAAACCTGTATAGAGTTTCAGTTTTACAGGATGAAAAGGGTTTATGGGCTGGATGGTGGTGATGGTTGCACAACAATGTGAATGTATCTAATGCCATCAAACTGTACATTTAAAAATGGTTAAGATGGGGAGCGCCTGGGTGGCTCAGTCGGTTAAGCGGCTGCCTTCGGCTCAGGTCATGACCCGGGGTCCTGGGATCGAGCCCCGCGTCGGGCTCCCTGCTCAGTGGAGAGTCTGCTTTTCCCTCTCCCTCTGCCTGCCTCTCTGCCTACTTGTGCTCTCTCTCTATCTCTCTGTCAAATAAATAAATAAAATCTTTAAAAAAAATGGTTAAGATGGTAAATTTCATGTTATATGCATTTTAACACAATAAAAAAATAAGAAAATCAATTGCTTGCCTACATACCATCAATGAACAAGTGAAATGTGAAATTAAAAACACATTATATTACTACTCCCCAAAATAAAATACTTAGGTACAAATCTAACAAAATGTGTATAATATCTTTATGAGGAAAATTGTAAAACTCTGATGAAAGAAATCAATGAAAATTAAATAAATGGAGAGATACTCCATGTTCATGGATAAGAAGACTTGATACTGTCAAGATGTCAGTTCTTCCCAACTTAATCTATAGGCTCAATACAATCCCACTCCAAATACCTGCAAGTTATTTTGTGGATATTGACAAACTGATACTAAAGTTTATATGGAGAGGTAGAAAACTAGAATAGCTAGCACAATATTAGAGTAGAAGGACAAAGTCAGAGGATTAACACTACTACTTAAGACTTCCTATAAAACGACAGTAATCAAAATGTAGTGGTATTGGTGAAAATATGGACAAACAGATCAATGGAACAGACTAGAAAGCCCAGAAATAGTCCTATATAAATATACTAAACTGATCTTTGACAAAGGAGCAAAGGCAATACGATGGAGAAAATTTTCAAAAAATGGTGCTGAAACCACTGGACATCCACACGCAAAAAAAGAAAAAAAACAATCTAGACACAGATCTTACACCCTTCACAAACATTAACTCAAAGTGGATCATAAACCTAGGTGTAAAATGCAAAACTATAGACTCCTAAAAAATAACATAGAAAATCCAGGTGAACTTGGGTATGGCAATAACTTTTTAGATACAACACCAAAGATACCATCCATGAAAGAAATCATTATAAACTGGAATTCATTGAAATTAAAAATTTCTGCTCTTTGAAAGACAATGTCAAGAGAATAAGAAGACAAGTCATAGACTGGGAGAAAAATTTGCAAAAGATATGTCTGATAAAGGGATGTTATTCAAAATATACAAAGAACCCTTAAATTCAACAATAATAAACACCTGATTAAAAAATGGGAAAAGGACATGAACAGACACTTCATCAAAGAAGATATATAGATGGCAAATAAGCATATGAAAAATACTCCACATCATATGTCATTAGGGAATTGCAAATTAAAATAGCAATCAGATACCACTACAAACCTATTAGAATGACCCAAATCCAGAACACTGTCAACACTGAATGCCAATGCAGAGCAACGGGAACTTTTATTCATTGTTGATTGGAATGCAAAATGGTAGAGCCACTTTGGAAGAGAGTTTGGTAGATTCTTACAAAGTTAAACATATTCTTAGCACACAATCCAGCAATTGCACTCCTTGGTATTTACTTAAATGAATTGAAAACTTATGTGCACACAAAAACCTGCACATGGATGTTTCTAGTAGCTTTATTCATAACTGCCAGAACCTGGAAGTAACCAAGGTGTCCTTTAGTAGGTGAATGGATAAATAAACTGTGGCACATCTAGACATGGACTATTACTGAGGGGTAAAAAGAAATGAGCTATCAAGTCATGAGAAGACATGGAGAAAACTTAAATGCATATAATAATCTGAAAAGGCTACATACTGTGATTCCAACTATATGACATTGTGGAAAAGGCAGAACTGTGGAAACAATAAAAAGATCAGGGTTTACCAGGAGTTAGGAGGGAAGGAGGGATGAATGAAGTGATCACAGAGGATTTTTAGGGCAGTGAATCTATTCTGCATGGGACTATTAATGTAAATTCATGTCATTATTCATTTGTCAAAACTCACAGAATTTATAACACCAAGAGTGAACACTAGTGTAAACTGTGAATTTTGAGTGATAATGATGTGTCAAGTAGGTTCATTGATTGTAACAAGTGTACCACTCTGGTGTGGGATGTTGATAGTAGGGTAGGCTGTGCATGTGTGAGAACAGGGGTTATATGGGAACTCTGTACTTCATGCTCAATTTTTTGGTGAACCTAAAACTGCTGTAAAAAATAAAGTTTATTTTAAAAAAATAAAACATTTTTTCAGAATAGTAGTTGCAGCATCACTGTGATATATAGAAGGGTGGATGTGAAGCTTAGAAGACAAAGTTTGATAATCAGTACTCCTCCTTGTGGACAATACAAAAAACTAGAACAATTTAATTTTAATCATTGACCTCCCAATGTATATGTTATTGTTTTGATGTGTTTTCATTTTATCTTAATAGTTATTAAACTCCCAGAAGACATTAGTATTGTTTTTTACTGCCAATGATCATGCAATACTTTTACCTATTCTCCACTTCATTGCTTCTTACATCTCAGATCTTCCATCAAGAATCTTTGTCCTTTTGGGGTGCCTGGGTGGCTCAGTCATTGTGTCTGCCTTCGGCTCAGGTCATGATCCCAGGGTCCTGGGATTGAGCCCCACATTGGGCTCCCTGCTCAGCAGGGAGCCTGCTTCTCCCTCTCCAACTCCCCCTGTTTGTGTTCCTTCTCTCGCTGTGTCTCTCTGTGTCAAATAAATAAATAAAATCTTAAAAAAATATATTTGTCCTTCTACCTGAAGTACATCTTTTAGGATTTTCCTTAATGAGAGCCTATTGATTGTAAATCCTCCTGGGTTTTTGTTTCTGTTTGATTTGAAAATATTGTATTTTGCCCTCATTATTGAAATACATTTTCACTGGCTGTAACATTCCCAGTGGAAGTTATTTTCTTTCATCACACTGAAGATACCATCTATTGTCTTCTGGCTTTTATTGCCATTGAGAAGTCAGTTCTCAATCTTACTGCTGCTCCTTTGAAGGCAATCTGTTTCTCTGGTTGCTTTTCATCTAATTTTATTTTTATTGTGGTAAAATTTACATGCACAGGCCTTATATGTTGTAGGTCAATGAGTTTCGATAAATGCATACGCCAGGTAACCCACATTCTGGATTCTTTTAAGATCTGCTGTTTTTCTTAGTGTACTCAATTTCACTGTGATACATCTGTGTGTAGACTTCTTTTCATCTATTCTGCTTGAAATTCATTAGGCCTCTTGAATCTGTAGATTTGTATTTTTCATTAGTTCTGGAAAATGCTCAACAGTTATTTTTGCTTTATTCTCTTTTACTCCTTCTTGAACTCCAATTAGTTGTATTTCTCACTTTACTCTCTCTATGTCTTATTTTCTCTTTCATATTCCTCTTTGTTGCTTTGTATTTCATTCTGAATAATTTCTTCCAATCTATTTTCTAGTTCATTAATTCTATTTTCAGGTAAATCTAAATCGCTTTTTGATTTAAAATTTTTTTTCTTTTTTATTTACAGTCTTTCTTTTTCTTTCTTTCTTTCTTTCTTTCTTTCTTTCTTTCTTTCTTTCTTTCTTTCTTTCTTTCTTTCTTTCCCCTTCCTTCCTTCCTTCCTTCCCTCCCTTCTTTCTTCCTTTCTTTTCTTTTTCATTCTTTTCTTTCTTTCAAGATTTTATTTATTTATTTATTTGACACGGGGGTGGGTGGAGAGCAAGCACAAGCTGGGGGAGTGGCAGGCAGAGGGAGAAGCAGGATCCCCACTGAGCAAGGAACCTGATGTGGGGCTCAATCCCAGGATCCTGGGATTATTACCCGAGCCGAAGGCAGCCGCTTAACCAACTGAGCCACCCGGGTGCCTGCTTTTTGAGTTTTTTAAAAGAAAATTTAAATACAATAAAAAATAAAGTATAATGAATCTCCATGTACTTATCATCCTGCTTCAATTACTATAAAATATGGTCATTTTGTTTCATTTCTATCCCACCATTTCTCCCAGACTCCCACAGAATTATTTTAATTGAAATGCTAGACATTATACCATTTCATTGGTAAGTACATGAGTATGTAACTCTAAGAGATAAGGACGATTTTTTTTTTACATAATTATAACAGCATTATTGCATCCAGCAAATTAACAATGATACCTTGCTATTATATAATATCCAACAAGTGTCCAAATTTCCCTAATTAATTCATAAGTCTTTCTATAGACAATATGATTCAGGATCCAAACAAGATCTACATTGTATTTGGTTGATATATTTTTCTTTTAAGATTTATTTATTTACTAGACAGAGAGAGCCAGAGAATGCACGATCAGGAAGAAGGGCAGAGGGAGAGAATCTCAAGCAGACTCTCCACTGAGCGTGGAGCCCAACATGGGTCTTGATCTCACCACCCTGAGATCATGACCTGAGCCAAAACCAAGAGCCAGACGCTTAAACTGAGATACCCAGGCCCCCTGGTTGAGATATTTCTTAAACCTCTTTTAATCCATAACAGTTCTCCCCTCTCCCCATTTTTCCTTGCATGTATTTGTTGAAGAAATTGGGGCATTGATTCTATTTTATTTCTGATTACATTCCTGATGGTGTTAACATTTTCTCCTAATTCTCGTATTTCCTGTAAGCTGATAGTTATATTTAGAGTTTTGGCTTTTGGCAAGAATCCTTCATAGATAATGCTCTGTGCTTCCTATCGTATCCCATCAAGAAGCACATAATGTTTGGTTATTTCTCTTTTCATGATGTTAAGTTTTAAAAGTGTATGCACATGGGATGGGCTTGATTCACCTATAAACCTCTTACATAATGTTTCTGACAGTCATTGATGACTATTGCCTAAATTAATTCATTAGAATTGTAAAATAATGACAGTATATTATTCCTTCTGCATTTATTAGCTGGAATTCTTCTATGAAGAATAATTGCTTCTTAAAACTAGTTACTTTATCCAATTTTTAATTTAAAACTTTATTTTTTCATTTCTACAAACTCTATTTTAAATGTTAGGTCATTTTTATAGTTTCCTGTTTTCTGATGTATTTTCAGTTTTCTCTTTTATTTAAGTATAGTAAGCATAATTATTTTATAATCCGTGTTGACAATTACAATATCTGAAGTCGTTAGGGCATTTTTTTCATCGTCTTCTACCTTACAGTGTGGATGAATTGGTAAGCCTAATGCTGTTCTGATTTTTAAAAATATTTTATTTATTTATTTGAGAGAGAGAGCACAAGAGGGAGTGGGCAGAGGGACAAGTAGACTCCCTGCCGAGGGCAGAGCCCAATGTGGGGCTTGATCCCCAAACCCTGAGATCAGGACCTGAGCTGGAGTCAGATGCTTAACCGACTGAGTCACCCAGGTACCCCTGTTCTGATTTTTGATCCTTGTATGCAACTTGGTCTTTCTCTCTGGAAGCTTTTAGAATTATTTCTCTGTGTTCAGTGTTCTGAAATTCTATAATGATGTGTCTTGGTGTGGGTCTGATTTGTTTTGCTGGATAGTGTGCCCTTACAATTTAGAGTCTTAGTTGTTCATTTCAGGGGAATACTTTTGAAAAATTGCTTTAATTGTTTCTTCCCTTCTGATTCTTTGTTCTTTCTCAACTCCCATTATTCAGATATTCAACCTTTTGGACTGATCCTCTAATTTTTATTGATTTTCTTCTTAAGTAGAGCAAATTTGATTTTCAATTTTACTCTCCATTCTTTCTATTGAATTTTATTTCTGCTATCATGGTTTTGATTTCCAAGAGCTCTTTTTTGCATAATAGTAGTTACTTCTAAAAATAGATTCCTATTGTTATTTTATGGATATAATATATTATCTCTCTGAGGATATTAATGATGGATTTTTTTGGTTTGTTTTAAGTTTTTTCTCCCTTGCAATTTTTTTTTTAAGATTTTTACTTATATATTTGAGAGTGAAAGAGCACAGAGGGAGAGTGAGAAGGAGAAGCAGACTCCCCGCTGAGCCAAGAGTCCAATTTGGGGTCTGATCCCAGGACCCCGAGATCATGACCTGAGCCAAGGCAGACGCTTAACCAGCTGAACCACCCAGGCACCCCTCTCCCTTGCAATTTCTGTTTCTTCTAAATTGCTTTTTTTCTTCTTGTCTGTTTTGGTTTCTTCTTGTATATTAAAGGATTTCCTTAAATGTCTAATGATCCTTGGCTGCCTGGTTATATTTTAGAGTGAGGACATTAAAAAGCTGGAAAGACCATGTGAGAGCTGGGACATTTAGACCAAGGGCTTAATTGTAGGGTTCTTTCGTCTATCTCATTAAGAGAACCCTGATGAGAGTATCTTTGGGATTTCTCTTTTGGACTGGTCACATTCCCCAGAGGAGTTTTTCCAAAAGTATAATCATGCTCTTGTTTATCTTTGTTTAGGAATCAATTCCTCGGGTTTGTTAAGCCAGTTACCATTCCTCCATTTATTTTCTAGCTTCTAAAATATTGCTGCTGTTGTCTCCTTTCCCATTCTGGGCCTGGAGGATGATACGCGAATTTGCCCCCCCTCCACCCCCAGTGTTTAACTGGAAGCCCCCGTTATTTCTTTAGGATAATTTTTTTGGGGGGGGGGGACTATAGGATCGTGTAGAAAGGTTTTGACACAGATTACCAGAATGCCCTATAGTTGTATGTATATATGAAAAGAGGAATGTTTTTACATAACTGTTTTGCAACAAGTATTAAGTAGCTTTCATGGGTATTGCGTGCACTCACCCATCGGCCTCAATCCTCCACCTGGCGGGGGCAGTCTACAATGCAAGAAACGACTTAAAAAAATGAAAAAAAGAGATGCGCATGACAGTTGGGCGAAGACAGAAAAACTGCTTCAAAGGGCCGGCGCATTAGACCGCGCCTCTCTGGCGACGGGCGAGGGTGGGAGGGGGTCTGATATCGGCGAGAATTGGCTGGCCTCTCTGACCAATCGCGAGCAGCAAGTGGTTTTGCTTATCGTCGTGGTCCACCTCCCCGTGGGCTTCGGGGTCACGTTTACAAATGGGAACAGGGTAGGTGAGAGGGACAGACTGCCCAGCCAATGAGACCTTGCTGCGTTTGTGGGCGGGGCGAGGCCGCTGCCAGGTTTAGGGCGGAAGGAGCGGCTCTGGGTAAGAAGGTGAGCGAAAGATGGCGGCGGAAGCGCTGCTGTCCAGTCTGTTGGGGCTGCTGCTTCTGGGGCTCCTGTTACCCGCAAGTCTGACTGGCGGTGTCGGCAGCCTGAACCTAGAGGAGCTGAGTGAGATGCGTTATGGGATCGAGATCCTGCCATTGCCTGTCATGGGAGGGCAGGTGAGGAGGCGTGGAGGGGCCGAGGTCTGGGGCAAGGGAAAGGGGGAAAAGGTGGAGAAAGAAGGGCAGCTGTGGTGTCTGCAGCGGTAGCCTAAGAAGACTCGGGAAGAGTAGGTAGGGGTTTTACGATGACTCCTAAAGCTCGTTGACTGAGACCCATTCCCTTGGGGCGAGGTACTGGAAGGGGTGGGGCTTCCCGCTGTCAGCTTCGGTTCCTGATAGAAGCACCCAGACTCCGCCCCGCGAGAAGTGGGAGTGCTCTCTCCCCTCACCCGCCAAACACAGCTGGAGGACTTGTGGCTCATTCTGACTTGACTGGGCTCTTCCCCAGGATCTGAAGAGGCATCTCGTTCTCTCTGATCCCAGCCTCTCTTTGCCTCCCTGCCCCCCGACCCTCCCTTCTTTCCCAGAGCCAAGCTTCCGACGTGGTGATTGTCTCCTCTAAGTACAAGCAGCGCTATGAATGTCGCCTGCCAGCTGGAGCTATTCACTTCCAGCGTGAAAGGGAGGAGGAGGCACCTGCTTACCGAGGGCCTGGGATCCCCGAGTTGTTGAGCCCAATGAAAGATGCTCCTTGCCTGCTGAAGGTGAAAGGGCTTGGGGAGGATGGAATGAGGGCTTGGGAGCTGGCTAGCTATCTGGGAACCAGGGTATCCGTGAATGAAAAGGGATCAAGAGGACCTATAGGAGTTAAGAAGACCATTGGAGGAGTAGACAGACCATTGGAGGAGTAGACATATTGTACAGACAGGAAAGAAGCAAAGAATCTTGCAACCACTGATGACACTTTGCTGAACGTAAGGAGGGTTAGGATAGAAGGTCTCAGAGTAATGGGTAAGCCAAGATTGAGGTGCCTGAAGAGGGTCAGCGTAGGTAGGAGGGACACTCTCCTAGAGAAGCCTTCCTGGTTGAGTCACCCTCTACCCCTGTCACTCTCTGCCCAGTACCCTCTTTTATTTTCATCATGGCATTTTTCATGATCTGAAATCATCTTACCAACTGAATCATCAGTTTATTTAATTTTGGTCTGGAATGTGAGTCCATGAGGCCAGAGAATTTATCTTGTTCACGCTGTATCCCCAGTGGCTAGCACAAGGAATGTTGTAGAAGTTCAGTTAGTATTTGAATATTCTGTATTTTCCTGGCCTGAGTGCTTCAAGGATACCATGATTTCTTATCTTTCTCAAAGGCAAAGGAGGATTTAAAAAAAAATATTTAGAAAGGGAGGAGTGGAAAGACCACAGGTGGAAAACATACTCTAGAAGTATTTCTCCCAGTCACAGAAGGAAAGCAGCCCTATCTCCTCACTGAGAATCTGGAGAATTGAGTGTGGAAGCAGAGGGGAGGAGAAGCAGTTGAGAGGTTATGTGTCTTGGAGCCAGGAGAGATTCAGGTTCCAAGCAGAGACATCTGCACTCTATCCCCTTGATTGTTCATTTTTTTATTGTCAGACCAAGGACTGGTGGACGTATGAATTCTGTTATGGACGCCACATCCAGCAGTACCACATGGAAGGTGACTCACGCCTACATTTTCCCTAAGCCCTCAGCATCACATCATGGAAGGTGACCTGCCCTCCCAGTCCCCTTCCCTCTTGGTCCTCTTAGAAGGGAGTAACAGTGCTTCACTGTGGTTTCTCTTGTAGATTCAGAGATCAAAGGTGAAGTCCTCTATCTCGGCTACTATCAATCGGCCTTCGACTGGGATGATGAGACAGCCAAGGTGGCAGGAGTCTGGGATTGGGAGAGAATGGGGTCCTGGCTGTAGACTCAGAGCCCTGACCAGAAGGGGAGGGGCAGGATTAGCTGACATGTTGCTTGGGGCTTGGTGGCCATTAGGACAAAGTGCCATTCTTCCTCTTTGCTGTCTTTCTTCCGCCCCCCGCCCTCCTTGATGTCCTCCCCAGGCCTCCAAGCAGCATCGCCTGAAACGCTACCACAGCCAGACCTATGGCAATGGGTCCAAGTGCGACCTCAATGGGAGGCCACGGGAGGCCGAGGTTCGGGTGAGTCTCAAGAGAGGGAAGTTGACGATTTAGATTCTAAGGGAGGAGGGCAGGATTGCATGTTAGACTCCAGAAGGTCTCTTCCAGACCCAAAACTCTTAAGACTCCTATTTCCGGCTGGTAGCTGGACGCCCCTGCCTGGATAGTTTCCGAGGCCCTTCAAGTCAACACTTCCCAAATCCTCCCCTCGGAACCCCTAGCCACACCTATTCTTTTTCCCATGTTTCTTCTCTTTATCACCTAAGCTAGAAACCTGAGCGTCATTTCGGACTCGTCCTTTCTTCATGTAACGACTTGTCAGTGAGGTAGTACTCATGTAGATTGGGCTCCACTCTGGGCATACAGTGGTGGGCAAACATGCAGCCCCTGCCCTCAGTCTAGATAGGAAGACGTGTTAACAAAAGAATCACAGAAATGAGTCTGTGACTACAAACTGAGGAGTGGTGTGAAGGAAAGGAATCTAGTTCTCTCAGAGTAAATGACAAAACCTGTTCATTCTACTTCTAGATTTCTCTGACCACTCTCTTCTTTCCTATGCTTGGCGTCTTGATCTCTCACCTGCATCACTGCCAACAGCCTCTTAACAGGTGTTCCTGATCTAGTGGTCCTTAACTGAATTCAGGCAAGCAGGCAGATGTATGGTGGGAAAGGTTCTTCAGGTGCTTCTAATGTGTATTCACAAACATAAACACCTATAGAGACCAGACTTACACAACTGATCACACACAGATTATCTTTCTGTAATACAGATTTTCACATGCAGTTGTGTTCTGGTAGATGTTGAACACTCTGATCACCAGGATAGAGTGGAGGGTAGGGAGGGGGGAGCCTTGATTTGTAACATTTGCCATTATCTGTGGTATAAACATTCCTACCGTGGCCAAATTCATGCTATCACTGTGATGTCAACCATCTTGCAACATTCTTGAACATTTACCAGTTGGCTGTTGTGAACTGGTGTGAGCTGACTCCAACACACCACTATGGCAAGTGTCACTTCTCTGTCTAGTCCTGGAAAACCTTCAGTGATTCCACCTTGCACAAAGGCTAAGATCCAAATACTTCAGCAAGACTGGGGTGGCTGGGGAGGTAGTGGCTCTCAGATTCTGGATATATTTTGAAGGTGGAGCCAATAAGATTTGTTGATGGACTGGATATGGGGTGGAGTCAAGTATGTCTCCAGGGTTTTTAGCTTGAGCAACTGGAACAGTGCAACTGTCATTTACTAAAATGGGAAGGAATGGGTTTGGAGGGGGAAACAAGGTTGGTGTTAGACAAAAGAAGGTCAAAATAACTATAGACCTCCAGTGGTGATGTCCAGTTGGTAGTTGGCTCTGTGATTCCGGAGTTCAGGGATGAGGTCTAGGCTGGAGATATAAATACTCATTTTGTTTCCGCCCCACTGGCCTTCTTTCTGTTCTCTGAATCAATGGGTCTCGTTGTTCCCTCTGCCTAAAGCTGTCTTCCCCCAGATCTCCGAGTGGTTGGCTCCATCCCCTCATTCAGGTTATATATCCCTGTGACACCTCCACAGGGAGCCCTAATATAGGCACACAGAACACACGCAGCCTTCTGCCTCTGTGCTGGTAAACACCTACAGTGTCTTATATTCTTGAAAGCATGTATCCTTTCCTGAAATTATCTTATTTGTTTGAGTTTAATATCTCTCTCAGTCAACATCCCAACTAGAATAAGCTCCAGGAAGGCAGGGACTTTCTTAAATTTTTTGTCTGTCTGATTTTCTGCTATATCCTTGGTGCTTGGAACAGTGCCTGGCACCAAGCAGGTGCCCAGAAATTATTTGTTGAATGAATGATAAGCCAGTTCAAATGTCATTTATTTCATGTGAACTTTCTTGGCTAACCCAGATGGTTAGTTAGGTTTCTTCAGCATTTCATAAACACCTATCCATGTCCACATATACCCATGGCTTAGTCTTTTTGGGTTGCTAGAACAAAATACCACAGACTGAGTAGCTTATAAACAGAAATTTTTTCCTTACAGTTCTGGAAGCTGGAAGTTGGAGATCAGGGTGCCATCGTAGTGGGGTGAGGGCCCTCTTCCAGGTCATAGACTTGTTGTTTATTCTCACATGGTGGAAGGGGCTAGGGAGCTCTGTGGAGCCTCTTTTATAAGAGCATTAATCACGTTTGTGAAGGTTCCTCCCTTATGACCTAAGCACCTCCCAAAGGCCTCAATTCCTAATACCATCACATTGGGCATAGATGTTTAGGGGGATATAAATAATCAGACCATAGCAACCCACAAGCATTTACACACCTATATAATCTATTATAGCATTTACTTTATTATATTATTATTATTATTACGTAGGCTCCATACCCAGCATGGAGCCCAGCGTAGGGCTTGAACTCACAACCCTGAGATCAAGACTTGAGTTGAGATCAGGAGTCAGATGCTTAACCGACTGAGCCACCCAGGCACCCCTATTTCTTTATTATTATTTGTAGCTTCAGTAGGCCAAGAGCCCCTCGGTTCAAAGACTGCATTTCCCTCTCATCTCTTGAACATATACCCTGTGCCAAGCACTGTAATAGAAACTGGGGATAAAATGGTGACTGAGAAACCTAGTCCTGCTCTCAGGAGACAGATATTAAATAAACAGCCACAACAAGCAGGATAAAGTCTGACCGGTGAAGTAGATATCATAGGGGGCCACACAATAAAGGACCTGCCCACGTTTAGGTAAAGAGGAAGCTTCCTGGAGAACGTGACCTTTTGAACTGACAGTTGAAGGTCGAGGAGTCAGTCCAGCAGCGGTAGAGGAGTGGGAGAGGGAAGAGGGCATTCCAGCTGGAAGGTACAGTAAGTGCCAAAGGCCTGGAGGCCAGGGGCAATCGATAGCTATTCATGGTGACTGGAGAGAATTGTAGGAAGGGAGTGTGGGAGGTGAGGCTGAGCAAATGTTAGGGGACAGTTTACACGTCAGGAAGCTCTGTAGCTGTGTTGAGGAGTTTGGACAATCTGAGAAATAAGGGGGAAACCAGTGAAATATTTGAAGCAGAATGATGACATATCCAATTTTGGTTTTGAAGGCTCACTCTGGTTGGAGTGGAGCAGATGATTGGAGGCCAGTTAGGAGGTGGTTGCAGCAATCCAGGTGAGAAAAGAAGGTGGCTGAGGGAATGAAGAAATGTGAATTTGGGGGGAAATTTAGGGGACAGAGTCAATAGAGTAAGATTCGTGGGTTTCTGGCTTGAGCAACTGGATAGATGGTGGGTGGTTCCTGTTACTGAGTTAGGTATAGTAGAAAGAGGAGTAGGTCTGGTGAAGGAAAATGTTGATTCTGGTTTTTGAGTATGATGATTTGGTGGCTGAAGGCATCCAAAAAGAGATTTCTGAGGAGGCTGTTGGATCTGTGGGTTTGGAGCTCAGGAGAGAGATCTGAATTGAACCCAGAGGGCTGGGAGTCATCAACATATTGGCTATAATTGGAGCCATGGTCTGGGTAAAATCCTCCCAAACAGTATAGAGTATATACTGAAACAGTATAGAGTAAAAAAAAGTGGAACAGAATGTTGAGGAAGCCATCGTTGAAAGCATGGGCGGAAGGGGGACTCTGCAGAGAAGGGCCAGAAAGGAGATAACAGCAATGCATTTCAAGGAGGGACTGGTCCGTGGCAGCAGTTGCATCTGAACCTTCAGGTAAGAGAATTAAAAACTGCTTGTAGGTGATCATGGGAATTATTAATTTAATAAAAGCAAAGCATGAACAAGGAAATGAGAATTCAGACCATAGGCATGGGAACCAGATGAAAAGTTCTAAGTCCTGTACTCCCAGTCTCCCCTGAGCAGAGGTCATTGGTGATCTTTGCTACAGCAGTTTCAGTGGGATGGTGAAGAAGTGGAAGCCTTTGAAGAAGTCTGGAGTGAAGGGGAGGGAAAAGGCGAGCCCTAGTTAGAGGGGTTATGAGGTTGGGGAGAGTGGTACTTTGTTGTTTCGTGTTTTAAGATGGGAGCAGGTATAAATGCTGTTGTGTGGCCCTGGCAGAAAGGAGAGATTGAGTCACAGGAGAAAGACAGGGAAGAGAATGCAGGCAGGGCCGGGATAGGGAACACGGGGAGCAGTTACTCTGAGCATATGTAGGGTCGTCATGGGCATGGAAGGGTGCTGTATTTGTTGGGGAGTCTGGAGACAGTTGAGGGCATTCCTGTTTGGCTGTTTCTCATTTTTTAGTTCTTATATCCTGATAGACCACCCAAGTTCATTGCTTTCGTGATTGAGTAAACCTCCCCCTCCAGGGCAAGCACAGTGAAGTTCCGTCTCCCCATGCCTCCTGGGTAGGAGCAGTGTGCATGGTGTTTGGTAAAAGTGCAGTCCCTGTGGGGTTTGGGAATGGTTAGCCATCTTGAATTAAACAAATTTGGATCCCCATCTCAACTCTTGTATTAAGTAAGATTTCACAGAGATCTAAGATTTTTCCCTTTCTAATTTCTAATTATGAAACTTTTTTTTTTTTTTAAAGATTTTATTTATTTTTCAACAGAGAGACAGCGAGAGAGGGAACACAAGCAGGGGGAGTGGGAGAGGGAGAAGCAGGCTTCCCGCCCAGCAGGGAGCCCGATGCGGGACTCGATCCCAGGACCCCGGGATCATGACCTGAGCTGAAGGCAGACGCTTGACGACTGAGCCACCCAGGCGCCCTAATTATGAAACATTTCAAACTTAACAGAAAATAATGTCATAGAGACCCATAAATCCACTGCCAAGGGAAACAGATGTTAACATTTTGCCATATTTGCATCAGAAAGGAATAAAATGCTAATGATATAGTTAAAGCCCACCCTCTCATTTCTTCCCTCTCCCTCCTCTCCAGAAACAACCGCAACCATCTCCATGCTTGCTTTGTACTTTTATTAGTCGTACACATATCATAGACAATATAGATTGTTTTGTATTTTAAAATTATACATTAGTGGTATCAGCTTGCTTTTTCACTAATCAGTGTTTGCCATTCTGTGGCATGACATGGAGATCTAGTTCAATGATTTTGTTTATTTATTTATTTTAAAGATTTTATTTATTTATTTGACAGAAAGACAGCACAAGGAGGCAGAGTGGCAGGGAGAAGGAGAAGCAGACTCTTGCGGAGCAAGGAGCCCAATGCGGGGCTCGATCCCAGGACCCTGGGATCACGACCTGAGCTGAAGGCAGCTGCCCAACTGACTGAGCCACCCAGGCGCCTCCAGTTCAATGATTTTAATGGCTGCATTGTGTTTCATTGTTTACTTACTATTCCTTTACTGAGGAATGGTCGGGTTTCAACTCTAATGCTCTTACACACAGTGCTGCAATGTAGGTCTCATTGTGAGTGCGCAAGAATTTGTCTGAGGGACTCTGTTAATAGTGTTCTTTGATGCATAACGGTTTTTAATTCTGATGAAGTCTGATTTACCTATTTTTTCTTTTATTGCCTGTGCTTTTGGCCTCATAGTTAAGAAATCATTGCCTATTCCAAGGTCATGATTTTTACTGATGTTTTCTTCTAAGAGTTTTATAGTTTTATAGTTCTGAGTTCATTTTTTAAAAAGATTTTATTTCTTTATTTGAGAGAGAGAGCACAAGTGAGGGGTGCAGAGGGAGAGGGAAAAGCAGGCTCCCTGCTGAGCAGGGAGCCCCATGCAGGGCTCAATCCCAGGACCCTGAGATCATGACCTGAGCTGAAGCCAGATGCTTAACTGACTGGGCCACCAAGGCTTCCCTTGAGTTGATTTTTGTTTACAAAGTAAGATAAGGATCCGACTTCATTTGTTTGCATGTAAATATCCAGTTTTTCTAGCACCATTTGTTGATAATACTATCCTTATCCTTAGTACCCTTGTGGAAAATTAAATGAGCAAATATGTTAGGGTTTATTTCTTTTCTTTTTTTTTTTTTAGAGATTTTATTTATTTATTTGACAGAGAGAGCACAAGCAGGCAGAGTGGCAGGCAGAGGGAGAGGGAGAAGCAGGCTCCCCGCTGAGCAGGGAGTCGGATGCGGGGCTCGATCCCAGGACCCCAGGGTCATGACCTGAACCGAAGGCAGCCACTTAACCGACTGAGCCACCCAGGCGCCCCTGTTAGGGTTTATTTCTGAGCTCTGTTCTACTCCATTGGTCTGTTTGTCTATCCTAATGCCAGTACCACACTGTTTCAATTGCTGTGGCTTTGTAGTAAGTTTTGAAATTAGGAAGTGTTGAGTCTTCCAACTTTGTTCTTTTTTTGAGATTGTTTTGGCTATATGAGGTTCTATATAAATTTTAAGATGTATTTTTCTCTATCTATAAAAAAGGCCATTGGGATTTTGATAGGGGATTGCATCGAATATGTAGATTACTTTGTGTAGTATTGCCATCTTATTATTAAGTTTTCTAATCCATGAACATAGGATGTCTTTCCATTTATTTGTGTCTTCTGTAATTTCTTTCAGTAATATTCTGTAGTTTTCCATGTGCAAGTCTTTCATCTCCTTGGATAAATTTATCCTAAGTAGTTTATTTTTTGATGCTATTGTAAGTGAAAATTTTTAAAAATTGCCTTTTTTGGCTTGTTCATTACAAGTATACAGAAATACAACTGGTATTTGCAGATTGATTTTATATCCTGCAACTTTGCTGAATTCACTTATTAGCTGTAACAATTTTTTTGTGTGTGGGTTCTTTTGGATTTTCTATGTGTAATATCATGTCACTATGAATAGACACGATTTTACTTCTTCCTTTCCAATTTGGATGCCTTTATTTCTTTTTCTTGCCTAATTGCTCTGGTTAGAACTTCCAGCACTCTGTTAAATAGAAGTGGCATAAAGTGGGCATCCTTATCCTGTTCCTATTATTAGTGGAAAATCTTTCAGTCTTTCACCATTGAGTATGATGTTAGCTATGGGTTTTCTTTTGTAGCCTTTATATTATTGAGGATATTCTCTTCTATTCCCAGTTTATGAAGTGATTTTATTAGGAAAGGGTGTTGACTTTTGTCAGATGCTTTGTTCACACCAATTGAGATGATCATGTGGCTTTTTTCTTCATTCCTGTTAATATGGTCTATTGTAGTATGCAGATTGATTTTTGTATATTGAGCCATCTTTGCATTCCTGGAATAAAACCCACATAAATCATGATGCATAATGCTTTCAATATGCTACTGAATTTGGTTTGCTAGTATTTTGTTGAGAAATTTTGCATTTGTATTTACAAGGGATCCTGGTCTATAGTTTTCTTGTACTGTCTTTGTCTGGGTTTGGTCTCAGGGTAGTGTTAGCCTCACAGAATGAGTTAGGAAGGCATTCTTTATATATTCCAAATTTAATTCCTTGGTCATCTATATTCTATCTATGCTTGTCTTTTTCTTTTGTTCATAGTATCTCCAATGTACTTTTAATTTAAAATTTTAAAAATTCCAATATGATTAAAAATTTCAGCCTTGGGCGCCTGGGTGGCTCAGTTGATTAAGCGACTGCCTTCGGCTCAGGTCATGATCCCAGGGTCCTGGAATCGAGTCCCACATCGGGCTCCCGGCTCAGTGGGGAGCCTGCTTCTCCCTCTGACCCTCTCCTCTCTCATGCTGTTTCTCTCTCGCTCGTTCTCTAATAAATAAATAAATAAAATCTTTAAAAAAAATTTTCAGTCTTTTTCTTTAAAGTTTGTACATTTTGTACCATTTATTAATGGGAAAGATCCTATTCGTTTGTATTTTTCAAATTATAGAAGTTTTCTTCTCCTATGTTGGACTTTAATTCAATAAATTAATTTAATTTGATGTATCATGTAAGCTTGGAACCCAAATGTACCTATTTTTCATCTGGATAACTGGCTGTCCCAGCATCATTTATTGAGCAGCCCATACTTTCTCCCCTGATTTGTAGTGCTGCACCAGGCATGTATCAAGCTGCCATATATACGTGCATTTTCTTCTTGGCTTCTCTTTTGTTTCAGTAGTCTGTCTATTCTTATGCCAATACCACATTGTTTTAAGTACTATAGCTTTTTAGTAAGTCTTGGTATCTGATAATAGGCATTTTTTTCCTTTGTCCTTCAAAATTGTCTGAGATATTATTGGACAAGTTCTGTGAAAAAACTGTTGGGGATTTTAATTGGAATTACATTGAATTTTATTATTATTTTTTTTTTACAGATTTTATTTATTTATTTGACAGAGAGAGACACAGTGAGAGAGGGAACACAAGCAGGGGGAGAGGGAGAGGGAGAAGCAGGCTTCCTGTGGAGCAGGGAGCCCGACGCAGGGCTCGATCCCAGGACCTGGAATCATGACCTGAGCCGAAGGCAGATGCTTAACGACTGAGCCACCCAGGCGCCCCTACATTGAATTTTATATTAATTTGGAGAGAATTGATATTTATGATATTGACTCTTCATTCACAATGAACATAATGTATACTATTTATTTATTGCCTTGTACTTTAGAAATATTTTAATTTTCTCTGTGAAAGCTTTTGTATATCTCATGTGAGGTTAGTTCTAGATACCTTGTAGCTTTTTTTTTTTTTTTAAAGATTTTATTTATTTATTTGAGAGAGAGAGTGAGAGAGAGAAAGAGCACAAGAGGGGGGAGCGGGAGAGGGAGAAGCAGACTCCCTGCTGAGCAGGGAGCCCGATGTGAGACTCGATCCTGGGACTGCAGGATCATGACCTGAGCCGAAGGCAGTCGCTTAACCAACTGAGCCACCCAGGTGCCCTACCTTGTAGCTTTTATTTGTGTCTTATGTGTGTAGGCAAATGTTTCAAGCATATAGGTACCTTATAGTTTTTGATGCTATTGTAAATGGCATCTTTCATTTATTTATTTTTTAAAAGATTTACTTATCCATTTGAGCAGGGAGGGGCAGCGGGAGAAGGAGAGAGAGAGAATCTCCAGCAGACTTCTTTTTTTTTTTTTTTTTAAGATTTTATTTATTTATTTGAGAGAGAGAGAATGAGAGAGAGCACATGAGAAGGGGGAGGGTCAGAGGGAGAAGCAGACTCCCCGCGGAGCAGGGAGCCCGATGCGGGACTCGATCCCGGGACTCCAGGATCATGACCTGAGCCGAAGGCAGTCGCTTAACCAACTGAGCCACCCAGGCGCCCTCTCCAGCAGACTTCTCACTGAGCATAGAACTCGATGCAGTGTTCAGTCCCATGACCCCGAGATCATGACTTGAGCTGAAATCAAGAGTCAGACGCTCGACTGACTGAGCCTGTAAATAGCATCTTTTAAAAATTACATTTTCTGATTGAGTGTTGCTGGGGTATGGGCACATTATTAATTTGATATATTGATCTTGTATTCACAACTTTACTGAACTCTCATTCCTAATAGTTTGCAGGTTCTCATGGATTTTCTATGTGAATAATTTGTCATCTGAAAATAGGGACACTTTGGTTTCTTCCTTTCTAATCCTTATATATTTCATTTTTCTTATACCTGCAGTGCAGTAGAAGTGGTTATGGTGGGCATTTAGGCTTGTTCTGACTTTAAGGGAGTACTCCTGAAGTTACACTATGAACATGATGTTTTCTTGTAGGCTTTTTGTAGACACCCTTTATCAGGTGAATGAAGATCCATTTTATTCCTAGTTTGAGGAACATTTTCATCATGGGTAGGTGTGGAATTTTAACATGTTTTTTCTGTATCTATCAAGATGGTTATATGGTTTTCCATATTTTTTTAATATGGTGAATTCAACTAATTCATTTTCTAAGATTTTTTTTTTACCCTTGCATTTCTGGGATAATTCATGGTCACAAAGTATTTTTTTAAGATTTTATTTTTAAGTAATCTCTACACTCAACATGGGGCTCGAATGACAACCCTGAGATCAAGAGTCACGTGCTCTACTGACTGAGCCAGCCGGGTGCCCCTTGAAATATTCTTAATACACTGATATATTCAGTTTCCTAATATTTTAATTGATTTTTACAGCTGTTATCATAAGTGAATTGGTCTACAATTTTCTTGTATTGTTTTAGTCTTGTCTTGGTATCAAGTTATATTAGCTTCATAAATGTCTTGAAAAGTTTCTCTCTTTCCTTGTTCTCTGCAACAGTTTGCTAAGATAGGAATTCTCCTAATCTGTTCTTTAAAGGTTTGGGAGAACTCTCTAAAACCACCTCGTCCCAATACACCACAATCCTGTATATTGTGTATTATGGGGATGGTCTTTACTACTGATTTAGTTTATTAAATGATGATAAGAGTTTTTCATATTAATGCATGAAGCATTAACAAGTTACAATTTCATAGGCCATTATTTAGTTGTCTAAATTTTCAAATGTATTAACATAAAATTATAATGTTTTTATTTTATTTTTTTAAAGATTTTATTTATTTATTTGACAGAGACAGACACAGCGAGAGAGGGAACACAAGCAGGGGGAGTGGGAGAGGGAGAAGCAGGCTTCCCGTGGAGCAGGAAGCCTGATGCGGGACTCCATCCCAGCACCCTGGGATCATGACCTGAGCCGAAGGCAGATGCTTAACGACTGAGCCACCCAGGCACCCTGTATTTTTTTAAAGATTTATTTATTTGAGAGAGAGAGAGCACACAAGCAAGGAGAGGGGCAGAGGGAGAGGGAGAAGCAGGCTACCCGCTGAGCAGAGAGCCCCATGCGGGGCTCAGTACCAGGGCCCTGGGATCATGACCCGAGCTGAAGGCAGACGCTTAGCTGACTGAGCCACCCAAGGCACCTCCTATAATGTTTTATTTTTAATAATCACTTTTTATAGATCTGTTCCCTTTTTAATTCCTAATATTGACTTTGCCTTTTCTCTTTTTGTTGATCTGTCTTGCTAGAGATTTGTCTGTTAGTCCAAGAGCTGCATTTTGACTTTATCCACTCTGTTGTCTGTTTACTATTTCATTAACATCATTATTTTATCTTTATTATTCTTGTCCTTCTGCTTTATGTTAATTCACTTCTCTAACTTACTGAATTTTTTTCACACTTAAAAAATTCTTTTTTTTTTAGTATTTTTTAAAATTTAAATTCAATTAACATATAATGTATTAGTTTCAGACGTAGAGGTCAGTGATTCATCAGTCTTATATAATACCCAGTGCTCATTGCATCACGTGTCCTCCTTAATATCCATCACCCAGTTACCCCCACTTCCCCCGCAACCCTTAGTTTCTTTCCTATGATTAAGTGTCTCTCGTGGTTTGTCTCCCTCTCTGATTTCATCTTGTTTTATTTTTCCCTCTCTTCCCCTATGATCCTCTGTTTCATTTCTTAAATTCCACATATGAGTGAGATCATATGATAATTGTCTTTCTCTGATTGACTTATTTCACTTACACAATACCCTCTAGTTCCATTCACGTCACTGCAAATGGCAAGATTTCATTTTTTTTGATGGCTGAGTAGTATTCCATAGTATATATATACCACATCTTCTTTATCCATTCATCTGTTGATGGACATCTGGGCTCTTTCCATATTTTGGCTATTGTGGACATTGCTGCTATAAACATTGGGGTGCAGGTGCCCCTTCGAATCACTACATTTGTATCTTTGGGGTAAATACCCAGTAGTGCAATTGCTGGGTCGTAGGGTAGCTCTATTTTCAACTTTTTGAGGAACCTCCATACTGTTTTCCAGAGTGGCTGCGCCACCAACAGTGTAAGAAAGTTCCCCTTTCTCTGCATCCTCGTCAACATCTGTCATTTCCTGACTTAATTTTAGCCATTCTGACTGGTGTGAGGTGGTATCTCATTGTGGTTTTGATTTGTATTTCCCTGATTCTGAGTGATGTTCAGCATTTTTTCATGTGTCTATTGGCTATTTGTATGTCTTTGCCCATTTCTTGATTGGATTATTTGTTCTTTAGGTGTTGAGTTTGATAAGTTCTTTATAGATTTTGGATACTAGCCCTTTATCTGATAATGTCATTTGCTAGTATCTTCTCCCATTCTGTTGGGTCTTTTGGTTTTGTTGATTGTTTCCTTTGCTGTGGAAAAGCTTTTTATCTTGATGAAGTCCCAATAGTTCATTTTTGCCCTTGCTTCCCTTGCCTTTGGAGACATGTCTAGCGAGAAGTTGCTGCAGCTGAGGTCGAAGAGGTTGCTGACTGTGTTCTCCTCTAGGATTTTGATGGATTCCTGTCTCACATATAGGTCTTTCATCCATTTTGAGTCTATTTTTGTGTATGGTGTGAGGAAATGGTCCAGTTTCATTCTTTTGCATGTGGCCACACTTAAAAAATTCTGTATTTAATTTTTTGAATAGATATTACATTCTCATAGCTCAAATATAAAAATACTTATATGCTCAGATTTTTTTTTTTTTTTTTTAGAGCGAGAGCTTGCATGCGGTGGAGGTCGGGGAGTAGAGGGAGAGAGAATCTTTTTTTAAGATTTTATTTATTTATTTGACAGAGAGAGAGAGAGTGAGAGGGGGCACAAGCAGAGGAAACAGCAGGCAAAGGGAGAGGGAGAATCAGGTTCCCCACTGAGCAAGGAGCCCAATGCGGAGCTGGATCCCAGAAACTGGGAGAGAGAATCTTAAGCAGGCTTCCGCACAGTGCAGAGCTGACGTGAGGCTCGATCTCATGATCCACCCCTGAGATCATGACCTGGGCTGAAATCAGGAATTGGGCGCTCAACCAACTAAGCCACCCAGGTGCTCCTCAGAAATTTTATTTTTAAGTAAACTACCCCCAACCTGGGGCTCAAATTCACGACCCCATGATCAAGAGTCGCATGCTCTACTGACTGAGCCAGCCAGGTGCCCTGACTCAGAGATTTTTTCAATGTTTATACAAACATTTATCTTTGAGCTCTTTCCAAATACATATATAAATAGCTTCTTTTTCCTCCCTCCCTTCCTCCCTCCCTCCTTCCCTTCCTTCCTTCCTTCCTTGTTTCTTTCTTCGTTTTTTTTTTTTTTTTTTAGATTTTATTTATTTATTTGACACAGAGAGACACAGTGAGAGAGGGAACACAAGCAGGGGGAGTGGGAGAGGGAGAACCAGGCTTCCAACTGAGTAGGAAGCCTGATGCGGGGCTTGATTCCAGGACCCTGGGATCATAACCTGAGCCGAAGGCAGACACTTAACGACTGAGCCACTCAGGTGCCCTCTTTCTTTTTTTCTTTTTGTCTTTTTATTGAGGTATAATTGACATGTAACATTATATTAGTTTCAGTTATAAAATACAATGTTTCAGTATTTTATGTATTGCAAAATGATCACCACAATAAGTCTAGTTAACATCTGTCAACCATACAGTTACAAATTTTTTTTTCTTGTGATTAGAACTTGTAGGATCTACTCTCTTGGCAGCTTCCAAATATGTAATATGGTATCATTAACTATAATCACCGTACTGTACATCCCCATGACTTATTTTATAACTGGAAGTTTGTATCTTTTGGCTCCCTTCACCCATTTTGCCCATCACCCTCTTGTTCATTTTTATTTATTTTTATTTTTAAGAGATTTATTTATTTGAGAGCAAGAGAGAAAAAATGTAAGAAGCGGGAGGAGCAGAGGAAGAGGGAGAGAGAGAATCCTCAAGCAGATTCCCTGCAGGGCACAGAGGGGAGTGGCAGGCAGAGGGAGAAGCAGGCTTCCCACAGAGCAGGGAGCCCGATGCGGGACTAGATCCCAGGACCCTGGGATCATGACCTCACCTGAAGGTAGACGCTTAATGACTGAGCCACCCAGGCACCCCTGGTTGTTTTAACTCTTATTAACACAAAAGTGCTAGGGGCGCCTGAGTGGCTCAGTTGGTTAAGCGACTGCCTTCGGCTCAGGTCATGATCTTGGAGTCCCTGGATCGAGTCCCTGGATCGAGTCCCGCATCGGGCTGCCTGCTCGGCAGGGAGTCTGCTTCTCCCTCTCCCACTCCCCCTGCTTGTGCTCCCTCTCTCGCTGTGTCTTTCTCTGTCAAATAAATAAATAAAATCTTAAAAAAAAAAAAAAGTGCTGCAGTGAATAACCTTGTACCTACAGAGTAGATGTAGGTTAAATTCCTGGAAGTAGACTTGTGTGATTTTGATACATACTGCCAAGTTATCCTGCTTAGGTAAATTACTCTCCCTCCAGCAATGTAGGAGAATGCCAGTTCCCCTACAGCTCTGCCAGCCCAGAATATTTTTAACTTGTGGATTTTGGCCAGTCATTGAATAGGCATCAGATAAACAGTGATTTCTTAGTATGATTTTAACTTGCATTTATCTTAGGAAAGGTAAATAATCTTACTCCTATTTAAGAGCCATTTCTCTTTCAACCTTTACTCTTTTTTCAACCATCCAAAATCTTTGCTCATTTTCCTAATGGATTGTTGGTCTTTTTCTTCTAAACTTATAAGAACTCTTTGTATAATAGATTGTCCCTTTGTCCGTAATAGGAATTGCGGGACGCTTCACTCACTTTCTCCTTTCCTTAATCATGTATGGAGAAAGGTGTCCATTTCAGTCCCTGTGGGGTGCGTTCCTCAAGTTTTGATAGGCAGTGTTTCCATTTTCATTGTTTTTATGTAATTGCTGATTTCTCATTTTTCACTGTTATGTCAGTGATTCATTGGTGATTATCGACTTTCTCTGGTGAACTTTAAAAGATTGTCTGCGTGTGCTTGAAAGTATGTGTTTTCTCTATTCAGTTCAAGACTAATTGTATTGGTCAAGTTTTCTATTAATTTTATTTTGTCCACGTGGCCAATAATTGAAAGAGGTGTATTAAAATTTTCACTGTGATGGTGGATTTGGCAATTTTGTTAATTTTTCCTTCATATATCTTGAGACTGTGGTAGATGCATATAAATTCAGAATAGTGATATCTTCATGGTAAGTTATTCCTCTTATATTCCTCTTGTACCTTAATGTTGTGGTCATTTTTTTTCCTAATCACATTTTAAAAATATTGCAAAATACACCATACTATATAAAATGGTATAAAACATGCGTCTGTTGTGTAAGGATGAATAAAGGAGATACCCATCCAATCGCCTTAGGTTATGAAAGAATACTGACAGTACCTTGAGTTCCTCTGTGCCCCCACACACCACATCGCTCTCTCTCCCTTTACCACAGAGCTAACAGCTATCCTAACTTTGAGAGGAGAACTCCTTTGCTTTTCTCTAGAGTTTTGCCATCTGTGTATGCATCTCATTTAATTTAGCTGCCTTCTTCTGAACTTTATACAAATGGTATCATATTGTATGAAAACATGCAGAGTGCATACAAGGAAATCTGGGGTTTGTTTCTTTTGCTCGGTACTGTGTTTGAGATTCAGCCCCGTCAAGGTCCGGAGCTGCTGTGCACTTGCTTACCGGCCTGCAGCATATTCCTTTGTATAGTTCGTCGTCATCTTTTCATCTAAATTACCTTTTGCGGACATTTGGGTTGTTACCAGTTTTCTGCTATTACCAAAACCTGCTGCTATGTACAACATTCTTGTAAGTATCTCCTAGTATAATGCACAAGGATCTCTTGAAGGAGAATTTTGCCTGGGCATAGGATTGCTGGGTCATGGGCTATGAAGGTGATGAGCCCCTGTTCTACTTTATTTGGCATTGCAGAATATTTTCCCAAGTTTTGGTTCCCATTCATATTATTGCAGTATGACTTCCCAACATCCCATATCTTGGCCAATATATATTACCGGACTTTCAAATCTTCACTAATTCGGTGGATGTGTAATGGTATCTCATGATGAATTTAATTCGCATTTCACTGATTCCTAAGAACTGGTCATTCTTTCAAGAATTTATTAATATGAAACTGATTTAAACTAATGTACTTAATTAATATCCTAATATTAAACCAAACTTTAATTTGAAATTAAATGATTTATTGATTTTCTAATGTTAAACCAATTTTGCATTCCCGAGATGAACCCAGTTTGGTCATATGTATTATCCTTGACTATTCTTTTTAGATCTTGCTGGATTCAGTTTGCTGCTTTTTAAAGGACTCTGTATATATCTCTTGAGAGAGACTGACCTGTAGTTTTTCCTTCTAGTACTGTCCTTATCACGTTTTGGTAACAAGATTATGCTCTCCTCAAAAGATGAGTTAAAAAATGTTCTCACTTTTTCTATACTCCAAAGAATGTTTAAGATTGTAATTTTTTTTTTTTAAGTAGGCTCCACACCAGCATGGGGCTTGAACTCATGACCCTGAGATCAAGACTTAACTGGCTGAGCCACCCAGGTACCTCAAGATTGCAGTTTTTTTATTCCTTGAGCGTTTGCTAGAGTTAATCTGGAAAATCATGTTGGTCTACATTTTCGTTGTGGGAAGATTTTCAGCTTGATTTTCTTGTTCATTTTAGGAATATTCAAAGTTTTCTATTTCTTTGTGTCAGTTATAGTAAGGTGTATTTTTAGGAATTTATCCATTTCATCTGATTTTTCAGATTTATTGTCATAAAGTTGTTCATGAGACCGTTCTATTATTATCTTTTTAATCTCTGTAGCATTTGTGATTAGGTTCCTCTTTTCATTCCTCATGGGTTGTTTGCCTCCTTTGTTACTAGTCAGTCTCACCAGATGTTGGTCAGTTGTATTACTCTTTTTAGAGAACCAACTATTTTGGCTCTATTGAGTTTCTGTATTGCATCTGTTTTCTATTTTATTAATGTCTACTCTTTATTTTCCTTCCTTCTGCTTTCTTGGGTTTATTTTACTGTTCCATTTTTAACTTCTTGAAATGAATGCTTAACCCCTTCATTTTCAGCTTTTCCTTTTTTATAAACATTTCTTATAAATTTCTCTCCAAGCACTACTTTAGTTATTATAAGTTTTTATGGCTATTTTAAATTTCTTTACCTAAATTTCTTTTTTTTTTCAACCCCCCCTCCCCTCCAGCAACCCTCAGTTTGTTTCCTATAAGTAAGAGTCTCTCATGGTTTGTCTTCCTTTCTGATTTCATCTTGTTTTATTTTTCCCTCTCTTCCCCTATGATCCTCTGTTTCATTTCTTAAATTCCACATATGAGTGAGATCATGTGATAATTGTCTTTCTCTGATTGACTTATTTCACTTAAACAATATTCTCTAGTTCCATCCATGTCATTGCAAATGGCAAGATTTCATTTTTTGATGGCTAAGTAGTATTCCATAGTATATATGTACCACATCTTCTTTCTCCATTCATCTGTTGATGGACATCTGGGCTTTTTCCATATTTTGGCTATTGTGGACATTACTGCTCTAAACATCGGGGTGCACATACCCTTTCGGATCCCTACTTTTGTATCTTTGGGGTAAATACCCAGTAGTGCAATTGCTGGATCGTATGGTACCTCTATTTTCAACTTTTTGAGGAACCTCCATACTGTTTTCCAGAGTGGCTGTACCAGTTTGCATTCCCACCAACAGTGTAAGAGGGTTCCCCTTTCTCCGCATCCTCGTCAACATCTGTTGTTTCCTGACTTGTTAATTTTAGCCATTCTGACTGGTGTGAGGTGGTATCTCATTGTGGTTTTGATTTGTATCTTTATCTAAATTTCAAACGGATAATACTTTTCCATGATTGAAAACCCAGACAGTATAGAAATTTTTGTGCAAGGAAAATTCCCCCTCCCAAACTTAATCTCCCACCTGCTCAGTTCCCATTCATGCCGCACCCCCCACAGGTCACCTTGCTCTTAGTGTTTCATGTGCACTCCTTGCCTTTCTTTGTGGTTCACAAGCAGTTATGACTAGAGAATCTTATTTCTTTTTCTCTCTTTTTTTATACACAACGTTTAGTTTATTAAACATGTGTTGCAACTTGTTTTTATATATCATGACAATAATTCTTAGAGATCTTTCTGGATCTCTTTCTGGCCTTACATCTAGAGCTTTGTTTTTTGTTTTTACTTCTGCATATTATTCCACTGGATGAATGTCCCATCATTTTGTCATCATTGCTGTAGTGAGTAAATAGTTTTCCCTCCAGTTTTTGTTGTTATAAAAGGTTATTACATTATACATATATTCATGTGTAAATATGTCTTAAAAGTATAAGTGCTGGGTGCAGTTTATATGTATTTAAGATTGTCCTTGTAAAACCTTTATTTTGGAAAGTTAGAAATACATAAAATCAGAGATAATTGTACAATGACCCCGTGATCATCTAGTTTCAACAAATATGTCCAGTCTCATTTTATCTATCTTCTTGCCCATCTCCCTCCACTACCGCCTCCACTGCCAGACTATTTGGAAGTAAATTACAGACATCATTTCATCCATAAATATTTCTGTATTTATCCCTCTAAAGTTAAAGCTCTTTTAGGGGCCCCTGGGTGGCTCGGTCGGTTAAGCGTCCGACTCTTGGTTTCAGCTCAGGTCATGATCTCCGCTGAGCATGAAGTCTGCTTGAGATTCTGTCTCTCCCTCTCACTCTGCGTCTCCCTCCATCACACGTTCATTCTCTCTCTCTCAAATAAATAAATCTTTTTTTTAAAAAAGCTCTTTTAGGGACGCCTGGGTGGCTCAGTTGGTTAAGCGTTTGCCTTCAGCTCGAGTCATGATCTCAGGGTCCTGGGATCAAGTCCCACATCTGGCACCTTGCTCAGCGAGGAGCCTGCTTCTCCCTCTGCCCACTCCCCTGCTTGTGCTCTCTCTCTCTCTCTGACAAATAAATAAAAAAAAACTTAAAAATAAATGACAAAGCTCTTTTTTTTTTTAAGATTTTACTTATTTATTTATTTGAGAGAAAGAGAGAGAGACAGAGAAAAAGCATGAGAGGGGAGAGTGTCAGAGGGAGAAGCAGGCTCCCTGCTGAGCCGGGGGCCCGATGTGGGACTCGATCCCAGGACTCCGGGATCATGACCTGGGCTGAAGGCAGTTGCTTAACCAACTGAGCCACCCAGGTGCCCAATGAAAAAGCTCTTTTAAAAACATAACTACAGTACCATATCACACTAAAGAATTAATAGTAATTCCTTAGTATTATCAAATATTCAGTATCTTCAGGTTTCCCTGATTTTCTTATATATCTCATAATTACATAGAATATCTGGTAGTTGTGCTATTTGAGTCCTTTACATTCGTTGAGACTTGTTAAATGGCCCAGTATATGTCAGTTTCTCGGAATGTTTCTTTGTGCTAGAAAAGAACGTGTACTCTGTTGTTAGGTACAGTGTTTTCTGTATGTCTTTCAGGTCATGATTATTAATTGTGCTGTTCAATCATTTGTCTTCTGCTATAATTATTGACTTGTCTGTTATTCCTTATTCTTAAA
Source organism: Mirounga leonina (assembly GCF_011800145.1). NCBI lineage: Eukaryota > Metazoa > Chordata > Mammalia > Carnivora > Phocidae > Mirounga > Mirounga leonina. Next base: position 21,219,828 of record NW_023270314.1, on the reverse strand, counting down.
ATTTATTCATTATTCTGTCTGTTGTTGCTTTATGTATCTTGGGGCAATCTGTTCATTTCTTCAACAAATGTTTATTGAGGGCTTCTACGTGCCAGGCGCTGTTGTAGTTGCTAGGGATATTTTGGTGGACAAAAAAGACAAAAATTCCTGCTCTAGTTGGGAGAGACAAACAATAAGGAAGATAAAGAATTACATACAATTTAGGGTATTATGTTGAGCGAAATAACTCAAACAGAGAAAGACATGTATCATATGATCTCACTGGTATGAGGAATTCGTAATCGCAGGAAACAAACTGAGGGTTGCTGGAGTGGGGGTTGGGGTGGGAGGAATGGGGTGAATGGGTGATAGACACTGGGGAGGGTATGTGCTCTGGTAAGCGCTGTGAATTGTGCAAGACTGTTGACTCTCAGATCTGTACCTCTGAAACAAATAATGCAATATATGTTAAGAAAAAAAAAAGAAGAAGAAGGTAGCAGGAGGGAAAGAATGAAGGGGGGGAAATCGGAGGGGTAGACGAACCATGAGAGACGATGGACTCTGAAAAACAAACTGAGGGTTCTAGAGGGGAGGGGGGTGGGAGGATGGGTTAGCCTGGTGGTGGGTATTGAGGAGGGCACATTCTGCATGGAGCACTGGGTGTTATGCACAAACAATGAATCATGGAACACTTCATCTAAAACTAATGATGTAATGTATGGGGATTAACATAAGAATAAAAAAAATTACATACAATTTAAATTATCTTCCTCATAAGTTGAACTTTTAACATTATGAATTGATCTTCTCTATCTTAATTTTTTTTACTTACAGTCTCTTGTGTGGTAATAGAACTGTATGACAGCTTTCACTGAGTTTACTGTATTTTTTTCATCCTTTTACTTTTATCCTTTCTGTATTCTTATGTCTTAAATGTGTTCTGTAAACAGCATTGTTATATTTTTAGAAATTTTTAACCATTTATTTTTTATATATATAAATTCATATATATATTTTTTGGATTTACTTCTAACATTTTATTTTATGCTTTCTTTTATTCTATCTGTTCTGTTTCTTTTTCTCTCCTTTCTTGCTTTTATTTTCTTTCATTTTGTCTTAATCATGCCACCTTTTCTTTCACCTGAGTAAGAAGTTATGCAGTATTTTTTTCAGTAAGAGTTTTGTAAAGATATGAGTCACATGCCATGCAATTCAGCACACAGTTTAGTGGTGTGTAGTATATTCAGAGTTGTGCCATCATCACCACAATTACGTTCAGAACATCTTCCTCACCCTAAAAGAAAGCCCCTACTCTTTGGCAGTTACTTTCCATCAAACTGTCCCCTTGACCACACCCACCACTCTAGACAACGTCTCATCTTTCTGTCTCTACCGATTTGCCTCTTCTGGACATTTCATGTGACTGGAATCATACAATATGTGACCTTTGTGTCTGGCTTCTTTCTTTCTTTTTTTTTTTTTAAACAATTTTTTTTTTTTAAGATTTTATTTATTTATTTGAGAGAGAGAATGAGAAAGAGAGAGCACATGAGAGGGGGGAGGGTCAGAAAGAGAAGCAGACTCCCTGCTGAGCAGGAAGCCCTATGCGGGACTCGATCCTGAGACTCCAGGATCATGACCTGAGCCGAAGGCAGTCGCTTAACCAACTGAGCCACCCAGGCGCCCGTGGCTTCTTTCACTTACTGTGTTTTCAAGGATCATCCATGGGTAGCATCACCATTACTTTCTTACATGTTATTGCCAAGTACTGTTCCACATACTGTTCATCCATTCATCACTTGGTGGACATTTGGGTTATTTACACTTTTTAGTTTTATGAACAATGCTGCTTTTAACACTTGTGAACAAGATTTTGTGTGGACATAGGTTTTCATTTCTCTCGGTAGATACCAAGGAGTAGAACTGCTGGATCATACAGTGAACTTTTGGAGAAACTGCCAGACTTTTCCCAAAGCAGTAGCACCATCTTACAATCCCGCTAGCAGTATCTGAGGGTTTCTCCACATCCTCATCAACATTTGCTTTTATCTTTTAAACTATAGCCATCCTAATGAGTGTGAAGTGGCATTTCATTGTGGTTTTGATTTGCATTTCCCTGATGGTAAAAGATGTGGCACATCTTTTCATGTGCTTTATTAGCGAGTTGTGTATCTTCTTTGGAGAGATGTCTATTCAGATCTTTCCAGGTGCCCCTAGGATTTTCTATATATAAAATCATCTGTAAATGGAGAGAGTTGTATTTTTTTCTTTCCAATATTGATGCCTTTTATTTCATTTTCTTGCCTTATTGGCCTAGTCAAATGTTGAATGGAAGTGGCACAAGCAGACATCCTTGTCTTACTCCCTTTTTTTTTTTTTTTTGAGAGAGAGAGAAAGAGCTTGAGCATGAGACAGAGCTGGGAGAGGGAGGAAGGGGGAGAGGGGAAGAGAGAGAATCTCAAGCAGGCTCCATGCCCAGTTTGGAGCCAACATGCGGCTTGATCTCACAACCCCAGGATCATGACCTGAGCCAAAAAATCAAGAGTTAGACACTCAACCAACTGAGCCACCCTGGCGCCCCGTCCTTGTCTTATTCCTGATCTTAGGGGGAAACCATTCAGTTTTTCACCATTAAGTATAGATTTGGTATCTGGGTTATAATACTGGCTTTGTAGTATGAGTTGGGGGGAATATTCCCTCCTCTTCTTTTTTTCTGGAAGAGTTTGATTAGGATTGGTATTTATTGGTTTTTAAATATTTGGTAGAATTCACCAGTAGACCCATCTGGCCCAAGATTTTCTATGTGGTTAGTTTCTGGATTACTAATTCAATCTCTTTACTTACGGGGTCTGTTCATATTGTCTCTTTCTTCTTGAGTCAATTTTGGTAGTTGTGCCTTTCTAGAAATTTGTCCATTTCATCTAAGTTATCTGATTTGTTGGCATGTAGGTGTTCATAGTATTTCTTTACAATCCTTTTTTGTTTCTGTAAGGTTGATAGTAATATCCCCTCTTTCATTCCTGATTATACTAATTTCAGTCTTCTCTTTTTTTCTTGGTAGGTCTAGCCAAAGTTTTGTCACTTACTGATCTTTTCAAAACAACTTTTAGTTTCATTGGTTTTTCTCTGTTGTTTTTCTATTCTCTATTTCACTTATTTTTGTTTTAATCTGTATTCCTTCTTTCCCTCTGCTTGCTTTGGGCTTAGTTTGCTTTTCTTTTTCTAGTGATTTAAGGTAGAAGGTTAAGTTACTGATTTGAGGTTTTTTTTCTTTCTTAATATTGTCTTTTGCAGGGAAAATTTTTAATCATATATATACACATACATGTGTACACACACAAAAGGAATATATACATTTCAAATACATATAAGTACAGTTGACCCTTGACTAAAGCAGGTTTGAACTGTGTGGGCCTACTTATAAGACGATTTTTTTCAGTAAATATATTGAAAAATTTTTTGGAGATTTATGACAATTTGAAAGAACTCACAGATTAACCACATAGCCTAGAAATATTGGGAAAATTAAGTTAGGTATATCATGAATGCATGAAATATATGTAGGTAGTAGTCTATCATTTGCTACCATAAAATATACATAAATCTATTATAAAGGTTAAAATTTGTCAAAACTCAGGCACAGACTTATAGACCATATATGGTGCCATTCACAGTAGAGAGAAATGTAAACAAACATAAGGATGCAGTAGTAAATCATAACAGCATAAAACCGTAGTACATTCTGTATGACTGTAACACTTTCGTAGCCACCTGCTGTTGCTGTTGGGATGAGCTCAAGTATTGCAGGTATCTGCTCCAAACTCCATGACGCTAATCATCTCGGCATGAGCAGTTTGTCTCCAGTAACTTGTATATCACAGTTAAAAGTGACCTCAGTGTCCCTAACACCCTGCATTGTTCAAGGGTCAACTGTGTATATATATATATCTATCTCAAATACATATAAGTATATATACGCTGTATTTATATAAAGCAAGAATGTGAAACACAAACTGGCTGGTTACCTGCAGGGAAGCTGCCTGAATTCAATTCCTGTTTTTACCACTTACCAGTGGTCCACCTGACTGAGTCCCTTAACCTGCATCAAACCTCAGTTTTTTGAGCCACAAACTTGTGATATGCATCCCTCCCTCACTAGGTTTTGGTGATAATTAACGGGGCTAATGTGTGTACAGTGTTATCCACACAATGCACGCACAGAACCAGACACACAGTAAGGGCCACATAACAGGCGGCCGCTCCCGGAACAAAAGCTCCTTATTAGTAGTAATTATTATTTGTCCGCCCTCTCCATCCTGGCAGTTCCTCTGTGACGAGGGTGCTGGTATGTCCGGGGACTACATCGACCGTGTGGATGAGCCCTTGTCCTGCTCCTATGTGCTGACCATTCGGACGCCTCGGCTCTGCCCCCACCCTCTCCTCCGGCCCCCACCCAGTGCCGCCCCCCAGGCCATTCTCTGTCACCCTGCCCTGCAGCCCGAGGAGTACATGGCCTACATTCAGAGGCAAGCTGGTGAGTAATGAGAAGGCCAGGAGAGGAAGAAGTGACACGGGGCGGGGCCGGTGGAAGAGAAGGGATGGAGAGCCCAGAGGCACGTGGCCTCTCCTGCCCACACACTGTTTCTCAGTAGACTCCAAGCAGTATGGGGATAAAGTCCTAGAGGAGCTGCAAGGCCCAGAGACCCAAATGTGGAGTGAGGCCCAGCCGGGGACAGTGCCCTCAGAGAGAGCAGGTAGGACCTTGTTGCCCCAGTTCCACGAAACCTCTCTCCGTTTCTTCCCTTCCCCCAGTCTTACTGCCCTGGACTGACTGTTGGGGGCGGTAGGAAGTACTCTGGGTCCTGATTCCTTAGCAATAGTGAAGGAAAATGTACCCCATTCTACTTGCTCCCTTCCATTTCTCCCCTCCTGTCAGATTCCTCCCTGTTCTCTCTATCCCAGGTGCACGCCCCACCAAGGATGACAGTAAGGAATCAGATTTCTGGAAGATGCTTCATGAGCCAGAGGAGCAGACCCCTGGGGCAGAGGAGGCTCAGGCTGAGGTGAGAGCCAGCTTCCCGGCCATTTCTCTGATGAGGCTGGCCCTGGGCGAGCTGAGGTCATCACAAGATGACCTACACCTGTCTAGGGAGGCAAGGCTGTACCCCGAACCACCGCCTTACGAGTGTGGTAGACATAAACACCTAGTGTACTGGACTGTGCCCTTTCTCCTCATCAGGAGCAGGAACCAAACCCTGAGGCAGCAGATCCAGCTCCGGGCCCTCCCCATGGTGAGCGAACCCTCCCTGTCTCCTTTACTGGTTGAATGTATTCTGGGGTTGGCTGGGGTTGGGGGTGGGGTGGAGCTAAACACTGGTCGGGGAGGTTGGGCGGCCAGGCCAGCATCCAATTCATTGCTGCAGGAGGTAATGCTGTTTGCAGACAGCAGTTCCCTTCTAGGGAGATAGCAGGACACAGCGGGTCTGCTACTTGCTGACTTTGTAATCCTGGGTGATTTCACTTAACCTCCGTTTCCTCAGCCCCCAACAGTGGGTAATACCCCTACCTTGCAGGGTGGTTGTGAGGTTAAGAGAATGAGTCTGTAATTCGTAGCAGAGTGCCTGGAACAGAGTGGACAATCAGTGGTTTGTATTTGTGGAAAGGGGAGAACAGTATCCAGGGAGGAATCTGTGGCCCTAGAATCTCTTCCGTGGGCCTAAAACCTGGAGTAGTTGTCAGCAGGGCCAGCGCCAGGAGCTCGTTAGCATCCCCTCGCTCACCTGTGGGCCCACCTCAGGACAGTGCTCTCCAGGGGGCTGTGTTGGCCCCATCTCACCAGACGGGTGGCTCCTGGAGGCGGGGGCCACGTCTTTCCTTGGTCTCCTCAGGAAATCAAAATAGAATTTAGGACACAACTGGTTCACTCCTGCTCTTTCATCTCAGATTTTCAGAACAATGTGCAGGTCAAAGTCATCCGGAGTCCTGCGGACTTGATTCGATTGATAGAGGAGCTGAAAGGTGGCTCAAAAAAGGTATGGGCCCTGCTTAAGGGAGGGAGCACTTGGACAACCGCCCCTGACCTGGGCCTGAAGTGAGCCCCGTGGAGCTGACTCCCTTTCTTTTCCCCATCCCGAGACTACCCGCCCCCCTCCCGCCCTGCGACCGAGCTCCAGCCACTGTATGTCTGCCACCCGGGCGCCTCTCCTGAAACCCCAACTGTCCACCTCTTTCTTCTGGTCCCCATCTACCCAGGGGAGGCCAGACGGAGGCCAAGAGCAGCCTGCAGACGATGCTGCAGAAGTCCCTCACAGGGAAGCAGAGGTGAAGGAAAAGAGTGAGGCGGATCATCAGAACCAGGTGGAAGAAGAGGAGGAGGAGGATGAAGACGAAGATGAGGATGAACAGCAGTTACTGGGAGAGTTTGAGAAGGAACTGGAAGGGATACTGCTGCCCTCAGACCGAGACCGGCTCCGGTCGGAGGTGAAGGCCGGCATGGAGCGGGAACTGGAGAACATCATCCAGGAGGTGCGCACGGCTCTCACTGCCCACGCTCCCGGCGCTCCCGCAGCCCACCGCTCCTGGGGGCTGGGCCGGCCTGAGGGCCCAAAGGGAGCCCTAGGGAAGGGGGCGCAGAGAGAGGGCTGGGACGTGGCTAGTGCTCTCCCGGAGAGCGTGGACCGCTGACCACCCCCCCCCAGCCCCTTGACTCCCCACTCCTGCCTTGGGCACTCCAGACAGAGAAGGAGCTGGGCCCAGACGGGCTGCAGAAGGAGTCCGAGCGTGACCGGGCGATGCTGGCCCTGACCTCCACTCTCAACAAACTCATCAAAAGGCTGGAGGAAAAACAGAGTCCAGAACTGGTGAAGAAGCACAGGAAAAGGAGGGTTGTCCCCAAAAAGCCTCCCCTCTCCCCCCAAACAGCAGGTAAGAGCTGTCAGACAGGGAGGGGCAGTCAAGCCCATTGTCTTTATCCCTCAGCTGGTGGACCCTGGAGGGGATCGTGTTCTTTCCCTTCTGAGGGAGCTTACTCCCTTCCTTCTTTCTGGAATGCTGTGTTCATGCCTGCCTTCTTCCCACGGCATCCCTTTGCCTCGTTAGCTCCTATTCATTCATCTTTTTGGGAAGCAGCTTCTAGAACATGTCTGTCTTGTTTTCTGGCTTGCTTCTGTGCACCTAGTGCCTGGCACTTTCCTGGCACATAGTGGGTGGTCAGGAGACAGGAACGGAACGACTGCGAGTGGGCCTGCGTGCTGAAGACCACACAGTGGTGAAGGATGCGGCTTATCAACAATGAGCCCTTTGCGCTGGGAGGGGCCCCAGCCAGTGGGGTGTGAATAGGCAAGCCCAGCTATTTATAAGCCCGTTGCCTGGACAGACTTGAAGTTATTGCTTCTTCTTGCACCCCCTGATCTCCCTTCCACAGGGTCGTATGAGATCAGACATTCCAAATGGAATGTTCTGTTTTCACACCGTCCATCCCACTACCTCTATGAACTTTGGAATGTCTTTCGAGTACCAGCATGTGGAGTACCAAACCACAGTTTTCCAACCTGGCTTTTTAAAACTTTTTTGTTGGCCCAGGTGGCCTGATTTTTGCCTCAGAAAACACAGTTGTTTTTCCTGTAGGGGACAGGCAGAGAATTATTGGTCCGGGAGGGAAAAGGGAGGCTGCAGTTGGTGGAGGGAGCTTTATAGGTTTGAAGGGGAGGGCACTAATTTATTCTGAGCCCTGGTTCATCTATATGTTTGTGATGGAAAACTGCCCGAACCAGTGGATGGCTTAGGGAGGGGTGACCACCACAGCCCCTAACCTGGAGTCACGGCTCTGCTTTGTGTCTCCCTGTGTGTCTCCCCCTCTAAGAGGAGGATCCTGAGCACAGAGTCCGGGTCCGGGTCACCAAGCTCCGTCACGGAGGCCCCAATCAGGATCTGACTGTCCTCGAGATGAAACGGGAAAACCCACAGCTGAAACAAATCGAGGGGCTGGTGAAAGAGCTGCTGGAGAGGGAGGGGCTCACGGCGGAAGGTGGGCCCTGGGGCTGGCTGGCTTAAGAGCTGTTGGCAGGGCCTGCTGCCTGAGGTGGAGGGGCTGGGTCAAGGTGGACTGGAAACCTCGCTGGGGACCTGGGAGGCCGAGGGCCCTGCACAGAGGCTCCCATCCTGCCTCTCCTCTCACTGCCCACGCGGCTTCTTTCCAGGGAAAATTGAAATCAAAATCGTGCGACCAGGGGCAGAAGGGACAGAGGAGGATGCCCGTTGGCTGACTGACGAGGACACGAGAAACCTCAAGGAGATTTTCTTCAATATCTTGGTGAGAGGCAGCCCACCCCGGCCCTGGCTCTCCAAGCCTTCACCCTGCTCTAGCGCACGGTGGAGTTGAGAGCATGGCCAGGCGCATCCTGGCCAGTCCCAGCCTCGCCCCCTTCTGAGCTGCTGGAATTTCGGGCGGCTGTTCCCTAGCGAAGTGCGGGTGCTGGGTCCCCTGCCCGCACCGCCCCCCCCCCCCGGGGCCAGTCCCCGGACCCTCGGGCGCCCAGCGCCGCCCTTGGCTCACCAGCAGCCACCCCGCTCACCGTGCGCCCTCGCCGGCCTCCCCGCAGGTGCAGGGAGCAGAGGAGGCGCAGAAAGAGCGGCAACGGCAGAAGGAGCTGGAGAGCAATTACCGCCGCGTGTGGGGCTCTCGCGGCGGGGAGGGCACAGGGGACCTGGAGGAGTTTGACTTCTGAGACCACCAGTGCGGTCAGCTGGCCAAGGAGTCCAGAGCCTGCCCAGACTGGCCCTGCCTCCTCCCCCACCCGCGCCCGGGGCCCTGAAGTCGAAACAGCAGAGGCGCACTGGGCTGTGGACCTGGCCTCCTGCCCCGGGGAGGGGGGGGAGGGGGGGCGGCGCCTCCGCCTCCGCCTCCGCCTCCGTCTCGGCCGCTGCTGCTGAGAGCCACCCAAGACCTGGCAGGCCTGTGGGGTTTGCTCTCCCAGGCTTCTCCACAGCCCTTTCCTTTCTCCCTGGCTGCCCGGTCCCGGTCCCCTAACTTGTCGGTTCCTTTCTCCTCCCTCCCTAGAGAGTTGATGAGATCTTTTGAAGGAGGGCAGGGAGAGCAAGAAGAGTGGGGCAGTTCAGCAGGTCCCCCACACCCTGCCTGAGCTGCTCTTCCGGGCCACCCCCTTCCCTTGGATCGGCTTGGGATTCCCTCCTCCTTTCCCTGCCCACACTGTTCCCTACAATCCGGGCTTCCGAGTTGAGGTGCCTCCGCCTCTGTTTCTGAGGAAATGGGAGAAAGTTGCCCAGCACCCCTGACACGATGCCACCGAACAGGGTGGGGTACAGAACCACCCACCATGTTCTTGAACAATCAGGTTTCTCAATAAATAACTGGACCATCAATCCATCAATCTGTGATTTCTTCTCAGGGGGTAGGTGGGGTGGAGGCCCTAGCAGGCATGAGGGTTCTTCTCAGGGTGGAGTGCACACTCTCCCATCCCATTCTGTGCTCCGCAGCCCCTCCCCCTCCGAAGTGGCACCAGTGGGGACTGGGATGCACGGGAAGAGACCAGGACAGAGGAACAAAGTCCACTGACCTGAAACCCTTGTAGTTCTGTTGTCCCTCCTCTTCCTCCTCTATTTCTATTCCTTCTCCTCTCCTCCTTCACATCCAGAAAGCAGAGTGCACAGCATGGAGTTACCCCACCACGGGGACCCTCCTGCTGAACCCCCCCCCCCACAGCGTGCTGCAGCTTCTGTTGGCCACCCGCACCCCGTGCCCACCTGCCATACCACGTCCTTTCTGCCAGGCCCAGAGAGGGCACTGCTGCCCACCTATGCCAGCTTCCTACTGTGCCGAGGGCGGGAGGGTCAGGGTAGGTCTCTTCTCCTCCCTGTTGCCAAGTGCACACACGGGGCCCCTCACCTCCCCCTTTCTCCTCTTGCTCTCCATCTCTGAGATGTACAGTCTTTCTGCTGAAGATGGCACTGACTCACAGGTAAGCCAGAGGCCATTGAACTCCTGGGTCTCCAGAAGTCAAAGTGAGATTCGATCGTTGTTGAAGGATGTTGTCTGAGACCGACCTTCTTTCTAAATGTAGCCGGGTGCTTATTTTGCATGTCATGCTGACATTGTTTTACGGAGAAATGTAAATGGGTAGACTTGCGAAATCTTGCTTGCCCAGATCCATCTGGGTATCTTGCGGGGAGGACTGCTTCCCAAGGGCAGCTGCAGTCGGAATGCTGGGTTCATATCGCCACTCCTCTCTTTACTCAGTGGGGCCATGAACGAGTTATTTAACTTTTCAAGCTGTTTCCTCCCGGGTAAGTTGTGGATAATCACACTGGCCTCCCTTGGTGGTTGTGAGTATTGAAGGAAATCTACTGCGTGTGTCATCCTCTTAGCACAGCACGTGGCCCGCAGGAAGTGCTCAGTAAGTTCTCACGAACCAGCTCCTGAGTTCTGAAGAAACTAGATAGTACTTGGAGGCAAGAGTCTTGGAAGGAATCTCAAAAGCTGATCTGAAGCTACAGTGGAATCTTTTAGAATGGGAGAGCAGGAGAGGCTGGGGCAGGAAAGTTAGCTTTGATTTGATGAGGATGGACTCTTAAGATCATCAGAAAACAGAGTTCTGGAAACCTCACTAGATTTAATCATCTTGTACTTTCAATAGAAAATTCCTTTTTGCTTTCCTTTGGCTTTTGGAGAAACTCCCGTGGAGAAGGTTGGTCTGCCCCAGCTGTGCTAAGGCAAACAAAAGGAGGGGAGCAGGGTGTGCGGCAACAGGGGTGGGGCGGTGGGGAGGGGCGGCAGGAATCCAGGTGAGGACGCCCGAAGTGAGCTGGGAAGGTGGCATGGATGCAAAAGGGCAACTTCTCCCCTCAGCCCCCCAGGGAGTCTCCTTCTAGACTCCTATTGTGCACGGCCTGGAGGGCTTGACATTTTGTCATCCCATCCACTACACCCTTCACATTTCTCACCAGGCCAAAGATGCAGCCAATGACAAAAAGCCAGTGGATTATTTAGTGTTGGGATTTTCAGTGGGGGTTGCTGACACCCCGACCACCTTTCCCTGGCTGGAAATGAAAGGAACTCCCCACTGGCCTGCAGTTCCCTGTGGTAATTTCACGCTCTCCGGGGCCCTTGCTTCCTCCACAAACTCTCTCACACTCGAGCTTCTGAGGAAGGGAGTGAACTTTTGCCACCAAAAAGTCAAGTGGAGATGGACTGCGGGAGTCCAGGGTCTCTGAGCTGAAGGAGGGAACGGCCAGGTGGTCCAGTTGAGTCTTTTTTGCTAATTCCCTCTCTTCCTTTTTTTTTTTTCTTTTTAAGAGAGGGAGGGGGTGGAGGGGCAGCAGGAGAGGGAGAGAAGAGAGAGAATCTTAAGCAGGCTCCACGCCAACCGCGGAGCCCGACGCAGGCCTTGATCCCACCACCCTGAGATCCTGACCTGAGCTGAAATGAAGAGTTGGACGCTCAACCGACTGAGCCACCCAGGCACCTCCCCCCTTCCTTTCGATTTGCCTTCCCAGACTGCACACCTGCGTCTGTACCTGTCACTGCACCTGCATCCTGTCGGGCTGCTGTGCCGGGTGGTCCCCAGCCTAGAATCCTGGAGAATGGAGGCCTCCGTGTGATCAGGACCTGGCCCCACTGCGCAACCACACCTTGTGAGCTTCATGGCACACCTGCGGCTGTCCGTCGTCGTGGGCCTGAGAGGTTCTGAGCCTCTGCCAGAGGCTCCATTAGAAGACTCAGGGCCATTGACTGAATGACATGTGGTGGCTGTGCCCAGCCCGCACTGGCTGCTGGCCAATGCCACTCCACCCAGTCCCTCTATCAGGGCAAATGCTTTCTGCTGCCCACGAGAAACAGCAGGACGGGCTTCATGCTGAACCGGGAAGCGCTGCAGCTCTTGAGGGCAGCACTGGCCTCGGTGGCCTAGATGACGTGGAGGTGGGCAGACGTCTGCTACAGCAGCTGGGCATGGAGCGTGCGGACACCAGGGACCTTTGTGGCTGCGAGGTTTCCCACCTCTTGCCTCCAGGTCCCTACTCTAATGAGCTCTACTTCTGGTACCAGGTCCCGGGGCAGTCCTCCATGGCCAGCGCTGGAGTCCTCACCAGGTCCCTCTGAACAGATATTGTTCAGATTACCAATAAACAGACGCCACCAAGGTAACCTGCCCAAGGCCACCTAGCCATGAAGTGGAGGGCCCGGTTACAAAATCAGATCTGACTCCAAAGTTCCTGCTCTCAACCAAAGCTACCCCAGCTTCCCACCTCTCCAAGCAGCCCCCTCCCCTGTCCTCTCCTCTAAGTTCCATGCCCCAGCTCCTTCCCAGAAAAGGGATCATGTTGGGAGTCACTGACTTTTCAGCTCCCTGGATCCCCACTGTTGCTCTGACCTGCCTGGTTCCTTTCACTACAGGGTGAAGTATCTGACCTGCCACCGGGTTGCCCTGCCACCAGCCCCAGCAGGGGCACCCTCTGCTGGCCCCCTCCCACCTCCAGTTCCCCACCTTGACCAAGTCCGTTCCCTGACCCGCCTCTTCAAGAACAAACCAGCAGCTCACCCCCTAGACAAAATCACTTCCTCTTTAATTGCTGTTGAAGAAGATTCACACCATCTGCCTCAGAGGAGATGGGGGCATTTCCCTCTGCCCCAGTCCCTCTCCCCTCCCCAATTACCTGGTCCTTTGCAAAATATTTTAGCTGAGAAAAAAAAAAAAAAAAGAAAAGAAAAAAAAAAGACCGGAAACCACTGACACAGACGGTCCAAGGGCTGGATTGATTAAAGGAGGCAGGGCTGGGCCAGGTAAATCCACCCCACCACCCCCTTCCTGGGGATGGGGAAGGAGGCCTGGAAACCCTCCCAGCCACCTCTCATCCTCTTAGCCCTGGCTGGGAGGGATCATGGGGTTGAAGGACGGGTCTGGAGCTGCTCCAGTGGGAGGGAGGGGCTTGACAGGAAGAATAGTGGGGGAGGGGTCCCATTGCAGGGGTGCCCCCTACCCCAGATCACCATGGGCGCTGCACAGTCACAGGTACGCAGTCACGGTCACAGACACTCACAACCCGAGAGCACCCCCACCCCACCCCACCCTCTGCCCACCCCTGGCTTCCCCTACCCTGAAACGCCCTCCCCAAGTCCCTGCCCGCCCCCGCCCCCTTGTTGGAGAAAAAGCAATAAATTACAAGGTCCCTCCCCAGTCCCCTTAGCCCGCTCTGCTCCATCTCTTCTCCCTCCCAAGATAGTAGTGAGGAGGGACCCAGGCTCTTGGCTCCCCCGGCCCTTTAGCTTCCATCCATGGGTGGGTGTGGGGGGACGTCCTGATTTCCACTCCTCATGGTCCCTTTCACGGAAAGGGTTGGGGACCCCCCTACCCCCTTGGGCAGCAGGGGTCCTGCCCCTCGCTGCCCTTCCCCCTTCACTGGGCAGTGAGATTAGCATGGAAGGGGTGGGGGTCCCGGTATTGGCCCCAAGTCCCAGGGCTAGCTCTCCCACGTACTAACCCCTCCCTCTGGCGTGGCGTCGCCCCAGGAGCCAGCCTGGGTATGTGCTCCCGCCTGGGGATTGTCGAGCACAAGCAGGACTGGGTCTCCCCCCGGCCCCTCCTAGGGGGCGCGAGCGGGCAAATCCAAGCTCCCAGGAGCAGGTCCCGCGACAGGGGGTCCGCTTCCGCAGACCCCCAGCGGGTAGACCCAGAGCAATCCGAGCGTGGAAACGGTGGAGAGGGGGCGTGTTGAGCTGGGGTCTCCATGCCTCGTTGGGGAGAGGGAGGTGAGTTTGTGTCTTCTGGGAGGCGTGGGGGCGGTGCCCTCGTGGGGGAAAGAAGTGCTCCCGTGGGGCGGGGTGCGGATTGGAGAGGTGAGTGGGTGCATCTGTCCAGCGGTCCACCCGATGTGGTCGTGCCCGGCCCGTGTGGGAGTGGGGGTGTCTCTCCCGCTGGGCAACTATACCAGCGCGACGGGGGCGTCGGCGCGGCCCATGCCGGCGGCGCTGCTCCGGCGGCGGGGGCTGGGCGTGGCGGTGATGCTGGGGGTGGTGGCTGCGCTGGGGGTGGTGGCGGTGCTGCCGCCCTCACCCGGGCAGCCGTGCTGGAGAAGGATGTCGGCGCACAGCTGGCTTCCAGCCTGGCGGGCGTAGAACAGCGCCGTGTGGCCCTGTGCGTCGCGGGCGGCCACGTCGGCGCCGTACTAGAAGGACAGAGACGGCCCGCGTCACCAAGCGGCCCCGTAGGGCCGACACCCGCACGCCGCCTCCCCAGAATTTCCAGGCCCGCTTCCAGGGTCCTTTCGGGGATAGCAGCCTCCCCCGTGCCTGGCGGGAGCCCTCCAAGGCCCCCCTTTCCCCACGCCCCACGCACGTACCCACAGCAGCAGCTGCGTGATGACAACGTGGGCGAGCTCGGCTGCCAGGTGAAGGGGGGAGCGAAGCTGCGGGTCCTCTACGCTGGTGTCGAGCGGCCCGTGTCGCGCATGGGCCAGAAGCAGGAGAACGGCGGCCACGTCCTGGGCCTGCACCGCGGCCCACAGCTGGCGGCCCAGCGGTTCCTCGGGAGTGCCCAGCGGCGCCAGGAACAGCAGCTGCTCGTACTTGGCGCGAATCCATGATTCACGCTCCTCCCTACAAGACCAGGGATGAACAGGAAGGGCTCTAGGGACCCTCGCCCAGGACCTCTGCCCCTCACTCAGGGAAACCTCTCGGGAGCCGCACGTCCTAAGCGCCCCGCTTCCCTCACACGTACCGCGAAGAGTCCCGCGTGGGTTTGGTGCGGCCCCGCGTGTCGCTCTCCCACACGCGGTTGGCCATGTCGTTGCCAATGGCCGTCAGCACCAGGGTCAGCTCCCGAGGCCAGTCGTCCAAGTCCAGCGAGCGAACGCGGGACAGGTGTGTGCCCAGGTTCCGGTGAATGCCAGAACACTCGATGCAGATGAGTGCGCCCAGGTTCAAACTGGCCCATGTGGGGTCTGGGGAGGGAGTGCAGAGGTCGGCGCCCCGCGGGCAGGCAGCATGGGCACCCCAGCGTTCGCCCAACCCCAGCGAACCACCCTCCCTCCCAGACCCCTCCGCTTCCCTCTTGCGCTCACTGGGGGCCCCGCAGTCCACGCAGGTAGAGTTCCCCTTGGCGTTCCGGATCGCCTGGATGGCCACGGCTTCACTTTGGCTGTCTGTGCGCAGCTGCAGAAAGGGTTGGGGTTTGTATTGACTCTGCCTTGTATTGAGCCCTTCTCCAGACTCTTAAGACACTCACCTCTGCTCACCCCCAACCCTCACCCCCGACCCATTACCTTGACCTTGCTGCTCTCACAGCACTGCAGACTGGCTAGGATCTGACTTTCGATGGCCTGGACCCAGGCATCCCGCTCCTCAAAACTGGCTGCTTCAAAGTGCCACGTCTGACCAGTGCTGGACACGATCAGGAATTCGAAGTTTTCCTCTGAGTGGGGGGATGGGATGGGGTCATGAGGGATGGAGTTCAAACAGGGCTGCCTTGCCCAAACCCTTCCCCCCCTGATGTCCATCCCAAGCCCCTGGGAGTGGGGCAGAAGGGTTGGGGAAGCAGAAGGTGGGGGAGAGCAGGAAGCCCGAGCACATGCAGGGGAAGGCAGGGGCACCCCCACCCCTCTGCACCCCAGCTGAGCGCCCCTCCCAGCTCCCCACTTGTTACCTGCTTTATAAATATTTCTTAAACTACCAAAGGATTTTAGTTTCCACATTTTGCGCTTGGCTGGTTTCCCGAAGCGAAGGAGATAGAGATAGAATGGAGAGCAGAACAGAGAAAGAGACCAAGAAAGGAGAAAGAGAGAGGCAGATGGAGAGATGGAGAGAAATAGTGACAGAGTGCCAGAGACAAAGCAGGACAGACAGATGGGGAGAGAAAGCAGAACTAAAGTCAGTGGCCCCGGAGCAGAGTAGAGCAGAAGCCAAGAGCCATGAGAGTAGGCAGATCTGGAACCTGGGTCTGAGCACCCAGCAGAGAGCAGGGCGTGGGGACCAGTTATCATGACCAATGAGGAGCCAGGTCTCTGGGAAGGGAAGGGATGGTCAGGATCCGAGTGAACACAGGGAAAGGGGACAGAAGCTGAGTCACGGGCCTGGGACAAGGGGGTTGTGGGGTTCCAGAGGAGTTTCAGTGGCCTGGGGAGGTCACTGAGGGCAGGAATGGGGATCACTGTGGTCAAGGGCTGTTGGGGGAGCTTGGTGATCACAAGAAGCTATTGGGAACAGGGGCTGGGTGGTCACAGAGTCCGGGAGCTGAGGACTCAATGGGTGACACTGAAGTCAGGTGCTGAGTCACTGGGGGCCACAGGGGGTTCTGGGTGCAGGGTCTGGGATGATAAATGGGGTTGAGGGCAGGAACAGAAACTAGAGGGTCATTAAGAGAGGAAGCAGGAGCTACAGGCAATGGGAGTCACTGGGTATGGGAGCGGCAGGACTGGGAACTACTGGGGTACAAGGCATTGTCTGGGGAATGGGAGGAAGGACGGGGCTGAGGGGTCTTCGTCCATTTTTCACTAGGTCACGTGCACAGTGATAATGATAGTCAGGCACTCAGCTCAGGCACTTTTCCTCCTCCTGCAGGAGCTGGGCCAGGGATCTGGAGTTGGGGGTGAGGGTCCAGGGTGGGATGGAACTGCCCACCAGGGCCTCACCTTCAGCCTGCCCAGCCGAGCCTTCGGTCTTGGATGGTGTTGTCAATTTTTTCCTCCTCTGCTTCTTCACCATGGGAGAAGGAGGGGGTTCCCGACTCAGGGGGCTCAGGTCTCCAGATGGGGTACAGTCTTAGGGAGGGGGACACAGCTGCCTCAGTTGCCCCCTCCACAGATTTCCTGATTTCTCCATAGCCTGTCTCCTCCCCTGAACTAGCTTTGGTGCCCCTTCTCTCCAGGAGGTCCCCCTTGATCATGCCTGGGAATGTGGGCAGATGAGTGGTCAGATGAGTCAGACCTGCACTCAGCTCCTGGCTCTGCCACTTACTGGCCTTGAGACCTTGAAGCAAGTCACTTAATCTTCTGAGCCTCAGCTTCTTCATCCCTAGAATGGGGATAATAATCTCGACCTGACAAGTTTGCTGTGAGGATTGCCATTACAATTTATTTGTGTGTGGGCGCCTGGGTGGCTCAGTCGTTAAGTGTCTGCCTTCAGCTCAGGTCATGATCCCAGGGTCGTGGGATCGAGCCCCACATCGGGCTCCCTACCCGGCTGGAAGCCTGCTTCTCCCTCTCCCACTCTCTCCTGCTTGTGCTCCTGCTCTCGCTCTCTCCCTCTCTGTCAAATAAATAAAATCTTAAAACAACAACAACAACAACAAAAACCACAATTTACTTGTGTGTGTGTGTATATATACAGTAAGTAAATTGTAAATTGTAAATGTGTATATATGTTGTACATACCCAGTAAGTTATAAATTGTAATTGCATATATGTAGATTGTGTGTGTATATATATATATACTCAAACACTCCAAATACTGATGGCTGACTATGTGCTAGACAGTGTTCTCAGTTTGTTTAAGCCTCAAAGCAACCTCTGAGGTAGAATCTATTACCTCCACTTTACAGATGAGGAAACTGAGGCACAGAGAGGTCAAGTGACTTGCCCAGTGGCAAGCCAGGGTTTAAGTTCAGGGGACTTAGCTCTAGAACCCACTCGTGTTAACCATTACGATAATCACAGTATGACTGAGCTTGGTGCCTGGCGCCCAGTAGATGCTCAGTGTGTCCACTCACACACCGATTCCAGCCTCCAAGCTTCTACCCCAAGTTCCTTTCCCACCCACATCCCATTCACAACTGGAAGAGAGTGGATGGAGGGTGGGTCCTCACTGACCAGTGCTGAGGGCTCGGGCCAGATTCCGGTCTGGCTTTAGCAGGTGCTTGGATGTCTGGTCTGGTGGTGGCTGCAGGGAACTGGGGCTGGGGCTGGGGCTGGGGGTGGGAGTGGTGGCCTCTGTTGGAAGGGAAAGAAGATAAAGCTTCAGTGAGCCCCTTGGTCTTTGGGACCCACTCCTGGTGTAGTTCCTCATTATCACCCACCTTCCCACTTATCCAGTCCCAGCCTCCACTTCCTTACTATCCCTCCCCATCCCCCAGCTCTGGTCCCTTTTCTGCCTCTCTGTCAAGAGCCCCACTCACCAGGACCTTCACCCATCTGCACAGTGCTCATGTCCTTGACCAACCCATTGATACTGGCTGAGGGGCCAAAAGCAGAGATGGCTCTCGGAGGCCTCTTGCCAGGGACTTTGACTGTTGTTCGTAGCAAGTCCATCTCCTTGCCGTGGGTACTGTGGATGTAATCCTGGAGGGGCACAGGGGTTGCGAGTGTGGGAAGCCTGAGGTCCCTGGTGGTGCTGAGAAGCAGCCAATAGTGTGGGCTAGAGAGGATCTGGAGAGGGAGCCCTGGGGGCTGACTGCGTTGGGATGAGCTTCTAGGGGATGGGCTCCCCAGATTTGGCCCAATACTATCTCCTCCAGAAAGCATTCCCTGAATGGCAGACCAGGTGGAGGTCCTTCCTCCATCCTCTCCCACTAGACTGCAAGTTCCCCAGGGGGATGTCTTTACTTTCCCCTCTCCAGCATGGGTACGTGGTGGGTGCCTAACATGTGTTTGCTGAACCTAAGAGAACGGGACTAGGGCTTCCCGGAAACGATGTTGATGTTTGTCAGAGGCTCAGACTGGTAGGGCGGAGGGGTGTTCAAAGCCAGCCAGGGTGGCCCAGCCAAGCTCTGCCACTCACATTAATGCTGGGGTGGTAGAGTAGGAAGCCATTACTGGACAGGGTCACATATTTCTTCTTCCATTCTTTGTTCAAGGAGTTGCCACTTCGCTTCAGTAGGAAGCTCTGGAGGATGGAAAGAGACATGTGGGAGAAGAGCCAGTCAAGACCAGCTACCCCCAGCCTGCCCCCAGCCCCTGGACCACTCACCTGTTTGATGGGGATGGCTCGCCCACTCCCTGTTGTCTCTCCCCGACTGTCCAAACTCCGCTTCTCAGAATCACTGCCCCGACGATTCTGGAATGGTTATTGGCATCAGTTAGAGAACTAATAGAGGGATCCACTGATGGAAGGACAGGGAAGGCAATGGAAAGGGGCCCAACAGTGGGGTCTAGGGACCAGGGAAGATGGACAGGTAACAGAGAACCGGAGGATGGGGGAGTCATCATGTCCAATACCGCGAAGAGGCTGGTCCTGCGCTTGGCGGCCCGGTGCAGGGACCCTGGGGTGCTCAATCCAGCCACGGCAGCTGCCTCAGCTCGGAGTTCCCGGTGACCAACATTGGGTGAGGATGGTAGGGAAGAAGAGTAGTCGCTAGTGTGGCCCCCATTGCTAGCCTGGGGATGGATGAAGGAGTCAGCAGAAGAGTTAAGATCGCCCCCACCCCACCAAGCTATAGTTACATTTAGTTATGAGGAATTCCAGACATTCCTTGATCTCATCACCCTTTGTTTGCATTATCGTTCATAATAAAACTCCTCACTGTCATATGCTTTCCATTTTGCAAATATTAGGTCATACAATTTTCCTGAAACCTTGGGAGGTTTAGGTGACTTGCTCGAGGACATTCCAAACAGCGTTTCAAACCTGCTTGATGTCCAGTCCAATGAGCTTTCTACAAATGGTGTCACTGCCATTTCCATTTGCCCCCCACCCCCAACCGCCTTGGTATGCGGTACCTGTTCTTGGATCACCAGTCCCTCCTCTGCATCCTACCAGCCCCTCTGTGGACCCTGAAACCCCAACTCACCTGCCCAGCTACAGGAGTGGAAGCAGCCGAGTGGCTCGGGGAGCTGGGCAGGGACTTACAGGCAGCCAGAAGCTGTTGCTGTTTCCGTAAGGTCACCACCTTCTGGGCCACTGAAGGAAAGGAGAGAGGAAGGGCACATGAACAGGGCAGATAGCCAAGACCACCCTTTGTCGCCCAATTTTGAGAAATCCCCCCGAGATAACATAGGCCCAACTTCCTTGTCACCGTAGGCTTCGTGCCACCTGGAATCTTGGCAGCTCATCCGGCCCAGAAAGACCACGTGGTCATTAAGCAAACCTTCTCCAAACCTCCCTGATGCCGCCTCTCTCCCATGCAGGCTAGGCTGCTGTCACTCCCAGAGAGAGGCCTGGATGCCCTAAGAACTTCGCAGGCCCCTCGCTCCCTGCTTCCCACATGTGCGGTGAGTCACGGTACTCACCCTCCTGGAAGACGCGGTCCACATTGAGCCCGTAGGTTGCACATGTCTCGTAGTAGCTGCAGCGCTTCATGTCTGCGCACAGAGCCCTGGCACGAGCATCGCCCACCACTCGAGGGGAGGAGGCACTAATCCTGTCTGAGGGGACAGGAAAGGGGCAGGATTGGATGAGGGCGCCGCTTCCGCACTCTTCCTACTTTCTTTTTCCTTTGGCTCCAGTCCCAGGCTGGGCACACTAAGGACAGGCAGTGAGAGAATATCCCCTTCTTGTTTGAAGGCTGGGCCCAAGCTCACAAGCCCCGAGGCAGGAGGAGCAGGTGGGTGAGCTCTGTGTATGTGTCTTCAGGGAATACTCGAGAGCTGAGCAGAACTTCTTAACAAGGTCTCAAATGGCTGAGACTCCCAGGTGTCCCGTCACCCTGCCCTGCAAATCCAAAGAACCCTGAGCAGAGTGGGAGTTCACCTCGGAAAAGGTTGAAAGTCCACAGGGAACAGGTGGACTGTTCACTCGGCAGCAAGGAGCCAGGAGGCGAGTGGCGAGGGGAAGCAGGCTCCTGCAGGATAGGCATCCAGACAGAAAGCTGAGCCAGCTCAATATAAGGTGGGTACTGGGAAAGCTTTTCCTGGGCCTGCTGGCATCTGAGAGCCTCTGAATCACTTCTTTGAGAACTCAGACTTTTCTGCCCTCTGTATTTTCTCTACCATTTCGTTTGTGTTTTCTCTTTTTTAGATACGTCCCTTTGAAACATGTTAGCCTGACCCAGCTATAGCGAGGGAAAGATAGAAGGCTTTCTATCCACACTAGAGCCTGAGATTTTCTGTGTTTGCCATGGTGGTGACAGGAAATGGCAGGGTGAGAACACAAAGTAGGTGACATCTCAGAGGAGTGGAGACTGCTCCTATAGCTGTCCCTTCCTTCCTGGAGGGTCCTCTTTTCTCCGCTCAGACCCTGGGACGTTTTTTTTTGGTTTAATGACTCCTTTATTTGGAGACAAGGCTCCTTCCAGAGGGTTCCTGAAATCCAAGTGGCCATTGCCACACCTCACCAAGCTCTCACCTGTGTTGGGCAATACCTCAGCGGCCATCTCAAGGACTCCCTTGAAAGCAGTGCTTGCGCAGGCCCTCCTTACCTTGTGTCCCCACCAGTGCCAGTGCCAGGCCTCCTCGTCCTTCCCCCCGAAGGGAGCTCAGCTGCCCATGGAGACGGCTCACGGCCTGGAAACTGTTTTCATCCTCCAGGCTGAAGACCAAGATGACAGCATCTGCCCAGCCTGAGAACTTGCGGGGGGTGAGGAAGCAAAAGGGGGGTCAGACAAATCTACTCCTCTGGACACTATGTCCAGGGAGGTCTGGGGAACTAGAGCTTTCTCCCTTGGCCAGTGCTGACCCCAGCCAGCCTGCCTATCCCAACATCTCACCCCTCACCTTGGCATCAGGTGCCCCCGCTTCCTCTCGGATCAACACCAGATGAGTCTGTCCATCCACCAACATCTCTTTCTTGTGCTGTTCACCTGCCCGGAAGGGTGGAAGTGGTAGTAGGTCAGAGGTCACAGGTCACCAAGTTTCCCCACGCTCCCTGTACTTCAGCTGTTGTGGCCTCATCCTTTCCTCTGGTCTCCACAGCTGCCTAGCCATTGATCCTGGATTCCTGACCCAAAACCTTAGTTAGCTTACTATGGCTCCTGAGAACTCACTTTCTGTCTTCTCCAGCACTTGGTAGGAACCGGTCAAGAATCGGTGGATGAGCGATGACTTCCCACTCCTGGTGTCACCCAGCACACCCTGAGAACAAGGTTGTGGAGCAGAGATGGTGAGAATTAAGAGGAGGTCAAATGTTTGGGTCTGAACACTCCCGAGAACTCAAAGAGATTGGCAGTGTTAAATCATCCAAGCAGGATCCTGCAGGGACTGGGGATGATGACTGGTCAGGAGAGAGCATTCGGGAAGATCAGCTGAGTGGGATAAGAAATGATCCCAAGCTCAACGTGGACCGCAGGCTGAAGATTCTCAGCAACCCAGTACCGTGTGTGTGTGTGTGTGTGTGTGTGTGTGTTTGGGGGGGGGATGATGTCACAGCGCTAGACCCTGGTTGGAAAGTTTTACCCAATTCGAAGCAATAGAGCATGAAGGGCTAAAGGGGAGATGCCAGAAACGAGGAGAAGCTTGGACAAAGACCATGAACAAACAGGAAAAAAGAAGCTAGAGGAGAAAAAATTGTAAGGATATATCAAGCCCCAGGAAGGTGGTAGACTCTCAGGAGTACTAGGAAACTATCCCCCATTCCCACAGAGAGAGGGAAGGGAGGAGGTGAAGGGGAGAGAGTTGGGAGTGCGGTGGGTGGGAAGTCAGCCTTCATACAGACTAGGGGACTGGGTTACCTACCAGGCGCAGTTCAGGAATGGAGCGGCTCAAAGTCCATTCCTGGCTATTGACCACAGCCTCTGTAATAAGAAAGGAGCCATTAAGAGAGGATGCTCCAGGCCCAGGAGCACCCCCGGCCCTCAGCCACCCCTCCTCATTTTGCAGCTTCCCTTAACCCCCAGGACTCTGCCTTGGGCTGGAGAACTGTGTGGAAGGGCTAAGTTCGAGAGTGGTCCCCAGTCCTCCCATCCTAGCCGCTCTCCCCACAGCTGTTGCTGCCGCTCAGTGGTTGCTTAGCAACGGAACCAGCCAGACAAAAATACTTCAGCTGGCATCTCCTTTAAAGCACATCCCCAAACGTAAGTCTGCCCCAGACCAGGGACCAGAGTTCTGACAGTAGCCGGTTTTTCCCTCTGGAAGAATGGGAGAGGGTCTCCTTCCTACCGGCCTGACTGGGATTCCAGGGCAGATCCCGGGAGGAGGGGCTGGGACATGGGAGGCAATGGGTCTTCCTCAATCTCCATTTCACAAGAGAGAAACTGAGGTGAGGGATATCCCTCCCCCTTTTCAAGGTCAACAGCATGGTGGCCCTGACCCCTTCCCACAGTCCAGGCAACGGAGCTTGGACTTGCCTAAGCTTCCCTCTCCCATAGCTTCCTCACAAGCACCCTCTGAAACAAGTGTGGGGAAGGGCTCCATTCCTTGGCCGAGAGAAGCCTCAGGCCTGGGGGCGGGGGGTAGGATGCTCCATCCGCCCGCCGTGTCCAGCCCCCGCGCCTGACACTGGCCGGACATTCCCGGGGCGCCGCAGCTGAGGCGGGAACTCTGGGATCCGGAGCCATCTGCTCCCACCCGCTCCAGAGCCAAACCCCGGGGGCCGCCCCCGCTCCCGAACCCGCCTCCCCTCCGGGGAGTGTGAACCGCACCAAGAGTCCCTAGTCTCTTTCTTCCAGAAAAAAAGAAAGACCCCCCCCCCCGAAAAAACCAGTACCTTCTCAGCACCCCCTCCCAAGTCTCCGGGGGTAAGAATTGCCTTTGCAGCAGTTCGTCCCCCTGAGTCACTCCTGGGCAGCCCCCTGGGGGTTTCAACGCCGCTGTGGGGCCGGGGTGGGCAGTGGGGGAAGTGAAGCCTCCTATCCGCCCCCTCACTTCACATTCAAGTATTCATCACGTTCCAGCCCCCACGCACTCCCGTACAGCCCACTCCACCTTCACTGCATGGAAAGAAACAAGAGTCCCTCCCTGCTGCCTCACCAGCCGGGGCTCAGCCCAGGGAAGCCCTATCCCTGGCGAGGAGCTGCCTGCAAGGTCACTCTCATGCCACCTGCCCCAAGTGCTCAGGAGACACTGAGGCTTCCTCATCTCCTTCACCTTCAATATTCGTTTAGGCAAGGCAAAGCTATGTTCCCCTGCTCCCAGAGTCCAGCTGAGGCTAGAAGTGGGGTCCGGGGCTTCTCTGGGAGCAATTTCCGACAGTCACTCTGACCAAGGGCATTATTTTCCCAGAAAGCTCTGAGGCTTTCTGGGTCCCTCTGAAATCAAGTCATCTCTCGTGTGGCACAATGTAGCTACCCACCCCCTTTCAGGACCTCTTAGGCTTTGCCCCAGTCCTTGGCAGAGGAGTGAATTTGGTTCATCCACCCACCCAAGAGAGAAGCTTCCCTAGTTCAATCCTGCACACCTCTCCTCCACCCCAAACTGAGCATTCCACGTGCCCTCCCCTCCCTGTTCTCAGGCCCTGGTCCTACTCACTAGGGGAGGCACGAAGCTCTGCGCCCAGCAGCTCCCTGGACCCGCTGCCAGAAGATAGGCCCGGGGGTCCGGGAGGGGGCCCGGAGCCAGGAGGCCCCCCTGTGCTCTTGGTGAAGATGCCGCTGATAAACTTGAGCATCTTGCGATCTCGAGTGGATGCTCGGCCCCCCTCCCGGCCCCGTTTCAGCCCTGGAGCTGGAGGCTCCAGAGTGATTGGAGGTGCAGGCCCAGTGGGCTGCGCGGAGGCGGCGGTGACAGCAGCGGCTGGAGCCGGGGTTGCTGGGAGGGTTAGCGGAGGAGGAGAGCCAGCAGGCGGTCCCGGGTGCAAGTCACTGTTGTCCAAGGTCTTACTCTTGCCTTTCCGAGGGGACAGCTTCCCTCGGGCTCCCGACCCAGCCCCGACCCCACCAGAGGTCGTGGCTGCCGCTCCTCCTCCCCCGGCGGCGGCGGCGGCGGCGGCAGAAGCTCCAGTCCCGGCGCTGCTCTTTGACCCCTTGACCCTGGGCTTGCCTTCGCTCTCGGGCCAGGACAGGCGGCTACCCGCGCCCTTGCCCCCGCCGGCTTTGGAGCCACTCGTGGTTACGGTCTTGCAAGGCTTGGGGGCCGGCGGAGGAGGCGCCACCTTGAGCCTCCGACTGCCGGTGCCGGGGTGCGGGGAGGACGAGCCTGGGACGCCGCCGCCCGGCCGGCCTTCAGGTTCCGGGCCCCCCCAGCTCGGGCTGCTGAGCAAGGGGCGCCGGGAGGTGGGGGCGCCCCCGGGCTTGGGGTCAGGGCTCAGCCCCCCGGAGAGTGGGGGCCCCGGAGGGGCGGCCCAAAGGGAGAGGCGGCGGCCGGGAGCAGGGGAGACGGGGCGGGCCGGACTGGCCGGAGCCGGGGACAGGGCGGGGGGCTCGGCGCCCCCGGCGCCCGCGCTGCTCGTGCTGATCCACAGCGCATCCTGCCGGTGGAAGAGACGCTCGTGCCGCTTCTTGCCGGGCTCCTCCGCGCCTCGGGGGCTGCCAGGA
Source organism: Mirounga leonina (assembly GCF_011800145.1). NCBI lineage: Eukaryota > Metazoa > Chordata > Mammalia > Carnivora > Phocidae > Mirounga > Mirounga leonina. Next base: position 21,194,566 of record NW_023270314.1, on the reverse strand, counting down.
TCCCCGGTCTCGGCACCTCTGGTCCCGGGGGCGCCGGCTGCGGCCGCAGACGGAGAAGGCGGCGGCGGAGGCACCGACTCGAGCTTGACCAGGGTCAGCGAGATGAGGTAGGTCGTTGTCCGGCGCTGAAGCGCGCCCGCGCCCCGGCTCATGGGGCCCCGAGACCCCCGAGCTGGGGAGGGGAGGGGACTCCCCCGGACTGCCTCAGGGGGGCCCGGCCATGGGGCCGCCCTGCTCGCTGCCCCCAGCCCCCGGACCCCGCTGAGCCCCCAGCCCGGCTCCGCTGTCGCCGCCGCCTCCGCCGCCTCCGCTTGCGCCCCCCTCCCATCACACGGGGCGCCCCCTCCCCATGCTCCCCGCCCTGCGCCCCCACCCCGTTGGAGCCCCGGGACCTTGGTGCTGCTCCAGGGAGGCGCGCCGGACCTTGCGCCCCTGCCTGGGTGGGGGCGCCGAGATGGGCGGAGGAGGGCGGGGAGGACAGTAGTGGGGGCAAATAGGGGAGAGGGAGAAAAAGGGGGCAGAAAAGAGGGACCCGAGGCTGGGGGAGAGGAAGAACCGGTGCGGGGGAGGCAGGGGCGGGGAATGGGGACTCAGGGGACAGGGGCCGTGGATGGGGGTCGGAGAGGGGATCTGTAGGAAGGTGGGAAGCTAATGGGCTGGTCGTGCGGGGGATTCGCAGGGGCGCGGGGGGGATGCTGGGGATGGAGATACAGGCGCCGGCGGGGGAGGAAGGAGGGAAGCCTTAGGGGGTGGGAACCCACGGGTCTGGGGTCTGGGAAGGAAGGGGCGTGAGATCCGGGCGAAGCGTCCGGGGGGCTCGCCGGGGCTCGGCTCGGTCCGGATGCGCTCTGTGTCCGGGCGCTCCCCTCACATTGAGGAGGAGGCGGCCCCCCGCCCCCCCTACCCCATCTCCCCCCCCACCTTCTCTCCACCAGCTCGGCTGTCTGAGAAGGCGGTGCAAAATCCAGGACTGGATTTCCCTCCCAAATCCTGGGCTGGATTTCCTAGAACTTGGACTCACCTACTCCAACAATCTAGCCCCCTCCCCTAGCACACCACGGTTAGGGAGCGCGACTGTTGGGTGTGGCATTTAGGGACAGGGGTAAAAATCAGTACACGGGTGGACAGTCCGCAGGCAAAACGGAGCGAATTTAGGGGTCACTGCCAATTCTGGAGAAGTTGAAGTGGGGAAATGGGAAGTCCTGAAATCCCTTTCCCAAGACCCCTTGTCTCCCCCAGGTAATTGCACGCATTCTTTTTCCCATCACCCAGCCGCCTGGCCCACCCCACCCCACCCCCACACGCAATAAATTGATGGGGCCACGACTTAAGCCCAACTGTCCCAAAGTGAACTTGGAAAGTGTTCCCTGGGGATGGGGACAAACATGGAACTTAGCAGGGTAGGAAGGAGGGGGGTGCCTTAGGAGGGGAGAGATCCGAGGGCTCCAGGAGCCCAGGCCAAAAAGTGAGTCAAAGGCTCCAGCTTGAGGTGGAAGGAGAAGGAATATGTCTACAGATTGACACCCCCCATACCAAAATGCCTCCAGTCTCCATAGCAACCGTAGCTCCAAGAGTGCCTCAGAATCAGCAGGGATAAGCAGAGAAGAATCGGTGTGTATGGTGGGTGGGGGACCTGCCAGGGGACTGGGGGTTAAGGAAGACACCATCCTCGAATCCGGTTACCCACATGTGGGGTATTTAGTATCTCTGAATATAAGGACCCCTTCAGTTGAGGCGGGAGCCGGCCTCTTTTCGGTTCCCATTCAGTCTCCTGAGGTTTTCAGGGTGGAGGCCTTTTAGAAGGTTAAAGAGGAGATAGAGAGAATGGAAAACGTCTGTCTGCTCTATGTCCACCACCCTTCTAGGGACCCTGGAGTTCAAGACTCACTGTCCTCTACCCTGGGGAGAAGGTTGAAGGGGGTAGGCCATTGGGGAATGGAGGCTGAGACCTGTCAGGGATAGGCCAGAGTGACGGCAGGCCTTCATGCAGGCTTGGAGACCCCTCCCTGGACTCAGGGAGTCTCAGCATTCCCCTAATTTGGTGTCCCACCCTCCTGACGCAGCTGAGACTATAATAAGTGCTGTCGTGGGCGGCTCTTGGAGGCAGGAGCCAGCCAGGAGCAGGCAGCGTGCTTGGCCTGGTAGGGGGTGAAGGGGGGGGGTGGTACCAGGATGCTGGATGCCCTTTGTTTTCCCTGAGACCTGTACCCAATCCCTCTTGAGTTCTGTCCTGAGGTCAGCAGCCCCCTCTCCACCCCACCCCAGGAGGACACCATTCCCAGGACAGGGGACCCTTCAGTAGCCTTTTCTGAATGTTCTGAAAGAGAGGGTAAAGGAGATTTGCTATTTCTGCCTTGATTTTCCTTCCTTCCTTTGGTGGCCTCAGTCTTCCTTTATGCTCAGTGGGAAGAGAATCCTGACTCTCAGGGAAGGAGTGGGACAAGTCACTTGTGAAGAGTGGAGTCTTCTGGGCGATTTCAGCTTCCACCCCTCCTCACTCCCTCCTCCAGAGCTAAGGGGAGCTCCTCCACCCTGACTAAACCCTTTTCCTCCCCCTCTTTTTTTTTTTTTCTACAGGGGTGGGGCTTGGAGTTCCTTCCTAGGAGGCCCCATGGGGCCACTCCCCCTGGGTCTGCCTTTCCACCCACTGAAGCTGTAGGAAAGGTGTCAGCCATCGTTCTTGGCAAAGGGTGGGGACAGGAGGTGAGAGGGGCACTAGCCTCAGAAAGGCAATGGGAAGGGGACCAGACTGTCCCCTTAGGAACCCGAACCAAATGTTCCCTCCCCAAGTTACGGTCTGGTGGCCTCTACCACCAGAGAGGTCTGGCAGCAGGTGTCCCTGATGGAAAGAATGGTCTCTTGAGCCCCCACCCCCACCCCAGGTAGGCAGCTGAGGCTGGAGCGGCTGGGAGACCAGGCTATGATGAAGGATGTACTTCTCCCAGACACCTTTCAGGAACAACATGGCTGGCTTTTGTCAGCTCTTTGCCACCTCAGAGGTAAATGAGAGGAGGCTAGGCTGGAGACGACTTTCAGTTCCACCAGCTCCTTAGCGGTGGGGCCCTGTGGATAGAGAGAAGCTGTTCCTGCCAGCCCCCCCCCCCCCACCAGACTGAAGGCTGGGGTGGGCAGGAGGATGTGGCGGATGGTGTTGCCATGGCAGCACTTCCTCCCTGTGTTGTCATCACTTGCTCTAATGGCACTAAGGAGGTAGAGCGGAAGGTGTGTGTTGGGGGTGGGGGGAAGGACAGGAACAGGGGCATGGGGAAGAGAGGGGACCGAAAAGAGTCCTGGGGACTTTGTTACACTTTGGTTACAGTATGAGTAGTAGTGTGTGCCTGGGAGGCTGAGATTCTCTGCGTGGTGTATTTCAACGTGTGTGTGTTTCTCTCTACAGCTGGAGAACAAGAGGTCACTGATCCTTTGTGGGTCCTGGGAATGAGCACATTATCCAGTCCCAGAACCTCCTGCCCCACACTGCTTCCTGCCCTGGACTCCCCAGGCAGGGTCCAAGGCTACCCTGGGTCTGTCACGGCCTCCCTTCCCCATGCTCACCCACTTCTCCATTGCCAAGAAGGTCAGCTCAGCAGTGACTTGTATTTTGATCCCCTGGGAGAAGGATCAGAGTTGGGGAAAGAGGAAGAACGACACCTCCCATATCCTTTTTCCATCCTGTCCAAATATTCTTCCCCCGAGTCCCAGCTCCATCTAGAGGACTAGGAAGTGGCTGATTGGGAAGTGATGTATGGCACAGCAAGCCCTTCTATGCCTCCGCTGGTCCCCGATACACCCAAGTTGGGAGCTAACCCTTCTCTTACCTCGCACACTGTCCAGTGAGGCCTGGATGCTGTCCCGAAGTTCAGGATCGCCCACCCTCTCTGCCAGCTTCCTTAGGCGGCTTAGAGACTGCTTGGCCACCTCGTGTCGCCTGACTTCTGCTCTCACTGCAGCGACAGCCAACTGCCTCTGGGCATGCATGTTGCCCAGACCTGTCTTGCCAGGCTAACAGCAACCTCTGGCCTTGAAGCCCATGGCCCCGCAGTCCTCAAAAAACAGAAGGTCCCTTCTGCTGTGCCCCAGAACTCTGCGCTCCTGCCCGCCCTTCCGTCTGTCGGCCTCACTTCCTGACTGGTGAGTTTCAAACCCACAGCCTGGGACAGCACTACCTGCTGAACCTCCCACCCCCTCTAGCGTTGGCCCATGAGCTCTGCCAGCCAGCCCCTGCTGTACGTCCTCAGCCAGGTGGATGGAGAGACCTCAACGAACGTCCTAGGGCCTCCTGTGGGAGGTGGCTAATTAAGATGGGTGTTGGTGCTAGGAAAATGTGCCAAGCCAGGCCCCAGGTGCAATCCCAAACTCTTGGTGACCTACAGATTCATGCTCAGTCTCAAACTCTGACAGGAATGTATACACACTTGGTCTCTCACCCTAACAGCCCTGCATTCCAGCTCGCAATAGTACTCACCACCCACTCTGTACCCACCACATCCAAAGAGCTCGTATACCTACATCTTGCTCCAGAACCCTTCTTCAGTCAGCTGCCCCACTGTAACCACCTCCTGCTTATAAAGTTCAGGTAGTTATGGGGAGAACAGGTTATGGAGGAGAACAGCAACTATAACCAGACAAAACCACCATGCTCTCTCAATTACTTTCATAATAATTGTCTGTAACAACAGTTTACGACACACTTTCAAATGTATGGTCTTTATGACAGGCCCAAGGGGTGCAAGAAAGGAAGCCAAAGTTCAGAGAGGCCAGTAAGAGGTGAAAAAAAAAAAATCTATGGAAATCTATGGGTCTAGGTCTTTTTTTTTTTTAGATTTTATTTTTAAGTAATCTCTACACCCATCGTGGGGCTGCAACTCACCACCCTGAGATCAAGTGTTGCACGCTCCCCTGACTGAGCCAGCCAGGCACCCCTGTGAGCCTAGGTCTTCTGATTTCAACTCTGATACTCTTTTTCACTATACCACCCAAACAAGATGCCTGCCAACCAGTTCCCCTTATCTCTAATACCATTGTCTTGCCCTTGATTTCGGACCTGAAAGAGAAGAGGGTAGACGAGGAATTAAAGGACAGAATGAAGATGCAGGGGGTATGCGGGGGTGGGGGTGGGGTGGGGTGGGGGGGTGGTGGTGGCTAATTTGATCTAATTACTTTGTTTCAGGACTCAAACCCTTCTGGCCCTGCCAAATGTCTTTTCTCCTGCATATGTTCTTGATACTAATTTATGAAGGATAGGGGATTATAACTATGTGACTATTTGTATAGTTGGAGATAAGGGAATTGGGGGCTGGGATTACCCACTGGAACTTATAGCCTGACGAAAATAACTAACACTGAGCGTTGACTGTGTGCCGGGTACTGTCCTAAGCATTCTGCATATATTAACTCATTCGATTCTCACAACAACCCAAGAGGCAGGTGTATTGTTATTTATCTCTATTTACAGATGAGGAAACAGCCACAGAGAGCCAAAGGTTACACAGCCAGTAAGTGGCAAAGTTGGAACCCATGCAGTCTGGCAGTTAGACTACTGCTTCGGCAGTCATAGAATCTAAGTACATACAAACTGAAGTCATCCTGTGGGGTTGAAGGGAGGTTTTTTGTTTGTGTTCCCATTACCACTGTTTCTCTTGGGGGAAAGAGGAATTATGCCTTTTCCCATATCCATGAAAAACATTTATTCAATACTAAGCATATTGATCAACCTCTATGCCCACCCCCGTGAAAATGTGGAGACTCCTCCTTCCCCTAATATTTTTTTCATATTCCTTCACATTCCAGACCTCTCCCTTGGACTTTTTTTTTGTAAGCCCTGGATCAGGCACGTGCTCTGAAGATACCGAGCACACGCATGTCTGCGCTTGTGGCTTTGTCATGCACAGGAATGCCCTGGCTCGAAGAAGCTGTTCTTCACACTGAATTTCTAGCATATTCACACCCAGTTAGGAGGGGATATGGAAGAAGAAATGTGTACTAGCGGACACACCTGCAAATGTGTGACGGCTTGTTGGATGTTACTGTGCCCAACCCGGGCGAAATAGCTCGATGTTGTGCTCCTCTGGGTGTTCCCGAGTGTGATGCAATAACAACAAACAACGGCGTCATCATGAGATCACTGCGGGACAAGGGGAAAGGGGCGGGGAAGAGCGCTCCCTCGAGGGGAGGAGCCCTTTCACCCTGCCCTCGAAGCCGCACCTCTCCCTCTTCCCCTGGGTTTCTCCTGAGCCTCCTCCCTCGGATTAGCTCTCTTCCAGCGGCGGCCACAGAAAGCTCCGCTTTCAATCCGGGGAAGTTTAGGCTTTGCTCCTTATGAGAATCTATGGAAGCCCTACCCCCAGTTTAAGTTTCAGCCAATAAAGAACCTAAAGGAGGGGCCGGCAGGCGGGTCAGTGACGCAATGCAGACTGATTGGCATTCAGGCCACCGACGTCCTGGATTAGCCCCGAGTTTCGCCAATCCAGAGGCAGGGGTGGGACGGTGCAGGCGCAGAGGACTGGGTTTGGCTGGACTCGATTTAAAGAGACAGAAGCTGTCGGGGTCCAAGAAGACGGTCCCCAAGAACCTCCCCCCAAGTCCTTGGGACCACTTGGGTCCCCAAAGCTGGGGAGATGGTTTGCGGTGGCTTTGCCTGCTCCAAGAATGCGCTGTGCGCTCTCAACGTGGTCTACATGGTGAGGTTTTGGAGGTGGTTCGGGAAGCTTCAGGGCGGAGAGAGGAGTGGGGAGAATCTCTAGGGGACTTCCGGTGGGAAGAGGGGTGTACTGGGGGTTCCGGGAAGATTCCCGAGAACTTCCGGCGAAGAGGGAATTCCAGGGGACTTCCGTGGGAAGAGGGGAGACTTCCGGTGACCAGAGGGTTTGTCTGGGGGTGGGGGCGGATGAACCGAGGGCTGTGGGCATAAAGGCCCATTCCGCCCTCCTGGGAATTTGTTTCTCCCAAAATAGAAGTAATGGATGAAGCTAAAGTTTCCTTTTTTATATTCATAGACTACTATCCCTGCTGCCCCCACTCCCATCCCAGCCATCCTGACCTCTGGTGGGTGCATACACCTGCTGTCCTTAGTTCACACAAACTCAGATCTCCTTTTTTGTCCCAAGACTCCCTGTAGGGTTTTTGGCTGTGCTAGAGTTCTTTTGAGATGTAACCTGCTCTATTTCCTGTAGCTGGTAGGCTTGTTGCTCATTGGAGTGGCTGCTTGGGGTAAGGGTCTGGGTCTGGTGTCCAGCATCCACATCATCGGAGGAGTCATTGCTGTGGGAGTCTTCCTTCTTCTCATCGCGGTGGCTGGACTGGTGGGTGCTGTCAACCACCACCAAGTACTGCTATTCTTCGTATCCTGACCTTAAGTGGGGTTCTTGGGAGGGCTGAATTGGCTAAGAATGTTTGAGAGGGGTAGACTTGAGGGATCTTGGGGACAGGTCTCCTGGCCCTGCCCTATACCATACTTCATGAAACGAGCTGATGACTTTGTTTTCAACACAGCTATGTAAGTTCTATGAACAGATGACAACAGATGGTTATTATAGGTGCAACATAAAGGAATCTAGGACTTTTTTTTTTCCCCATAACTCTTCCTCTCAGTACATGATCATCCTTGGGTTGGTCTTCATCTTCCAGTTTGGAATCTCTTGCTCATGTCTGGCTATTAACCGGAGCAAACAGGTAAGTGCATGTCCTCTCAGCTATTTGCTTTTTTCCCTCTACCCTCTAACTCCCTCCCCTCAGTCTGGACCTCTTAGTAACCACTACCAGACTCTTCAGCTATTTGCTTCCTTTGGGAAGTCTGGGTAATTTTCCATGAGTATTTTCCAGAAGAACCCAGAGGTGGATTTTTATCATTTTCTGTATAATCCACCTTTGTTTCTGAGGGATGTTGACTGACTTTGCTGGAATAGGGAAATTGAGGCACTTGAACTAAGATCATGATATAAGAGCATTCTTAAGGTTAGCAGCATCCAATAATTTCCCTCTTGCCTATATTCTCCAGACAGATGTCATTAATGCTTCTTGGTGGGTCATGAGCAACAAGACCCGGGATGAACTGGAAAGAAGTTTTGATTGTTGTGGCTTGTTCAACCTCACAACCCTGTATCAACAGGATTACGCTTTCTGCACTGCAGTGAGTTGGTGCAGAGGTGGGGCCGGGGGCCGGAGGGTAGGAAAGCTGGTTAAGGACACTGCCCAGACTGGCAGATTTAAGAGTTTGAATGACTGTCTCTCTTTAGCAGCTCTCTTGCACTGGGGCCATGTGCTGAGAGGACGGGAGGTATGGATACAAAGGTTAGAGAATTAGTCAAATGAGATTTCATTCTGTAGGATACGGATTAGAAACTAGTAAATAATTTCTGGGGCCCTTCACCACAGGTGTCAGGATAGGGCAGCCTAGCAACTCTGCATCCTCTAAACACACACATACGTGTTTTATTCTCAGATCTGTAAGAGCCGGAGCTCCACGTGCCAGATGTGTGGAGAAAAGTTTCTTAAGCATTCAGACAAAGCCCTGAAAATCCTGGGGGGTGTTGGACTCTTCTTTAGCTTTACAGAGGTAACATTCTTCAGTTCTCTCATACATACACCCTTTCTGTCTTAGCTCCAGAGATTCAGAATTGCTGATAATCTCTTTCCCTTTGCTTTTTACAGATTCTTGGTGTTTGGCTAGCAATGAGATTTCGGAATCAGAAGGATCCTCGAGCTAACCCCAGTGCCTTTCTATAAGACTCTAGATCCTTCTGACTTCTCTCCTGCTCTCTATCCTCCCTAAGCTTTTTTTCCTCCCTTAGGGAAAACCTAGGGTCTGTAGCCCTTTTTGTTTGAGAAAAAGGAAAGGCCCTTTGCCACATCCCCCAAAGATGACTGAACAGCCAGGCTGTATGCCTTGACATGTTTAGTGGGAGCAAGATCATAAGGAATAAAGAACAACTTCCTCCCTCTCTCCCTAAGTGGATATGGGAAGCTCCTGGGAGTGCACGAGATGGGATGGGGGTTGGAGTCATTCCTGGCTCTGTTTCCCCGCTTTTCCCTTCCACATGCCAGACCACCTCAACACATCCTGGCCTGGCTCCAAGGGTGAATCAGGGATGGAACCAGGGAAAAAACCACCAAGAACTCTTTCTTACACTAAGCAGGACCCGGTGTGGGGAAGTTCAGTGAATATAAAAATAAAAGCCACTTAAACTCCACATTCAAAGAAACAATGTAAGTGCCTTTTCTTTTGCCAGTTGAGGGGCTCCGCTTGCCTACATAGACCCTGTGACCTAGGGAGAATCTTTTAAGATTCTATAGGAAAGTGCCATCTTCCAAATGGCTTTTCCCAATCCCCAAATGGCAAAGCCCATGAAAGGAAGAAACATTTAAAAAAAAAAAAAAAAAAAAAAAAAAAGACCGTATTTCTTTGTTTTCTTTTGTTTTTCCTGTATAAAAAAGATCCCAATATCAAGATAGGAAAGGGGAGAACAAGGGACATACCCCTTGGTGTACGAAAATAAGGGGGCAGGAGAAGGATAAGCCTCAAAAGGGGGTGGGGGGATGTCATTAAGGCAGCAAAATATTCTCATAAAAAGTGGGAGGAAGAGTTTCCATAGCCTCAGAGATGAAGGCTGAGATGGCCTTACTCAACTGGGGGGCTCTCCACTCAAGTGTTCAAAGGAAGGGAAATGACAGCTTCTCTTCTCTCAGTATTGCTGCGGCCACTCCACTGCTCACTCTGGGTTACCTTCTGCCTTTTGTAGATAAGAGTGCTGCAGGGCTCGGAAGGCAGAGATTCGCTTGTGTGGGTTAAAAGTCAGCATCTCCTAAGATGGGGAGGCAAAGATCAAAAGACCATGAAGACAAAAAAAAAAGAAAAAGACTTGCTCACCCCCAACAATACCCAGGATGGGCTCTTTTTCTATATCCCTCTTTGTGGATGGCCTGTTCACAGCAACAGTAAAAACTAGCCCATCCACCATCCAACTCTTAGTAACCGTGATGATTTGGGTCCTTTTTATACTGCTTTTATTCCCACCCCAACCTCACCCTGTGCCCATGCCCAAGCCCAGTACCAGCAGCAGCTGTGCTCCAGATTCCTCCATCTCAGGTACCACTGACTGCACTGGACGGGGCCCTCGGGGGGAAAAGGCTCCTCGGGGGAGAGACACATCTCGGGGCCAGTCATCCTCTGGGGGCAGCCCGATCAGGCTATGGGGAACAGGAGAGCTCTGGTCAAGAGGGTCCTTCTCCAGTCTCCACCTCCAGAGGCAAAGCCAATTGCCATCCGGGGCTCAGCAGAAAGAAGACTCAGAATGGAAAGTTCTTTTCCCCATGCTGGTCACTTACTCAAAGATTTTGCCTAACTGGTCAGCTTCAGAGTTTCCACAGAAGAGAGGCCTAAAGTGAGAAAAACACAGGTAGCAGTCATTCTCAAAGATATGGTAGTGGAATAATTATTGTTACTGGCTCCAAACAGAGGGTGCGGAGAATATAGGGATGTGAAGTTCCTAATTTCAGGACATTTCAGAGTTTCTGGTTAGGAACAAAATGGTCAGTAATATTTAAGTGAAAGAATACGCAGGGAATGGATGTGGCTTATGACCAAGAGATTTGGGAAACTCAAGAGTTCAGGAGATTTGGGTCCCATACTTGCGACGAAACATCTCTGCGAAGATACAGCCAACGCTCCACATGTCCACGGGTGTTGCGTATGTAGACTGCAGAAGAACTTCTGGAGCACGGTACCAGAGTGTAACAACCTGACCGGAATAAGAAAAGTAGATGAGAACCCTACGGGTTATCATGAACTACGACTGCTTGACTAAAGTCACGAAGCCCATGACTTCTCAACTGCTATGGTCAACCACTCTCCTACCCTCATCTTTCTACTGACCACAGGTGTAAGTGCCATCTGGTAGCTGTAGATTCTGGCCAGGCCAAAGTCAGCCAGCTTGACTGTCCCACCACTAGTCACCAGAATGTTCTCTGGCTTCAGGTCTCGGTGAACGATGCAGTTGGCATGAAGGAAATCTAGGCCTCTTAGAAACTGGCGCATCAGATCCTGGTTTGGAAGGGGGAGGAACAGAGGAACTGGAAACTAGGTACCATACCTGAAATCACAACAGGTTCTACTACAAAGGTCTCAATGTACCTTCTCAAGTGTCTACCCACCCTACTCACCTTGATGGTCTCCACTGGCAAACCTGGTGGGGGTGCCTTGTCCAGATAGGTCCTCAGGTCTTGGTCCACGTGCTCAAACACCAGGGTCACTTTGGTCTCCCGGTCAGTTCGGGCGGTGGCACAGACGTCCATCAGCCTGGCCAGAGCAAATGGTCACTCACTGATCAATCCCTTTGTTCCCAACATGGCCTCCCCTATTTCCTCAGGATCCCCACTTCTCTCCTGACCACCACTCCCCACCTGTAAGTTGTCTTTTCCCCTTTACTGCCCACTCCTAACCCTCCACCGTCTCACCGGACAACGTTGGGATGCTCAAAAGCCTCCAGCCGCCTCAGTAAGGCCACCTCACGAACTGTGCTGATGGGAAGGCCCCCTCCAGCACCTCCTCCATTAGGGACTCTCACACTCTTGAGGGCCACGAAGTGGCCACTGTGGGGATCACGGGCCTTGTATACTGTTCCATAGGCACCAACACCAATCTCAGCCACTGGCTCATATCGAGGAGTAGCCATTCTCAGATCAGAGGTGACCCTACAATCACAAAGACTCCTGCCACCGAAAATCCCTTCCAGAGTTCAGATGGTATGAGCCTGCAGCAATAAAGTGACTCCCACAGAAGACATCACAAAGACACCACCACCACCATCCCGTCCCTTCCCCAATCTTCCTTGAGGCTGGCCCCTCAGGTAACACAATGACTCTAACCCCAACCCCTCCAGCCACGTGAAGCCCTAAAATAAAAAATTCCTTTTCCTTTGGGCCCGACCATCGCGCCCCGCACAAAGTTCTATCTCACACGACACACCCCTTGCATCGAAGACCCGACATCCAGGCCCTAAAATTACACCTCCCTATGGCCACAAAGGAACAAATTACACCCTGCCCCACTTCCCGCCCTCGAGCAACCCTTCCATAACTTGTCCGCGTAGGCAGCCGTGGAGAGCGAAAACGGTCCCCATTCCTGGGAAGGGGCTATGCTTACCTCACTCCGTGCCGGGAGCTGCGGGGGCGGCCCGTTATCGGGGCCCCGGAGCCAGATCCTGCGGCGCCATACACTCGAGCTCTGTCCCGGGAAGCTGGACGTTACGGGCCCGACTATAGACACAGGCCGCAAGCTAGAGCGGCCCCCTTACCCCCACCCTCACCATGTGACCAGCTGCCAAAGAGGCGCGCGGAAACTGGCGGGGCGGGGCGAGAGCCGGACGTTCGGAGCACGTGACGAGCCACTCATGCGCAGAGGGGTACCCAGGAGAGGCTTTGACTGGGAAGGGGGTGGGTAGGGGAAAGGGGCGGGGGGGGGGAAGATGGCAGCCACGTGATCTGTTGCTATCACACGTGACCGCTCGACTGCGCTCTGAGGAGCAGAGGTGTGGTTACGCGGCGGGGCACGTGACTGACTGCCAGACCCTGGCGGCGTTGAGGGGGCGGGGGAGACGAGAGAGGGTGGAGTCCAATGCGGTGCCATGGCAACCTGGGCCACCCAGATCCCAACTCAGGGCTGCAGGCCGAGCCTGAACGCTTCTCCAGTCTCACTACACACTGCACGTCTCTCGCTCTCCATATGGTGGTCAGGGATCGGGAGGATGGGACGGGGGTCGAGAGGTGGTGCTGTAGCCTTTCCGCTTCCCTGCCATGGGAAAACATATTCTCATTTGTGTCTTTGTTTCATTCATTCACTCATTCAACAAATTTTTACTGAGTGCTTGCTTCCTGTGTGTATGAGGAGTTTTTTGGGTGTCTCCGTCACTAGCCCTTTAAAGTTTTGATGAGGCTGTCTGTAAAGATGTAGCCAACAGTATGGTCGTATAAAATAGTAGACCATACCCATTTGAGGGCAAAACTAGGATTAAAGGATTGATGGAGGGTAGATTAATGCAGTAATCCGACAGGAAGAGTGTCAAGGTAATGCCCTCCCCTCTTCTAAATTCCACCCCTTCCTGGTAGTGTTAAAATAACGCTTTCTGGCAGAGAAGTTATCAATGAGCAAGAGACAGGAATACTTAACTTTTAAGCTTCTTTCCAACACTTAGATGCTATGATATATATGTGTGTCTGTATATGTGTATATAAGTGTGTATATTTTACACGTTATATATAGATGGATAGATACAAGAGTGAGCATGTGCAGGGAAGTTACCTCCACCACCACCTCGGACCATGGCATTGCATGAGAATGATTTGTGCTCTTCTACAAATCCTGTGACTCCTTGTTTGGGGTCATTCTGCTTCCCTCTTTTCCCCAGTGCAAGCTTTCTTAGCCCTTGCTCCTGGCCAGAACACAGACTTTTCAAAATAGCCTCTGCTCACAGACACTTAGGTAGACAACAGACAGGTTTCTCTGACTTTCCTTGTCTTTTTTTTTTTTTTTTTTTTTTTTTTACTTTCCTTGTCTTACTGGTTACTGGCTCCAACTTCTTTTTTAATCTCCTAAGCCTGTAGGGGAATGGGACTAAGGAGGGAAGGGATCAGTATCTCATTTGCAAGAAATTGTCTAAAATCTGAAACCATTTTATAACTCTATTTGCCACTCCTTCCACTTTTTTTAAAAAAGATTTTATTTATTTGAGAGAGAAAGAGAGAGAGAGAACAAGGGGGGAGGGGCAGAGGGAGAAGCAGACTCCCTGCAGAGCAGGGAGCCTGTCACAGGAGTCTATCCCAGGACCCTGGGATCATGACCTGACCTGAAGGCAGATGCTTAACCGACTGTGCTACCCAGGCACTGCCCGCCACTCCTTCCACCTTAACTTCTATTCTCCTTAACCATCTAGTGGAGGATGTAAGAGCTCAGGCTTGAGATGACTATAAACCACACTCCAGGGCAAAATGGAATACAGGTAGGTACAGATTCCCCCTCTTGCATTCTGATAGTTGTAGCTCTGGGCCCTTGCTGGCAAGGGCAGCTGGGACACTGGAAAGAAAAACCTCAAGATCTAAACTGGCTCAGGGGCTTCTGAGGTGAATGTTTTATTGGCTCTCTTGCTGGGACTGGTTGGTTTATAAACCTTCTGGCAGGCAAAGTGAGTTTGTCAAATTTCTTTCCTACACCAACAGGGTCCACTTCAGCTTCACCTTCCACAGCTTACTGTCTTTAGAATAAAAGTCATCCTCTATGTTGCCTTGGGTTCCAGCCCCCTTTGTGATTCATCCATCCATCCATCCAAAACATTTGAATACTTTATAAAAGCATTACTCTCCTTAATCTCTTTTCTTGAGGAGACTTCGTTTGGCAGTCTATCCCTGGTTCCATACCCTCCCTTCTCCTGTTAATTACTCTTTTACTAATTAATTTTTTTCCAGTGTGTTTGACCCAGAGGGCTCCTCTGCAATCCCTTTTCCCTCAGCGTTGGAGAGGGAGGACATAAGTGTAAGGCAGAGATATGTGATGAGGGGGAAGAGCTGGTTCTTAGGTCAAGGCCTCTGTAAAAGCAAAACCAAAGAGCTGCGTATGTGTAGGTGTGTGTGTGGTATTCACTTCACTGTAGTGTGGTGGGGCAGGAGAGTACCAGGAAAGACACTCTCATCCCTTTAGCACTCTTGTCTCCCTTGCTCACTCACCTTCCTCACGCATTACAATTACACACTCTGTTTTTCATACAATCCGATTGCATCCCTTACACACTCATCTGTTTTCCACTGTCCCACACCGTGCACACTTTTCGGTCTTTTGTGTAAAAGTGTTTATTGCTTGAGTCCATCTCTTGCTCACCTTCCTCACACCTCAGACCCTTGCATAGCTCTTTCTTTGCACACTCCCATCTTGCACAAGCTTCTCCCTCCCCGGTGCACCTGTGTCTTTGACCACTCACCTTCCATCCTCACTCGCTCACCACCCCTCCCCCAGACCCCCATTAACACACCTATTCTCCAACCCGTGTGTACACCCCCCTTCCTTGGCCACTCCCCTCCCTCCACCCTCCCCCGGGCTCGCACACTCGCCCCCGCCTCTGGGGACACCTGCTCGTGCGGGGCAGGGCGGGGATGCGCAGCCGCGGCCACTTCTCTTCTCCCGCTCCCCGCCCCGCCCCTCCCTCCATCCCTCACCGGCTCCCCGGCTCCCGCCCCGCCCGCCCCGCCCGCCCGCCGCTCCGGGGGGGTCTCCGCCGCCGCCGCCGCCGGAAGGAGCCGCCATTTGCCACCGCCGAGCGCACGGGCCGAGCCGAGCCGGAGCCGGGAACCTGAGCGGGACTGGGGCCAGCAGGACGGCGATGGGGGGCGGCCCCGCCGCAGGAGGACTGGGGCGCGTAACCCCGGGGGCCCGGCCCGCTCCAGACCCGGACCCGTGGGGCGCGGCACCTTGAGGTCCCCCTCCCCGCCCCCTGCCCCGGCCATGGCTGCCCGCCCCGCCGCCCCCGGGCCACCAGCCCTCTCGGCCCCGCAAGCCCCGGAACCCCGGCTGTGGCAGCAGTAAACGGCGCTCTCAGGCCCCGAAGACCCCGGCCGGGCTCGGCTCTCCAGCGCGCGCCCCCTTCCCGGCCTTGTCCTCTCCCTTCCCCCCCGCCGCCCTAGAGCCCCCCTTGCACGCCGCCTCCCGCCCCCCCGGCGCCCGGACGATGCTCAAGTCTCGGCTCCGCATGTTTCTGAACGAGCTGAAGCTGCTGGTGCTGACGGGCGGGGGGCGGCCCCGGGCCGAGCCGCAGCCCCGGGGGGGCGGGGGAGGCGGCTGCGGCTGGGCGCCCTTCGCCGGCTGCTCGACCCGGGACGGCGACGGCGACGAAGAGGAGTACTACGGGTCGGAGCCGCGGGCCCGGGGCCTGGCCGGCGACAAGGAGCCGCGGGCCGGACCCCCGCCGCCGCCCGCGCCGCCGCCGCCGCCTCCGGGCGCGCTGGACGCCCTGTCGCTCAGCAGCAGCCTGGACAGCGGGCTCCGAACCCCCCAGTGCCGAATCTGCTTCCAGGGTCCGGAGCAGGTCAGGCCTGGGCACCGGGCGGGGCGGGAGGGGTGGGGGCGCGCGCACCTGGGGCGCCCTTGCCCACCACGAACAGGGGGCGGGGCCTGAGGAGGCAGGGCGGGACCCAGGACCCAGGACCCAGAGTGGGTACCGGGTGCGGCTGGGGGGGCTTGGCTGGAGAGTCCGGGAGCGCACGTTTGGGGTGGAGGAGGTCAGGAGTTTCCAGGGAAAGGGTGGGGCTTTCTCCTGGGAGGGCTCCAAATCCCTCTCGTCCACTAACGGGGACAGCCTTTCTGCCCCACTTCTCTCACCCCGGGGTCTCTGTAGGCTCAGGGGCCTATTCACTCGGAGGTGGGCAGAGTGCTTCTGTTCCCCCTTTGAAGGAGGGGCCCTGCTGGCGCCCTTGCCTCACTCAGTATTTCTCTCCATGGGGCACTTTTCTTCACTTCCCATTCCGTAACTTTCCATCTCATTCCAAAGAGTACTCTTTGTTTAAATGTTATGGACAAAGTTGTCCCGGGATAGTGCTGGGGGGTGGGGGATGTCATGAGAAATTATTCCTTGATTAAAGGGGGACACCCTCCGTTCCCACACCCAGGATCTCTCCCCGCTTTTTGATACTTGGAACTGAGGACAATAACCCATCCCAGTTTGCACCACACGTGTGAAATACTTTACAGCGATGGGAAGGAGGAGGAAGGCATGGCTCAGAAGCTCTGACCCTCCCGTCCCTCCAGATCCTAAGGGGTAGCTTTCCATTTGGGAAGCCTTAAAGAGCACCCTCCCCAATTTTTAGGAAAGGAGGAGACCCAGTCATTCCTCCCCACCCCCACCCCATTTCTTTTTATCCTTCGTCTATTTGGTCAGGGAAGTTTACCTTCAGCTCTTTTTTCTTTTTTGCTGTGGCTTTAGCCTCTTGCCCTATTTTGGGTGAAAGGCTTGAGGTGTTTTGTTTTGTTTTGTTTTTTTGTTTTTTTTTTTTAACGTTGGGGAATGACTGATATGGAGGGGTTTCCCTCTCGGGTTGGAGAGGAGTGGGGTCGGGTGGTGACAGCTGACGGGGACCCTCCTCACTCTTCCTCCAGGGGGAGCTCCTGAGCCCCTGCCGCTGCGACGGCTCAGTGCGCTGCACACACCAGCCCTGCCTCATCCGCTGGATTAGTGAGAGGGGCTCCTGGAGCTGTGAGCTCTGCTACTTCAAATACCAGGTCCTGGCGATCAGCACCAAGAACCCGCTGCAGGTGAGGTGCAAGGAGAGAACTTCCAGACGGGGGCAAAGGCCTTTCAGCAGTCAGAATCAGGGACTCTCCAGGGAGCCTATTTATCTGTTTCATCTTTCCTCAAAGTTACCCCTACCCACTGTTATCACAATCTCCTGTCTGCCTGTAAATCCTCCCTTCATTTATTCACATTTATTGGGTGCCACCTGTATTCCAGGCACTGTTCTAGGCACTGAGACAGAAAAAAAAAAAAAAAGCAGCAGCAGAAGATGATGATGATAGCAAACATGGTGTGTTTTCTGTGTGTTACACTCTTGGTGTATAGTAACTCATTTATTTTTTATTTTTTATTTTTTTTAAAGATTTTATTTATTTATTTGAGACAGAGAGAATGAGAGAGAGAGGGCACATGAGAGGGGGGAGGGTCAGAGGCAGAAGCAGGCTCCCTGCTGAGCAGGGAGCCCGATGCGGGACTCGATCCCGGGACTCCAGGATCATGACCTGAGCCGAAGGCAGTCGCTTAACCAACTGAGCCACCCAGGCGCCCTATAGTAACTCATTTAATCTTCATAATAATCCTATTAGTTATGTGCCATTATTATCTCCATTTTAAAGATGAGGATATTGATGCTCAAAGAGATATAAAAACCTTCCCAAAGTTACTCAGCAAGTAAGTGATGGAGTTAGGATTTGGAATTCAAACCTAGATGGTCTGGTCAGAGCACTTGCCTGATCCTGCCTTCCTAAAATAAGACAAATGGTCTCAAACAATGTGAAAAGGGCTCCATACTATGTTTGATCAGGGCACAGAGGAGACAGATTGCTAATCCTGCCTGAAGGGTTTCAGGAAGGCTCTGGAGCATCTTCCTCTTCAGGGCCACTCATCACCTGACCCTCCTTCTCTTTCTGTAACTTTTTGGAGCCCTTTCTCCCACACAGTGGCAGGCCATCTCCCTGACGGTCATCGAGAAGGTCCAGATCGCAGCCATAGTCCTGGGCTCGCTCTTCCTCGTCGCCAGCATCTCCTGGCTCGTCTGGTCCTCACTCAGCCCTTCAGCCAAGTGGCAACGGCAGGATCTGCTCTTTCAGATCTGCTACGGCATGTACGGCTTCATGGATGTCGTCTGCATAGGTGAGGGCCCCTCTCTCCCCCTTACCTGCTCAGTGTCTTCCTGCAGCTCACACACTTAACTTTCCTTGCCCGTCCCCTCAGCTCCACAGCCACATCTTCTACTGTTGGGAGCCTCTAAGGCTATCTTGGTGCCTCTCCCTTCCCTGCTTCCTCAGGCCTTTTACAGACTCCCTCTCCTCACTCTGGAGAAATACTTGCTTAAGTACCTTTGGCCTAGGTCTGGGCAGCAGGTGACCCTGGATTTCTTCTCCCTTTTGCTCAGGCCTCATCGTCCACGAAGGCTCCTCCGTCTACCGCATCTTCAAGCGCTGGCAGGCAGTGAACCAGCAGTGGAAGGTCCTGAATTATGACAAGACCAAGGACATAGGAGGAGATGCAGGGGGAGGGACGGCAGGGAAGCCGGGCCCCAGGACCTCACGGACGGGCCCCCTCTCTGGGGCTACCAGCCGCCCCCCGGCTGCCCAGCGCATGCGGACGCTCTTGCCTCAGCGCTGTGGTTACACAATCCTGCACCTCCTTGGACAGCTGCGGCCACCAGATGCCCGTTCCAGTTCCCATTCTGGCCGAGAGGTTGTCATGAGGGTCACCACGGTCTGAAACTGAACTCCAGGAGCAGGGATCTTGAGTCGATGCATCGGCCAGAGATAACCTGTCATGGCTGCTGGAGGTACCACCTGGACAAGGTGTTTGGGGCACCCTGCCCCCACCACTGAGGATCTCTGTGGGCAACCTCAAGCTGGAGACATTGTCTGGCCTCTACTACCCACTGGGTAGAGACACCTGGATGACATTCCAGTCCCCACCGATAGCTCCTCACACTCATCCTGGGGCAGCCAGTGGGCAGGTGGGGAGAGCACCTTTTCTTCCCTAGAGAACCGTCCTTACCTCAGCTCCTAGGGCCTCCAGCCCCCCAGCTCCACCATGGTGACTTGGTGAAGGGGGACCAATGCCAGAAGAAAGGGGTTGTAGACCCCCCATTCCCCACCCCATGGCCACAGGGCAGCTGGCAATAAGACTAGTATACATTGACCTCCCGTTCCCTGCATGAGGGCGGGGGGACCTCCCCCTGCTCCACCCCCCATTGCATGGGGGGAGGGCATAAAGAATCATTTATATGCACGTGGAGACTCCTTTCTCATCTGGGGCTTTTCTGGAGGGTTGGGAGGTGTGGGGAGGTTTCTCTGCAGGGGTTGCAAATCCCAAATGCAGCAGTGGGTTCTGAGCTGGAGGTGTGACTCCCACTTGCTGGCGAATAATTCACAGTGGCTGCTAGGTGGCAGTGCTCAGAGGTATCTAAGGGGTGGACCTGCCACCTGCAAGTTGTATGATTTAGAAGAAAAAAAAAAATCTCTCCGCCGTGGTTTTCCTGTCTACCTCATAGGGTTGGAATGAGGATAAATGAGGGACAGGTTGAATGCCATTGCAAAGAAAATTAGTGATGGCGTAAAAAGATTTCTAGACTAGTTGATGGTCCATTTATTTCAAATAGTAGCTGGTTAACAAATTCCAGAATGTGTTTTTTCATCTGGAGTTGCACAGAGCCTTGGAAATTTGTGTTGAGTATCATAATAGAAATGGAAATATGAGGGGAAATGGATATTGCAAATGTGAAGGATGGTGGTTATTTGCAAAAGTGAGAGCTCCTCCAACCCCCTAAACACGGGGCTGGGGAAGGATGGAGCTATCCTTCTTGCTCTGGGGATCTTGTGGGTTCTATTAGTCCTTCCCAGGTAATGTGCGCACCCAGGGAAGTGGTGTGAAATGAATTTGGACTCATTTGGAGTGAGACAGACAGAATGTCCCCATGTTATGAATCTCCAACCCCGGCTTAAGCTACTCCTATGGCAGTTCAGGGTCACAGGTCTGATCCTGTGCCCCAGCTAGTGGTATTAACTAGGAAGTATTGTGCCTGGAGGCAGCTGTGTAGAGGGCTGTTGTTTATAGGAAAGGGTTTGGGAAGGACTGGTTAAAATGTGGGTCAACCTGAGGCCTTCACCCTTTCTCCTGAGGCCTTGGGGCTGTGTATTATATGAATGATGGTGTCTTTTAAGTGAACTATTCATCAGCAATTAAAATAATTACTTCATACATTGTTAAGTCAGATCCAGACGCCTTTCCTATTATTGGTCCTTTTCTCAGGAAGGTTCTGCTCTGCCTCCTCCCTGGGGATGTTTTGGGGGAAATGCTTCTCTACTAAAGGTCACACATACTTGCCCTGGAAATGGTCTTCCTTTGTCCTTCTCTGAAAGGGGGAGTCTTGGCTGCTGTCCATGGTGCTGGCACTCAGACTTGCCTGGGAATGTTCACATTGAAGCCAGACTCAGGTTTGAGTCCCTGGAAGTATTGAGGTGTATCACTTCTAACCTCTGAGGAGATCAAAAAGAGGGGACAGAGGCCAAGTGCTCCATTTTTTTTTCCAGTGGGATATCGTTTCCCTAGAGAGACAACCCTCTATATTCTCTACCTGGGAAGACAGAAGGGCCAGACTTTCCTGATTTGCTATTCACAAAATAGCTGGTGGGGGCCAGAAGGGAGATAGCAAATCAGAGTGACTACTATTACCTATCCTGGCAAATATGACCGGTGGGTATGCCACAGGTGGGGTTTCTTGTGCCAAGCCCAGATTGTCCCTCATGATGGCCCTCCATGGAAGCTTAGACATGCCAAAGGACATACACACACAAACACACCCTCTCTGATTCCACTCTGGGTCCTAAAACTGGGCCAGGCGAGACAGTATGTTTCCCTCCCTTTCAGTACCATGGGAGGTCTTGCTTGATATAGGGGTTAGGACCAGCAATCAGTATGGTCCCTTCTCCTTCCCTTTTTCCAACTTAAAAAGATTCTTGTCACAAAAGGGTGATGAGAACTGCTGCCCTCCTCAAGTAGATCAGTCGTACTTGCCCAGTGAGGAATGTGGGTGTACAGAATTTTCATCACTGATTCCAGGGGAAAGAATGTGAGAGGAAGCTGGGCTTTATTCTCCTTCAAAGTTCAGATCTGCTAAAAATCAGGTCAGTTTGGTTCAGGTTAAGCTTAATGATAGGGGAGTGGGGGTGGACACAGAATACGGTAGAGTTGTTGAGAGGTGGGGCAGTAAGGGCACACAAACCTTGGTCTCTGCACAAGGCCTCAGGCATACTGTGCCCCTCTGTACATCTTACAAAGATAGATGCCCTCGGAAGGCCCAGAGGCAGACAGCCTCTGTGGTCAGGGAGCCCTGCCTAGGGTAGGGGGCCAGGCTTGTGGAAGAGGAGGAGGCAGGGGGCAAGTCCTGACATGGGGAGGGCAATCTAGGCTAGGGAGGGGCTGCGGGAAGTGTGCTGAGAGATTGATTTGTATGGAAGATGAGTTAATCCGTATACATCACAAGGGGAGAACTGTGCCCAGACTCTGGGGGGCCAGAGAATGCTGACTCAGGGAAACAGGCTTCTTCTGCCCTCCCCACTTCTGCCTCAGTGCCCCAGGGCTTCCGGCCACCCCCACACTCGGCTTTCATCCCGTCTGTCTGACTTCACTTCTGTGCATGTATCTGTCTTTCTCTCAAGGAAATTACCTCGGAGCAACTTTTCCAGAGAGGGCAGATATCCTTTGGTCCTGGCAGTCCAGGTTCCAAAAGCACTTCCACCAAAGAGTCTGTTGCCTCGGCCATCTCTGCAAATCCCTAGCTCCCCAACCCATTTTTAAAGGCTAACCCTTGGTGTTACTTCTCACTGGCTCTTCCCAGTACAGACGGAACAGTGTTGGGTTTGTGATGCAAACCACTCTCCCAGGTGTCTAGACCTCCCATTGTTATGGAGGTCACTCCCAGGATCAGATAAATCAAAGTAGGGGATTTGGTGAGGGTCTTGCCTCCAGGACTTGTGGAAGAGAAGTAAGTCAAAAACCAAGGATGGAACATTTCATTCTTTTATTTCAAAACTATGAATATTAAAAAATTCCAATATATAAAAGGAAGGCTTAAGCAGGTATAAGGCCAAAAGATGTCTGCCCAGGAACTAAATGGTGGGACAATCGAACCTCTAATAGTGACCAGAGAGTCAAGGAGAGTTTTAAAACATCATAAACCAGGTGAGGGCAGACTCACCTTGCCAGGGGCAAGATGAGGAAGAAGAAGAGTAGACAGAGTCTGGTAAGCTGCTTATCCCTTCTGCCACATGGTCCAGATTCAATCTGAGAACCCGTATGGCATCACCCAATTAGGGGATATAAAGACTGAATAAGGTCTCATTCTTCCTCTCAAAGAGCTCACATGCAAGAAGGGAAGACCAAGCAGGTGCAGACCAGATGCATAATTACTGAGCTCACGTGGTGCTAAGTGCTTACCCAGCAGCTCCTGAACACTGTGGAAGCCCCCAAAGGGCAGTGGTTGAACCCTTCCTCAGGCCACCCAACATTATTAAGATCTAAGCTGGCCCTTGAAGGATGCATATGATAAGGCCAGGAGAAAAGCTGAGTAGGCAGAGGAACTATGGTTTTCACAGGGCCTGATGGGTCGGGCCAAGGCACATTTCACACCTTGGTCAGGGCTGCTTCAAGCAGTTTGCTAGCGTCCTTCTAACCCGTCTGGTCAAATAGGCAGGTCTCAGGGGGAATACGTATCTCTTGCTCTTGTGCCTAATAAATCCCTACAATGAGAGAAAGGGTGATGATGACAGCCTCCTCCCATGGGACTATCTGTCCACAAACTGTAGGTTGATGCTCCTCTCGGGTACCAGGACAGTCCGGGTCATGGGTCGGATTGGGGCAGCACCTGGCTCAGGCTTCACCTCAAAGTGGGTCAAGATCTGGAAAGGCAGGAAGAAGGCTATCACTTTGGGAGGGGTCTACGATGGTGGGTTTGATTGGTAAAGGGTATTATTATGTTAGGTCGATACTGAAATGATACCTGTGGTCAGTAGGGAATTTCTTAAGGGATGATGGCAGGGGGAAAAAAATAGTCCAAATACCCTTGCTCACTCTGTAGCTTAAAACAGGATTGCTGTATTCAGAGGATTAGGTTTACCAAGTCATATATTTTGCTATGCTTGTCAGAAGAGCTCATGGCTTTAGAGGGTTAGGGTCTCTCATGTCTGGGGAAGGTATGTCGAGATCACTCACCTGAGCCAAAGCCATCTGCAGCTCAAGCTCTGCCAGGCGTCTCCCCATGCAGCTGCGCTTGCCGAAGCCAAAGGGAAGAGATGCAAATGGGTGGGGGGCTGGGCCTTCCCCCAGCCATCGAGCTGGACGAAAAGAATTTGGCTCTGGGAACTGGGCAGGGTCCCTTGAAGTGGCATAATGACACAGTGTGACCAGCGTCTGATGGGGAAAGAACATAAACTTGTCAGTTTGGGCCCATGAATGCAGGGAGGGACATGGAAAAGAGGATATATGGATTGGAGCAAAGGCGGGCTCTGGTTGGTGAGGGGGTAAGTTTTCTGGGGCTACTTTTGGAATGATTTCTCCACTGCCCCGTTACATCCCGGAGAGAGGCATTCAGGCCAAAGGGAAGGTGAAGGGCTTATATGGAGTGTTTGAGAACAGGATGGGGCCCAAGATGGTGAGGGATGGCTTAACAAAAGGGGCCCATAGGCTCTACTCACGTTTTTGGGGATAACATAGTCACCCACACGAACGTCTTTGTCTGGCACACGGGAATTTCCAGGTACCACAGGGTACAGTCTGGATTGCAGAACAAGTGGGAAACAGCAAGGTGAGGCTGGGGGCTGTAGCCTCCCTCTTGTCCGCAAGCCTCCTACGTCCAAACCCAATCTTGGCCAGGAGTAGGTACCATTTTCCTCTGCTGGCTCTCCCCGCTCCCATTTACCATCTGCTTCCCCAGCCCTTCCCAACATTTTCTTTAGCTTCTCCTCTCCCATCCCCTCACCTTAGCACTTCCTTGACCACTGCCTTCAGCAGGGGCAGCTGGGATAGAGCAGCAGCTGAGGGGTGGGCATTGGAGCCAGGGCCCAGGGCAGCTGTGATCTCAGAGTGGAGTGCCTTCTGGACTTCGGGGTGCCGAGAGAGTTCATACAGAGCCCAGGAGAGTGTGTTGGATACCTGAGAGGACAGTTGAGAGCCTCAGAGGTGTTGAGAGTGGACACCCAGTAGAGGGGGGCAGAATATGAGGCAGTCTGGAGCTCAGGAGGTGTTAAGTCAAGCTGGCCGAAAGGGTCATAGTGGATCCCCTGCAGCAGCAAAGTGGCCCCTGAAACTGGAGAGGCTAAGCTCTGGAAGTGGGGCTCCCAACATGGAGAAGAACCTCACTGTGTCCACTCCAGCCAGTAGCAGCTCCGTCACATTGCCCAGGATGGACGGAGCAGGCAACTCTTCCCGGAACAGAAAGTAGGTCAGGTGTGCCCCAGATCCCATGTCCTCCTCAGGCTTTCCCTTGCTCCTCAAGGCTACCTCAGCCTCTCGCCTCTCCACGTGCTGCTGGGCTGTGTGGGGGAGAAGGTACAGGGGTGCCTCACCATCCCTGAACAGCTTTATGTTCCCCTATCCCGACTTCATTTCCGTGCCTTACCAAAGGCAAACATCTGGTCCCAGTCTCGGCAGAGGCGGCCCCAGGGTCCGGGCACCAGGCGGTGAAGCCAAGCGGGCATCGCCATGGTCAACAGCGTGGACACAAACACCGATCCCACCGCGCGGATGAAGGTCTCTGTGTCTGGGGGCACTTCGGCCTCCAGGCAGCCCAGGCGGGAACCCAGGAGCACCGCGGCTATGCCTGGGCGGGAGGGGGCGCTGTCAGGGCACCGGGAGACCAGGCGGGGGCCTCCCACGCTTGCCCCTGTCTTGGGACTCACCTTCTAGTCCAAACTTGTAAAACTCTCCTGCCACGTCCCGAACCAGGGCGGGCGGCCCAGCCCCACGTCCCCGTTGGTGCCGCAGTCGCCGCACAAGGTCATGGACCACGTCGTCCAGGGTCCCGGCATAGCGGGCGGCCGCTTGAGGCGGGAGGAGCAGCGGGGCCAGGAGGCTGCGGAGCCTCTGCCATTCTTCTCCTTCCCTGCGGGTGTGCAGAGAGGGGGCGCGTCAGGGCGGATGAGGGTGTGTGGAGGCGGCCCGACGGGGCTGGCGGCAGTGAAGATGAGGCGAGTTCGCCTGGGGTGGCCAGGAAAAGGATTGCGGCTGCTCCCTTGGGGTACAAAAACCTGCTCCTGCCTGCGCCGGCTTTCCGTCCCCCTTCCTCGTTGCTCATTTCCTGGCCCCGGGGCGGGGGGGAGGGGGGGGCTGGGTTCCTGGGTAACTTGAGTCACGGAATCTCACATTCCATCTAGGTCCTGGTACCTTCGCCCCTTCCGCGGATTTCCAGGATTGCGGACTCCAAAGACAGGGAGATGGGTGGGGGACAAAGGCGGGGTTCTACCTGAGCCTAAACGAAACAGGCTGGGGTGGGAAGCCCAATTTATCAGACGGTTGGGGGAAAAGGCCAACCCCCCTCCACACCCCGAGACAGATTGTTTCCAGACCAGCCACAGGAGAGGGACGCAGCTGGGCGTTTGGGTGTTGGGGCCAGAGAGGACTCACGCGGTGAGCAGCCCGCAAGCCTGCTGGCGGTGGCGACGGTGCTCTGCCCAGGGTGAGAAGCTGCAGCGCTCGGGCCGGGGCCCCTCCTGTCGCAAGAGCTGCTCGACGAGTGTAGGGGCCGCCAGGTACACAGTGCGCACCCTCCCGAAGCTGGCCAACCACACAGGTCCGAAGCGCGAAACGCCCTGCACCTGGGAGAATGGGCACAGTGGACACTGGAGACCCCGGGCCCAGGACTTCCAGCTTGGTCCGTCAAGGGTGTTGGCTGGGCTTTGCAAGAGGGAGCTTGTTTCTTCACTGGCTCCCAGCTAGTTTATAGCCCTGATGCTGCAAACCCTTCCTCCTTTTCTTTCCCCCACTTCCCATCCCTAGGAAGTTTGAGTGATGGGCAAAGTGGAGGAACTCCGCACAAAGCAGACATTCAGGACCGCTCTTGGGTCACCTGGGCTGAGCCGACGCGAAGAAATC
The DNA here is from genome assembly GCF_011800145.1 of Mirounga leonina. Taxonomy (NCBI): domain Eukaryota; kingdom Metazoa; phylum Chordata; class Mammalia; order Carnivora; family Phocidae; genus Mirounga; species Mirounga leonina. Next base: position 21,168,191 of record NW_023270314.1, on the reverse strand, counting down.
CCTGAAGGCTCCTCACGTGGACTATCTCAGAACGAACCCCGTTAACTGAAGAGGAGCGCCTGTAGCTTTAAGTCGGACGCGAGGGGAAGGTACTGTGGGTTTCTGCCTCCCGCGCACTTCTTCTGGACCTACCTGGCCCCGACTTCCGCACAGCGAGAAGGCGCTTTTTGAGGGCACTCTTCTGCTGGGTGTGGGGATGGACTCCCGCGCAGGTCGAACCACCGCCCGCAGTCCCAACTTTTCTAATTCATGGGCATCTGTTCTCACTGGCCCTCCTCCTACTTTCTGCACTAGTCTGTCCTTTCTGGTGTTGTCAAAGCCACCTTCCCCAGCATTCCATTCCCAGGAACGTCCCCTTCTACCTGCAGCTCGTGTAGCCGTGACAGACCCCCCTTGCAGAAAAGTTCAGCAAGGAAGCCTGGCGTGGAGGGGCCTGGGATGTCCGCCAAGCTCCGGGGCGCTGAGTCGGAGCCTCTGGAGCCCAGTGAGGCACCTAGCTTGGGAGCACAGTGGATGCGATGGAACACTCTGGAGGCGAGCTTGAGGGTCTGGGTCATGGTCTGGGTCAGGGAACCGGCAAAGGAGAGCACTTCTCTCAGGCATCTCGCTTGCTTGCCTGAACCCCTATTTAACCTTTGGGTGAGATAGTGGCAACGCCCCCTCTGCAAGCTCCTCAGCCAATCCCCTCTCCTGAGTGGTCCAGCTGGGGATTAGCACCCAGGCACAGTAGGCGGGGCTGGGGTTCCCTGGCAGCTCTCTTGGGTCTCATGTTGCAATGACCCTCTTGGGACGGGAGGTCTGCCTTGGTTTCCCCCTTCTGGGCTGGTGCCCTAGTCCAGCCGCCTAAAGATCTCTTCCTGGAAAGTCTCTCTGGTGAGGTTTAGGATACGGAGGTACAGTCAGTCCCTAGTATTCCCACTTCCTCAGGGAGCCAGGCCCTCTTGGGACCATCCTCAGGAATTCCCCATCCTCAGCTCCTTCAGGAAGGGAAGAGGCACAGCTGTAGCTGTATATTCTTGGCTTATGGGGCTGCGCCTTTGCCGTAGGTAAGCAGAACTTTCTGGCACTACCACAGCTTCCCCCCCTTCCTGTACCTGACACTGGGCAGATGGTGGGTGAGTTAATGGGTTAAAATGGCTCCAGGAGCCTTCATCTTTGTTCCTTGGGAAGAAGAGGGTGGTCTCTTAGGTCAACACACCCTGTCCTTCCAGCCATGGGAACCTAGGGCTTCAGGAGCAGAAACAAAGGAACCTTTTGCAAATCAGAAAAGTTCAGAGATTTCTCTGGGCTCTTGGATGGTTGTAAGGGCTACGTGAGTGCTCTGAATCTCCAGCTGACTCAGTCCTCTTTGGGGGGGGGGGATTTCTAGTCAGCAGCCCATTTTTGCTTTTAGCCTCAGAATCTTGCACAGTTTAGTTCTCTGCTCCTCACTCCCCCACCCTGCCCCCACTGGGCTCTGTGCCAGTCAGTTAGCTCTGAAGTTCTGGAATCGAAGGTCAACATGAAAAAGGAGAGGGTCTCCACCACCCCGACCCAGGACTCTCCAGAGACAGTAACAATAAAGACAGCAGATTCCTCAGGTCAAGTCTCAGGCAGGGAGAGGATGGGGGATGGGAGAAGGCACGTGATACATGCTCTAGCCGTTCCTGAGAAAGAGCAGCACAGGCATGTGCACACGTATACATGTTATCCCCAGGACTGCAAAGTAAACACAAGTGGACAGGCGATTTGAGTCTAGCAAGCAGTTTAGATGGAGAGTGGAGAATTGTATTCCTCACTCCAGCTGAGAAGGAGATCCCAGAAGGAGAAGGAAGTGCTAAGGAAGAGCAAGACCCCACACCCTTCCAAACATCCCTTCTGGTCCAAGATCTTTTGACCTTCCCAGTTAGCTTCTTTTGCTTTCTGCTGGTGGTAGACGGGCAAGAAGATGAGAGGTCAGTTGTGAATCCCAGGCTTCTGGCCTGGGCAGTTCCCCAACTTCTTTGAAAGACTGTCGCCTCTCGGCCCTAGCAGTCTCAGCTGGGAAGGTCCTGGGGTCAAGCTAAGGCAAGGCAGGCCGTCAGTGGCCCAGGGGGGTGGGATTGGGGGCCACTGCCTGGAGGGTGGGATCCTGTATTCTTCGGAAGATGGCTGGGAAATTCTTGCCTCCGTTGCGTAAGACTTTCTTGCCCTCCTCGGTTGAGGTGCCCAGATGTCCCACAATGGGGTCTTCACTCTGAGAAAAGGAAGGGTCTGATAAGTCCTTGCCCACCTTTCAGATGGCCCCTGGCCCTGAGACTCCCATCCCATCCTCCTGGCACTGAGCTGGGTTCAAAGAATACAGAACCACTCTGGAAAAGGCCTCCATCTTCACAACTCCCCTCAGGCCCCCTACTTACCAGTTCCTCCAGGGGCACACGCTCAAACAGGGGGTGCCTTTCAAAATGGGTGCACATCCAGTCATGTAGCTCCAGCACATCAGTTATGGTGTATACCAGCCCCTGCAGAGGCAAAATCACCCGAGACGGGGGGCTGCATGCAGTTGAGCAGGGGGATGATGGGAGTGGTGGTGTGAGTCCTAAATGCACCCCCACTGAATTCTTAGTGGAAGGCCTCCGAATGGGCCATTCACCTCTCCCTCTCACTCCCGACTCACCCCAACTCTAAGCACGTAGGCATATTCTGCCAGCAGCGTGGGACTGATGATTCGCCACTTGTGCTTCGTCCGCTTGAAATGTGGGTCAGGGAAGAGGAAGAACATCTTTGTCAGCTGTGAGACAGACATGCATCGACAGGGTTGAGAGCCCGGCTTCAGTGCCCCACGTGCCTACCAGCCTAACCCACCGGGGCCCCTCCCCACCTGGCCCTTGCGGAAGAAGTTAGGAAGGTGTTTCATGGCATTGCTACGGAGACAGGCGATGTTCTGGAAGCCACCTCCAGGAGCTGCTCGAAGGGCCCGAATCCGGTCTTGTACATAGTCTGAGACTTTCACCCGGATCTCCAGACCCAGAATCAGTGTGTCTGGGAACAACGGTGACAGTTCCACTGGACACAGAAACAGGAATGGAATCGTCAACCTCATACTTGCAGGAAGTGCAAAGGGGTCAAGAAAGGAAAGGAAGTGTCACTGTGCAACTCCCAAAATCAGGAATGGCAAATGTGGATGGAGAGATACCTAGATGGCTGGTTCTATGCTGGAGAAGGGGGTTAAGCTTAGGGTTAGGCTTAGATCCAAAGACTGTCACCTGGACTGGAAGTGGGAGGGCCTGCAGATACACGTATATTTGTAAGTGCTTCCGAGTTTTCAGTGTTTTCACACATCGTCTCAGTTAATCCTCCTAACGCTCTGTGGTAAATCGAGAAGATGAGGATACTGAGGTCAGAAACGGCCAAGGTCACAGAGCTAAGAAGAGGCAGAACTGGAACTTGAACCAAGCTTTTCTACCCCCAACTACCATGTTTTTCCTCTCTCTGTCATGCTGTTACCTCTAAGGGAAGATCTAAAAATAGAGAAGTGGCCTGGCACGCAGGATTGGGACAATACAGACAATACAAGAGGAATTTGAAAACATGAGAGTAGAGCAGAAACAATGAGTTTTGGTGAAGGAGGGGGGAGGAGAGGGAGAGTGGTGGAATCCCTCAGAAAGACAGTTCAGGATCACTGGCTACAGTGACTAATCTCTGACGCTCGTGCTGACCAGCTCACTGACCCGGTACCTTGCAGGTGAAATGCCTCAAGTAGAGACTGAGGCCAGGCGTGGGGCCAGACAAGACAACCCAAGTTCTAAGAGGCATTTGAGACAACACCCTCCCTTCTCCAGGACAAAGGCCACAGACTCAGAGTACAGAGAAAGTGGAGGCTCTCCACACTGATGTCACAGCACTGGTGTCTGGTCCGAAGGGGAAAGGCCAACTATGGCCCCCAGCAAACCTGCTGAGGTAGCAGAACCTAGGCATTGCCTCTCTGTGCCCTAGAGGAAAGGCCAGAGTGTTACCTAACAGGCCACCATAGCCACAGCCTATGTCTGCAAACTCCACTTGGGCCTGAGCTCTCTTTTCTTTCTTATCCTTTGGGTCATCGTGGCTCTTATTTTGAGTCAGTGGAGCGAAGAACTCTGGGTATAGCTCAGACCAGTCCATCTCTTCAGGCTTCACAGGGCTATTGGAGAGAAGACATGAGGGACATGAGAAGGTTGGTCAAGCCATTGTGGAAGTGGTACTGCGTGTGAGTGGGCGGATGGGTAAGGGTGGGAGGTAAATGGGAAGAGCGATTCTCAAAAATTCTGTAACAGTGGGCCCTGTGGTCTCTAGGAGACACAGTGGAAACCACCCTTAACCGCAAGTGTGAATCACAGGCCCATCATGAGGCTCATGATTGCTGACCTGCCCATCTCCACTTCTAGGAGTCGATGTGACTCTGGTCAGGCAGCTCTCCTTTCTGGGTCACAAGTTCCCTTCCCCCAGAGATTGGCTGCCTCTGTTTATGTGCTCTGTGCGAAGAGGATGGACTAAGGCGTGGGCGGGATTTGTGTGTATGTTTGTCTTTTTATTAAACCCGATCAACGAAACCGAAAGGTGGAAAGGACATACTGCCCGCAACACCAGTCTAAGTTACTCTCCCTTCCCGGACTTGCGCCGCTACCGAGACTTCGGGCAGAACGCCACGCCCCCTCCCAACCCTCCAACTGCGCCCTCCCCTAAATCTCCCCGACCCACCTCTAAAGCTGACGTCACCCAGCCGATCCTCCCCGGTCCGTCTGAGACCCTGCAGACCGTCCAGAACAACAGCCCTTTCGGACTGCTGCGAACGTTCTGCCCTCCTTTGCCTCCCCCTGCTCCCGTCCCCCCCTGCCCTGCTCACTCACTAGCGCAGCGTGTGGTCAGCCATGGGGTTGGAGTGAGCACGTTGCCGATAGTAGCGCTTCTGGGGCTGCGGCGCCTCAGCTCCTGCCGCGTCCCCAGTCTCGGCTCCCGCCATGATCCCCAGTCCCCGGTTTCTCTACTGAACCCACGTGGAGACCAAGGCCCAGGCGCACGATAATGACGCAATCAGGAGCGTTGAGAGCAGATCCCGCCTCTTAAAGACCCAAGAGTGTACTCCGCGGATCTGGGCGGGGAGGGTGGGCGGCAGCCGGAGCGGTAGGGGGCCTTCGCGACGCGGGTCTCCAGCTGGACTGGCAAGGCCAGACCCGGCACCCTACCTCTTTCGTTAGCCCGCTTCTCCTTGGTCTGGGATACTACCCTAGTTGCAGGTACCTCTGCATCCCGCAGGTGAGAGGAGTCCCAGGACCGCGCTTCCTACAGAAAAATCCTCACTCCTCTCCCCTCTCCCCCGGTCTCAGACCTGTCGGCCCTGTCTGCCCCGCGTGGTCCGACGTGAGCGCCGTCGGTGTGCGCTGGGGACCGGAGCGGGAGGGGCGGCTCCTCATCCCACCTCCAGGAAGTCAAACTGAAGGGAGGAGGGCAAACTCGGAGAGGCGGGGCTCGCTGCCACGGAGAAGCCGGGACGACCCGCGGCCCCCCACCCCCACCCGGTCCCAGATCCGGGATACCAGCGCTAGCCGCGGGGTCCGCGCGCGCTCTCAGCCAGATGGCGGACCCCTGCCCAGATCGTGAATCAGAGCTCGAATCCGTGTTCCCGCGGGAAGTCGGGCTCTTCGCGGACTCTTACTCGGAGAAGAGCCGGTTCTGTTTCTGTGGGCACGTGCTGAGCATCACACAGAACTTCGGGTCCCGCCTTGGGGTGGCGGCGCGCGTGTGGGACGCGGTGAGGAGTGGGCGGCTCTGGGCGAGCGTCCCCGGGAGGTCCGGACCCCGGACTCTCCCTCTTCCATATGGAAACATCCCCGCGACAGTCTTTTTCTCTCTCTTCTCTCTTTTTCCTCCGTAGGCTCTGAGCCTGTGCAACTATTTTGAAAGTCAAAATGTGGATTTCCGAGACAAGAAAGTGATCGAACTAGGCGCAGGGACGGGCATCGTGGGGATCTTGGCCGCGCTGCAGGGTGCGTGAGCTTTGTGGCGGGAGTGGGGGGGGGTGGCGCTGGGTGGTGGAGAAATTGTCACTCCCTGGATTCTTGGGAGAGGGGAGTGATTTGCGACCAGACCAGTCTCTTTTTAACAAAGTGTGTGTGTGTGTGTGTGTGTGTGCGCGCCTCTTTCTGTGTGCCAGAGAAAACACCCAGGGTGGTTGATTTGGGGGCAGGAAATAAAAACCGGGCAGGCCTTAGTAGGAGTTTTTTTCTACCCTTTTGCTCTTTGTGATTTCATGAATAATGCTGTCACTTAAAACCACCTTTGCTTTCGACATGGTATTTTGTCAAAATGCATCCCCTTTGGGGGCATTCTGTAGGGGGAGCAATCTGCATGTGTTAAACCTGAGGAATGCTTTATAACTTTATTATGAATAGATATTAGATTTTTAAGGTTTTGACTGCTTGGGAGAAATAAGGGTGAATTCTTGAGGGTTGTTTTTTGTGGGGCAAGTGGGGTAGGAATTAGGCACCACAGACTTGGGAAAGGAAAAAGTAAGGAAAATTTTGCTTCACTTTTGTCAAGGATCCAAAACTACAAAGGAAACAGTTCCTCAATTTATAATCTAATGGGCAGGCACAACCTCACATCCAAAACATTCATTTAAAACACTTATGATGTCATCTCCCTAGTAATGCCAATGTCTTTGTTCTTGGGAACACAACTAGGTCACATTCAGGGAAGTCTTCCCAGAGGCAGGCATTCATTCTTGTATTCATTCAGTCAATATCTATTTGGAGTCGTCTGTCATGCCAGGTATTGGGATACAACAGTGAGTGAGACAGCTCTCCTGTTCCCGAGGAGCTTATGGTCTAGTGGGGAAGGTGGGGGAATTATGCCTGTGTATGCACAGGGCAAGTGGACATGCTCTGGCTATGTCTCCCTTGACTCACTGGGACTTCAAAGAGAAGCACTGTCAGATGAGAAGGTGAACAGTGCAAACATAGCAGGCTCACAAAGAACCAAGGGAGTGTTAAAAGAAATTTTCCACGAAGGAAGAGCAGAGGAGAGGTGGGCAGTTATGCTAAAATGGGAGAAAAGTGTGTAATATGGATGGGAACACGTATGTCCATTTGCTCAAAGACTGGCTTCTCCTCCTTTGCCCCCTATCCAGCTGCCAAGTAAGAAATCTGGCTGTCATCTTGTCCCTTGCCCTCTCCCGCTCACATCCCGGCAGTCAGTCAGATCTGTGGGTCATAGGTCCTTAATATTTTCCCAATTGTCTGCTCCTCTTCCTACCATCTCCAGTTCAGGCCACTGTTGTTTCTTCCTTGGGTTTTCACAAGTCTTCAAGCTTTCCCATGGGAAGGTGAGCATGCTAGAACTAGATCTTGTGTTCTTCCTGCATGCAGGCTGTTTCTCCTTCAGGCTTCCCCATCTCAGTGAATCAAACCATCATCCATCCAGTGGGAAACCTAGATATCACCTTTGACATGCCACTTTTTCTCACCCCCATAGCCATTACTTGAGTCCTACTGATTTTATCTTCTAAAAATCTCTCGAATCTCACGTTTCTCCATCAACACTGATGGCTCCCCAGTCCATGCCACCACAGTCACTTGCCTGCACTGCTGCATTTAGGCCAACTTGTCTTCTGCTTTACTCCTTGCCCCCACCTAGACCTCTGTCCACTCTACCCAGCAGAGTGATCTTTTCAAGATGCAGCTATAATCACCTCTCACTCCCATCTTTCAATGACTTCTTGTTCTTTCAAGACCAAACCAATACCTTTAGCATGGCCTCCAAGGTCCTACCTCTCTCTCTGGCTTCTTTCTGTGCCTCTCCCTCCTTTCTTGTGCTCCTCATGCTGTCTGTTACCCGTCTCTCAGGGCCTCAAGTCTGTCTTGATGTTCCCATCCATGGAGCCTTCATACAGACTGTACTCTATGCCTGGAATCCTTGGACCACCTGGTTAATTCATATGCATCCTTCAGTGCTCAGCTCAAGCATCACTTCCAAGGGAAGGCCTCTTTGATATCCCCACCTCCAGATTAGTTTAGGCCCTCCTAGTATATATACAACCGTGCTGACTGGTTTCATTTTGAATTTGTCTTTACTAACCTTAGGCAAGTCCTTAACTGCTGCCCAGCTAGTCTATTACACTTCCCTTGTCCACGTATTCTTCCGCTCTCCCAAACATCTGTTTCTTATCTTCTTGCCCTTCGAACCTCTACATGCCTCCTCCCCTGTCTTCACCCTCAGCTGATGACTTTGTTGCCCATCTCTTCTGATTGCTTCTGTTTTCTTATAGAACATGTTCACATGTTCCTATCACAATGTCTACTCACCTAACTGCCTGTGTCTATTTTAAGTGTTGCCTTCTCTCCTGTTACCATGGATAAACACTCTGTGCTCATAGCTAAGGTCAAGCCCTCCATTTGTCACAAGACCCTGAACCTTCTCATCTACTCAAAGACATTGTTCCAGCAAACCTCCCCCCCATCCCCAGTCCCTCCTGCGTTAACAGTTTTTTCTTTTCTCTGGAACATTCTGAATAGATACACATACCCCTATATACATCTATAAATATGCTATATTTTCTCTTAGAAAAAACTGTTGTCCTACATATTCTTTCAGTTACCACCCCATTTCTCTGTTCTGCTTTACACCAAAACTCAAAAGAGTTAATCCTCTTCGTCTGTAGTACCTGTCTTACTCTTCTTTCCTCAGTCCATTCCACATTCCCGCCCCCAGTCGCAGCAGTCAAGGTGGTGAGCTTCATTTCCAACTCCATGTTGGTAAGTACAGGAGTTGGTGATGAGCCCACTTGACTTGACTTTGCAGCATTTGACTCTCCCTCCTCCTTGATGTGCTTCCTTTCATTTCCAGGGTACCACACTTCTGCTTTCTGCCCACCTCACTGGCACTCTTTTCCAGTCTCCTTTGTTGGTTCCTTTTCCTCTTGACAACTGTAAGTTTGAGTGCCCCAGAGCTCAGGAGTAGTCCTTTGACCCTTCCCTTTTCTGTCTACACTCCCCAGCAATTCCATCACCTCATGGCTTTAAATGCCCTTTCTGTGCTCATGACCCTATAACTCCCATTTCCATCTCCAGATTTATTTGTGGAACGTCCTACCTACCTGATATCTTCATGTGATTATCTGGTGGGCATTTCACTTAGACAGAAACTCATGATCTTCCTGTCCAGTCCTGCTCCTCCTACAGCCTTCTCCGCCGAGTAAATAGCATTTCGGTCTTCTAGTTAGTCGGGTCAAACATCCTCTCTCTCTTGTATTGTGTGTCCAATCTCTCAGCAAATCCTGTTGACTGTACCTTCAGAAGCATTAAGGATCTGAGCACTTCTTAGATGTGGCTAATGCCCTGGTTCAAATGAGCATCACGTCTCACCTGGATTACTGTAGCTGCCTCCTAACTGATCTCTTTGCTTTTGACCTTGCCCCTCTGCTGTCCTTTCTCATCACAGCAGTCAGAGTGATCCTTTTATTCATTTGTTTATTTCAAAGATTTTTATTTGTTTATTTATTTTAGAGAGTGGGGGGAGGGGCAGAGGGAGAGGGAGAGAGAGCATCTCCAGCAGCCTCTGCTCCAGCCACTGGTCTTCCTGCTTTTTCTCAGACCTGCTGACACTCTCCTGCCTCAAGGTCTTTGCCCTTGTTAGTCCCTTATTTGGTACATTTAGCCTGAGAGGTCCACATGGTTTGCTCCATCATTTCCTTCAGGTCTTTGCCCAAACATAATCTGTTGAGTGAGGCTTTTCCTAACCACTCAGTTTAAAATTACATTCCCTGCCCCATCTCTGAAGCAAAATTCTTACCCCCTTCTCTGCTTAATGCTTCACCGTAGCATCTGATGTACAGTGTATTTTCTTTGATTTGTTTTGTTTGTTGCCCATTTTTTGCCACTAGACTGTAATCCCTATGAGGGGAGGAATTCTTATCTGAGTGGTTCACTGCTATATTCTCAGCACCTGGCATAGAGACACATAATAAATATTAATGAATGAATGAATTCTTAATACTTCCTGTGTCTGTAACAGTCGTCATGAACATGATTAGTTTTGCAGTACCTAGTGTGTCTCTACCTTTCTAATAAAACTCAAGGAAGGCTGAGGTTTTATCTTGCTCACCACTGTGCTGCCCGAATTTAGTAGGGGCTCAATACATATATTTCTTGCATGAATGGAGCTTTCTGAGGTGCTAATCTGATTATCTTCACTCTCTGCTTCTACCTATAAAACATACCACCCTCGGGATCAATCCTGAGTCTCTTCAGCATGTCATCATTATCCTCAGGTCTTGATACTTTTCTCCTTCCTTCCACATCCCCTAAGGTTCAGCCTTCCTTGAATATGCATTGCTCTCGCCCCCAGGCCTTTGTACTTTTTGTTATCTGCTTGGAAAGCTCCACCTAACTAACTCCTACTTGTCCTTTAAGGCTCGCTGAGGCCATATCTTCTGGGAAGCTTTCCAGACCCATGAAGTTGGGTTTGGGTAAGTAGGGGCTGGATACATACATTGCCTCCAGCTTAGTCCTGCCCAGGCTTCTGCTGACATCTGACAGTTGTGTGTTGGGCAGAGAGGTTGAAGATTAGCTCCGAGACAACGTTGATGGTGTAGAACGTAGAGTAACGAGTAATGAGCATGGCAGGGGGTGAGATGGAGGTTAGGGTAACTAAAAGCCAAAGTGCACACTCCCGCGCTGTCAAAACACCGTCCTCTAGGCCCTGTGGTCTCTGGACCTTCTGGGTAGGAGCCGAGACTCCTTGGTTGGTCGGTCTGACTTGCATTTCTCCTCCTTCCTCTCTCTCAGGGGGGGATGTTACCATCACTGACCTGCCCCTGGCCCTAGAGCAGATCCAGGGCAACGTCCAGGCCAATGTGCCAGCTGGAGGCCAGGCCCAGGTCCGCGCCTTGTCCTGGGGGATTGACCAGCATGTCTTCCCTGGAGACTATGACCTGGTGCTGGGGGCTGATATCGTGTACCTGGAGCCCACCTTCCCACTGCTGCTGGGCACTCTCCAACACCTATGCGGGCCCCATGGCACCATCTATCTGGCCTCCAAGATGAGAGAGGAGCACGGGACAGAGAGCTTCTTTCAGCACCTCCTGCCCCAGCATTTCCAACTGGAGCTGGCCCAGCGGGATGAGGATGAGAATGTCAACATCTATAGGGCCAGGCACAGGGAACCAAGACCTGCTTGACATCACCCTTCTGCTCCTCTGAACCCCTTGTCCTAAGAAAGGAACTGCTGTATCTCCAAAGCCATAAACAAGGGGAAGAAAAGTCTGGGTTTCCCTTGCTTCTCTCTTTCCTCCTTCCCTCTTTGTTGCCCCAGATACTCTTAGGCTGATGCAGGGAGGTGCCTGCTTGCTAGGAATCTTAGAGCCCTAAATAGCACTGGGTTAGAGCACAAAGGAAGTTCCCAGTTCCCATTCTCAGAGGACGAAACGAGGAAGGTGTCCAGGATTTTTAGGGGTGGGGGAGGCAAATGGGAGGTGAGATCAGTGGCTGCAGAGAGACTGTTCCTGAACCCTTCCAGTCCTGCTGTTGTTTTTTTTTATACAGAATGGACTTTTTTTTTTCCTGCCAGATTCGAATGGAATTTTTTTTTAAAGGGAAAGAAGATCATCTCTGCATCCAATGAACTCATGCTTTTGCTGGGGGGCTAGGAAGGAAGAAACCTCAGACTACACACTTCTTGCTTCTGAAGACAGTCTGGTGGGACCATGGCTCTAACTGGGTCAAGTCCTGCCTGCCCTGATGCTGGGGATGGGCAGCAGAGCTGTCCTTTGGACTACAGCTTCTTCATCCTTTTTGGAGCTGGAACCGTGATCACTAAGTACTAGGTTCTTCTCATCTTTGAGTTTTCCTTAGGTTTCCAAGCTCTGTCCTTCCTTGCTAATGTGTTTTGTCTTCACCTCTTTTCTCTTCCCACTGCGCTACCTCTGCTTGGGGCTCTCTTTTACTCCTTGGGCCACATATCACCTCCTCTGGACTCCTGGCCTCCATTCTCTCCCTTTCAAGCCACTTATCAAACTCTTTTTGATCTTCCCAAATCAGCTCTGATGAGCTTCTGATGCCTACAGCAAGAGTAAGCTCCTTGGCTTGGTACTCAGTCTATCCTGTGTGATCCCAAATTACCCTTCTATTTCATTTTCAACTGGTTTCCTACATGTATTGCAACCTCTGGACAAATTCCAAATGTCTACTCTTTGTTCCCTATTTCCACACCCAAATTCCTTGTTTTCTTCATTCTTTTTGGTGATTCCCTGCCTGGAAGGGCTCTTTCTACCTGTCAAAATCTTTATTACTTTTCGCCTCTTTCCTGAAAAAAGCTTTTACGGAGCCTCCTGTTTGGTTGTGATTTCTTTCTCCCTGGAGACCCTTTCACTATTTGTTCATCTTATGGGACTTACCTTGTCTTGCGTGGTCACTTGTCTGTTCCCTCTTTTCTCACCATTAGATTACCTTGGACGGTAGGCTGTGGTTTACTCTTCTCTAATTCCCTGGAGCCTAGCAGTTCTGGCATACAGTAGATGTTCAGTAAATACTTTGCTCATTCAACAAATATTTACAGGGTTTGTTGAAAGGACTCCACCCCTACTTCCTCAGGTGCCCTTGGCCAATTTTCTGAACCGCCCCCCACCTCACAAGTTTGTCATGAGTCCTAAATGGATGACTATGAAAGATGAACGGAAATAAAGAAACATAAAATGTTTGCACATGTCTCGAATTGTTATTTTGCGACAACTCTGTCTCATGGTTTCTGTTATTTTACCTACGGCGGGGGGTGGGGTGGGGTGGGGTGGGGTGTGGGGGGGTAATTCCCTTGTGAAATAGTCTCCGAAAGCGAAGTAGAAGCGGCGAGTGTGCCCACCCCGGCCAGCAGGTGGCGCCGTCCTCTCTTGGCGCGTTGCGGTGGAGAGGTTTGGCCCTGCCGCCGCGCCGTAGGCCTGTGGCCTCACTGGTGCGCCGGCCGGCTGCGGTGTACTCTGGGGCCAGAGAGATGTCGCTGCTGCGGTCGTTGCGCTTCTCCCTGGCCGCGCGGGCCGGGAGCTGCCCGGTGGGGGTTCTGGGTCCTCCCCCCGCCGTCCCGCCTTCCTTGCAGTTCTGTGCACTCGGAACGCAGCCTTCCCTTCCTCCGTCCCCCGTTCGACGCCATCCCACCCTTCCCCCCATTTTCTCTGCGCGCCCCCCCCCCCCCCCCGCCGTTGGCTGCCTTCTCCCACCCCCGGAGCCCCAGTGTCTCCTAGTGGCCTCCCTGCCGGCGTGCTCTCCACCCGCCGGAGCTCCTGGCTGCTTCCTGCTTCTCATCCCTTTCTTCTTACCTCTGCAGGCGGGACCCCTTCTGCTTCAGGCGCCTCAGCCGTGGCACACATTGCGCCCAGGGCCCCGGCTCTCTTCCTCGGCCTGCAGCAAGGAGCTTCTCATGAAGCTACGGCGAAAAACAGGCTATTCCTTTGTAAACTGCAAGAAAGCCCTGGAGACTTGTGGCGGGGATCTCAAACAGGTGTGGGGGAGGAGGACGAGGGGAGCAGGGCGGGGTACTAGGGCTCGACCTCAGTCTCTCAGGGAGGTGCTGCCGGGGCGCAGTAAATTAGACGTGCTGCGCAGAACTGCAGATAGGATTCTGACAGGTGACAACCTCACCTTTTGACTGTGTTTTGACTCCGGAAGCCGTTAACTCAGGATCCCATGGTTAACAAACTTTATTCCAAGCACGACTGCTATGCTGTTTCCTGCTGCTTGGAGCCCAAAGGGCTTGTGTGGGCTTTGGGAGTCAGACGGACCAGGACTCAGACTGTGGTGTCCTCACTCTAACCCTGCGATCTTGGATACCTTAATTTTTCAGAGTTGCATTGTTCTGGTCCGTATAATAAAAATGCTACTGTCTCCTCCATAGGGTGGTTGTGAAGATTACATTTATCCAAAGCACCAGGCACAATGCCTGATATTTGGCATTCAGTGGTAGGCTGCCAGTAAACGATAGATTGCTTTAGTTTCCATTATAGGACTGAAGAGCAGAAAGAATTAGGGAACCTGAACATATTTTAGAGCTCCGTTCAGTTCTAAATTCTATGACTTTGTCATCTGCCCTATTTTTAATTTATAGGCAGAGAGCTGGCTCCACAAACAGGCCCAGAAGGAAGGCTGGAGCAGAGCTGCCAAACTCCATGGCAGGAAGACTAAAGAAGGTCTGATTGGGCTGCTTCAGGATGGAAACACAACTGTGTTAGTAGAGGTGAGTTGTCGGAATTCTAGATAACCAGGAACAGCAGCCCCTTGGGCCGAAAGCTTTGTGGTAGACCCTTTGCATCCTTCAAGAAGAGGTGTTTGAGAACCACAAAAGGTTGTTAGAATTGAACCGGTGAGACCACAGTTATTGTAAATTCACTTATGTATAGAAATGCACAGGTGTGTTGACGATTAAATGTCTAGAAGTCAAAAAGATTACAGATATCCCCCACTTTTTGAAAGTTTGAGTTACACACTTTGCTTTTACAAAAGACCTACATTTGTACCTGTTTTTGTTTTTTGTTAACCGAAAGAAATTCAGAGAGTACTTTCACTTTTATGAAAAAAGGCAAAAAGTGAAAATAGCATTCAGCGTTGGTTTTGCACTGAGTCGTTATAGAGGCAGGGGGCACCCCAGCAGCAAGAGTTGCCCTGCCAAACTACCCCCCCCCCCCAAACTACACTCAGCATCAAGCCGCCATAGCTTTGAATTTTGTGAGCATCTGTGCTCTAGGTCGATTTATTTTGTGCATCCATGTCTATATGAATTAATGGTAATTGATTTTTCGCTTTATGCCATTTTGGCTTACAAAAGGTTTCATAGGAACACTCTACGTGGGGATAGTGGGGCAAACCTGTACTTCTAAATGTGAGTCCTATAGCCTTATACCTTGCCACTGATTGTTTCCTGGAACAGTTAGATTTAAAAGCTAGGAGTTACATTAATTAGTTGATGGATAGCATGTAGCTGTTTTAGAGGAGGTTTAGGGGCCTCAACTGGTGAAGAATCAGGTGTGGATTAGTTTAGAGTGAGAAAAGGAGATAAGCATACTGACAGCAAAAGTGGTTTGGTGTTGGAGGAGGCTGGAGAATGAGGTGTTGATGGCCTGCAGCCACCTGCAAGTGGTGAACGTGTAGTGAGTCCTTTGGGGACATTATGGAACCATCTTTTGAACATGCGGGTCATTGCTAACTCATTGGCAGAGCAGGAATCACGGCATTCAGTTTCTGGCCTCAAGCTAGGAGAGGGACTGAAGCCTTAAAATTCTAGGGTCCTTTATTTCTGTTTTGTTGAGTCTGCAGCTTGTTCTGCAGTACCTTGGTTTACTCTCCAATTTTAAGGCACTTTTGCAAACTGTCCGTAAACAGCTTATACAACAACATCAATTTGTTCCCACCAGGTAAACTGTGAGACAGATTTTGTTTCCAGAAATTTAAAATTTCAACAGTTGGTCCAGCAAGTCGCCCTGGGGACCCTGTTGCATTGTCAGAACCTAAAGGATCAACTCTCCACATACAGTAAAGTGAGTTTTGGGATTGTCTGTCAATATGCTGGATTTACACACACACCCCTTTCTTAGGGTCTTTGCTGTTCCCTTTTTTTCAGACATTCTCATGTCTCACTCCTTTACTTCATGTCCCTGCGTAAATGTTATCTCTTTGTAGAGGAGTATCCTTCCTGTTGCTCTATCCCCTTATTTTGCTTCATTGAAAAATTTTTGTTATAATACTATATACTTATGTTTTTACTTATTTATATGTTGTTTGTCTTCCCCAATAGAATGTGAGTTTCATGAGGCAGAGAATTTGTCTTTTCACTACTGTGTCTCTGGTGAAAGAGGAGTGGGCCCAGCATTTGGTTGGGGCTCATAAAATCTGTTGAATGAATGAATGAATGAATGCCAGTGGGGTAGAGTCTATCAAATCAGGTAAAGCTTTTCTTTCTTTTTTTTTTTAAGTTTTTTTTTTTTTTTTTAATTTATTCATTTGATACAGAGGATACAGAGAGCATGAGCAGGGAGAGAGGCAGAGGGAGAGGGAGAAGCAGACTCCCTGCTGAGCTGGGAGCCTGATGGGGGACTCGATTCCAGGACCCTGGGATCATGACCTGAGTTGAAGGCAGACGCTTAGCTATCTGAGCCACCCAGGTGCCCCGTTTTTTTTTTTTTTTAAAGACCTGTCCATTCTAGAAAGAGCGAGAGTGTGCGCCTGAGTTGGGGGGAGGGGCGAGGGCGAGGGAGAGAATCCCAAGCAGACTCCCTGCCAAGGGCGGAGCCCCATGCAGGGCTCCAGACTCCCCGGGGTGGGGGCCTCAATCCCTTGAAAAGACCTGAGCTGAAATCAAGAGCTGGAAACTTAACCGACTGGGCCACCTGGGCACCCCAATCAGGTGAAGCTTTGTATTCAGAAATCTAGAATGGCCTGAGGGAAGGATTTCTTTCTTTTCTTTTCTTTTCTTTTTTTTTTTTTTTTAAGAAAAGGATTTGTAAATACAGATATTGGAGAAGGCACAGTTGAGGAGAATAAGCATATTCTTGTCCATAGGAGGACCAGGATGGAATTAATATCAGTCTGCCTTTGATGCATCCTTATTATCAAGGCAAAAACGAAACAACTACTCACAGTAGTTTTGTGTGTGTGTGTGTGTGTGTGTGTTTAGTACTACTTTTTTCTCCTATTTATCCTTCTTTGAGATCTTGTGGTAAATGTTAATTATTACTGGCGTTAAATAGTCATTATATGGAAAACCATGTGGAGACTATTTTTTAGAACTGTATTGAGTAGATGAACAACTTGAACTAGAAGTTCTAATCTTTTTCCTTCCTTCCTTGCTTCCTTTTTCTTTCCTCCCAACATGGGGCTCAAACTCACAACCCCAAGATTAAGAGTCGCATGCTCTACCAACTGAGCCTGCCAGGCACACCGAGAAGTTCTTTTTTTTTTTTTTAATTTTAAATTTTAATTTAATTTAATTTTTTTTATTATGTTCAATTAGGCAACATATAGACACCTAGAAGTTCTAATCTTGACTTTGCCAGTAACTCTATTTGTAACCCTGAGCCATTCACATACTTTACTCTGTCTATCTTTCATTATCTGTAACAAGAAATTTTGGTTCATTTTAGCTTCGTTTATTTTTTTTCCTCTTTTGGTCTTTAATTTTTTTTAACTTTTATTTTGAAAAAAATTCAAACTTAAAGAAAAGTTGCCAGTGTTCTGCAGTAAGCTACATTGTACTTTCATCTAGATTCACCATTTGTTAACATTTTGACACACTTGCTTTATTACTTTTTATACATGTATTGTTATCATCACTATTTTATTTTATTTTACTTTATTTTTAAGTAATCTCTACACCCAACGTGGGGCTGGAACTCACAACCCCAAGATCAAGAGTTGCATGCTCAACCAACTGAGCCAGCTAGGTGTCCCATCACTATTTAAAAAAAATTTTTGCAAGTATGTTGCAGACATCAGGACCCTTATTCCCTTGAATAGGTTATCTCCTAAAAATTACATTCTTCTATGTAACCAAAGTATAGTAATCACAATCAAGAATTTTAACACTGATACAATATTTTTATTTTTATAATATATGATATATATTCATATTTTACCAGCTAGTACTTTTTCTTCTGATCTAGGATCCAGTCCAGTATCACGTGTTGCAATTAGTTGTCATGTTTGTTTAGTGTCCTTTCTTTCTCAGCCTTTCTATCTTTCATTACATTGACCTTTTTTTTTAAAGATTTTATTTTTATTTATTTATTTATTTTTAAAAGATTTTATTTATTTATTTGACAGAGAGAGGGAGAGAGCAAGAGAGCACAAGCAGGGGGAGCTGCACAGGGAGAGGGAGAAGCAGACTCCCCGCTGAGCAGGAAGTCTGATGTGGGGCTCGATCCCAGGACCCCGAGATCATGACCTGAGCCGAAGGCAGACGTTCAACCGACTGAGCCACCCAGGCGCCCCAAGATTTTATTTTTAAATAATCTCCATACCCAAGGTGGGGCTTGAAACTACAGCCCCGAGATCAAGAGTTACATGCTCTTCTGACATCATAAAATGTTAAGGCTAAAAAACTGGTTGAATAAACCAACTTTGAAGAGTAGAGGACAGTATTGTAGAATGTCCTTTAATTCGGGTTTGTCTGATGTTTCTTCATATCTAGAGTATGGGTTTTTAGCATGAATATTAAATTATCTTGTATTTTTCTCAGGATATCACATCAGGAGGCATGTAATGACCGTTGGTCCCATTATTGATGATGTTAATTTTTATTTTTTTATTATTAAGATTTTATTTATTTGAGAGAGGAAGCATGAGAGAGAGCACACAAGCAGGGAGAGGGGCAGAGGAAGAGGGAGAAGCAGACTCCCCACTGAGCAGGGAGCCCAACTTGGGGCTCAATCCCAGGACCCCGGGATCATGACCTGAGCCATGGGCAGACACTTAACCGACTGAGCCACCCATGCGCCCCGATGATGTTAATTTTTGAAGACTTTATTTTTTTTAATTTTTATTTATTTATTTATTTGAGAGAGAGAGAACACATGAGAGGGGATAGGGTCAGAGGGAGAAGCAGACTCCCTGCCGAGCAGGGAGCCCGATGCAGGACTCGATCCTGGGACTCCAGGATCATGACCCGAGCCGAAGGCAGTCGCTTAACCAACTGAGCCACCCAGGCGCCCCTGAAGACTTTATTTTTTTATTTTAGAGAGAGGGAGAGTGAGAATGAGCTTGTGCCTGAGGGGAGGGGCAGAGGGAGAAGGAGAGAGAGAATCTCAAGCAGACTCTGCACTGAGCGTGGAGCCCAACCTGGGGCTCGATCCCACAACCCTGAGATCATGACCTGAGCTGGAATCGAGTCGGATGCTCAACCAACGAGTCACCCCCTCATCCCTGATGATGTTAATTTTGGTCTCTTCTTGGTCAGGGTAGTATCTTTCAGGTTTCTCCACTGTAAAGTTATTCTGTTCCTCTTTGTAATTAACACGTAATCTGTATGGGAGATTCTTTGAGACTGTAAGTGTCCAGTTCCCCAACAGACTTTTACCTGAAAGCATTAGCATCCATTGATGGCTCTTGTCAGGATCACTTATTACTATGAGAGTTGCATAATGGTTACTTTTCTAACTCTTATGATTTCTTTTACATGTGTTTTATTAGTTGGCATTCTACTGTAAGAGACTTCTCTTTTCCCTGTGTTTACTACTTTACTTAGTACTGACATTGACTCATGGATTCTTATTTTATACAGTAAGTTATAACTCATTTTATAATCCATTATTCAGTTTGATGTTCAAATTATTCCTGGATTTGACCAGAGTAAGCTGGCTTTGTTGACCTTTTGCAGTGTATTGATTATTTTTGAGTATTTCCTTACTTTTTGGCATAACAAGATATTCTGGGCCTATGTCATACTTTCCTTGCCCCACCATGGAATCAGCCACTTCTCCAAGGAGTCCTGATCATTTTTAATGGGGGAATAGTTTTTAGAAACCAAGATGTGGACATTAGGTATGCTTTTTTCTACTAAGATGTCATTGGTGCTCTGCTCTTTCAGCAGACAGATGCAGCAAGTGTGTGTGTGTGTTTCAGTTCTAATCCTGCATCCCAGGGTTCTTCCTTTCCTCTCCCAGTTCTATATTTGTATCTTCCTTCTCCCATGGTTAGTACACTGGCTCTTAGCAACTTCAGTGTTTACTTATTTTGTCATTGTTCTAATACACACTAAATTGTTTTAATGACTATACCTGGCAACTGCAAATAACAAACCTATTAAGGAGTTCAAGATTTCTTTGACGTTCTTTTGTCTTTATATTGAAGTTATATGGCCAAAGGACTATTGAAAGTTACTGGATTAGTTTTTTCCCACCTTCTGTGAAGTTACATTATTCATTTGAAATACAGTTAGTGTCTTATGTTTCTGTGTAATTTTGGTTTTACCCCCAAATTCTTGTTCATCTAATTTTGTTTTTGAATATGTAAAACATTAATAAGATTCTGAAAGTTAAAGCTGTAATACACACACACACACACACACACAGAAATCTCACTCCTTCTCTCCCTTCTACCTTATTCTTGTCTACTCCTGTAGATAACCAGTTTCATTGGTTTTGGGTATCCTTTAAGTCTTTTTTGCAAAAATAGCATACTTATATAAATGCTTCTTTCTTACACAAATGATAGTATAATATACATGTACTCTTTTTTTTTTTTTAAAGATTTATTATTTGAGAAAGAGTGTGCGTGTACGGGGGAAGGGGCAAAGGGAGAAGGAGAGAGAGAATCCCCAGCAGACTCCCCTCTGAGTGTGGAGCCCAGTGCAGTCGCTCCTATATATGTACTCTTTTAATTTGTTTTTTTTTTTCCACTTAATAATATAACCTGGAAATACTCTGTAGCAGCTCATACAGATCTTTCTTTTGTGTTCTTTCTTTTTCCCAGCAGCATAGTTTTCCGTTATGTGGCTATGCTATGGTTTATTCAACCAGTTTTTTAGCCTTAACATTTTATGATTGTTTGAAAATACCGCTCCTGATTTCTTGGAAACTACAGTTTAAGAAGTTAGGCCATACAGGAGTGGAGGGGGATGAGAGGGATGGGGTGGCTGGGTGATGGACATTGGTGTGTATTTTGTAAGACTGCTGAATCACAGACCTGTACCCCTGAAACCAATAATACTTTATATGTTAATAATTAAAAAAAAAAAAGGCCAGAGGATGGGATTGAGATGGAATTGGGTGTGGTGCAGTGATAGAATAAAATACTTATAAAAATGGAACTGTTATCAATTTATAATATCTTTGGCTTAATGAAAATACTCATTTAGGGGAGCCTTGGTGGCTCAGTGGGTTAAGTGTCTGACTCTTGGTTTCAGCTCAGGTCATGGTGTCAGGGTCCTGGGATCGAGCCCCGCATTGGGTTCTGCGTTCAGCGGGGAGTCTGCTTGAAAGTCTCTTCCTCTCCCTTTGCCCCTCCCTTGTGCAGGCGCACTCGCTCTTGCGCTCTGTCTCTCAAATAAATAAATAAATCTTTTAAAAAACCCAAAAACATTCATTTATACTTGGTTGTCTTAAATCATTTTTTGAGAAACAACTGTTTTTGCCTAGTCTCTTGGTAATTTAAGTAGGACAGAACTGATTTGTTCGTTTTTTTGTGCACTTAGGGCTTCTTGAATTCCTCTGAGCTCTCTGAACTTCCGGTTGGGCCCGAGAGAGAGGGCTGTCTCAAGGATCAGCTAGCCTTAGCAATTGGTGAGTATTTGTAAGGATTGTGGGAACTGGAAATTATGAACTGGACCTCCTGGTATCTTTGATATTCTTCCACACCTAGATCAGGAATCGGAAGCTCATGTGCCCACAAGGGTCAGATAATATGAATGTGAGAAGTGGGTTATGTTGTGTGTTAGACATTAGTGAGCTGTAGGCTCCCTGAGAAGCCCACACTCTGCTGAAGGAAACTGTTACCAAGCTCTAGCCAGTTGTTACCTTGGGGTCCCAGCGTTGTCAGAATTTTTAAATTCCTTCAAAAGTATTTAGCTTTGTGTGTAAAAATTTCAGTTTTTAGATGTTTGCAGCTAATTAAAATCATTTTCTGCACTCTGCAGGCTGACCAAACAAAGCATGTCTTTAGGCAGGGATGGCCTTTGACTTCTTCCGGTTGACTACCTCTCTATACACTGTGGGAGACATACTACATCCAGAGTCATCTCATCGCATTTATAAAGGGATCCAGGAATAATTGGGGGCATCATGTGTAGGAATTTGATCTCTTTTTTAGAAAAATCTGATCCTGAATTTGTGAAGGTTTATTCTTGCAGAACCACTGGCCGCAGGAACCACATCTGGATCATTGTGCCAGAACTAGTGGGGGTTTTGCTTTCTTCCTACATGTCCTTGATGGAAGGAGGGGAGTAGGGCTGGGTTGGAGCTTGCTGGGAATTTACTGCTCATCTGACGTTTCCAGTCAAGGCATCAATTCTGCTTTTAACAGGTTATCTTGAAATATGTATGATGTTTTAGTGAGTCATGGCTGAGAAACCAGGCAGACAGCTGTAAATGGGACTTATTAAGAAATTCTGGAAGAACTGGGTGTTTCAGCCTTGTCAATTTCTGAGAATCAACTATTGTTCAGATGCTTTGAGTTGTTTTAAGATTTCTTTTGATTTCTCCCCCATTAAGACTTTTAGATATAACTATGGCTAATGCAGGGATATTTACCTAGATCCCTTTTGGGGTCTCCTAACCCCTTTCCAACCTTTTGGCTTATTTGGACTTATGTTAGAGAGGATAGCATCCTGAGGAGACAGGGAAACCTGGAATTATTTTTGATTATTAAAAACAACTCTGGGGGCAACTGGGTGGCTCAGTGGGTTAAGTGTCTGCCTTCGGCTCAGGTCATGATCCTGGGGTGCTGGGATCGAGCCCTGGGTCAGGCTCCCTGCTCAGTGGGGAGCCTGCTTCTCCCTCTACCCCTCCCCCTCCTCTTGCTCCCACTCCCTCTCACTCTTCAATAAGTAAATCTTCAAAAAAAAAAAAAACTGAAAATTTTTATTTTTGGTGAGAGGAAGTTGAAACTATCCGATGGTCTGGGGTTTTGGGTTTTCTGGGGCTTTTAGTTGTGGACTTTTCCCTGCTACAATGGATGAGGAAGAGTTGTCTGTGTCAGTTATGGTGATTTTCGGGAGGGATGGTAATTTCAGGGGAAGAAAACACTTAATTGCTTTGGAGATGTGGGTTTTACTTCCAGCTCTGGCATGTATTAGCTGTGTGAGCTTGGGGGAGGGTAGCTTGAGCTTTCTAAGCCTAAGTTTAACACAGTAACGATAGCCAGCATTTGAGTGCTGCTTTGTGCTAGATAATGTAATTAAGTGCATTTACATGTTATTTTATTTACATCTCCTTAGAACCCTGCTTTCAGGTTATTGTAAGTGGCATCATCTCCATGTTGAGGAGGAAACTAAGGCTTGATAAATTCGTAAATGGGCTTATGTCACTTGCCTAAGGTCATATAGCCGGTAAAGGGCAGGACTGAGACCTGACTCCAGGGTCTTTGTGACACACCATGGCCTGTGTTTTTAAATACCAGTGTGGCACATTGTTGGTGTTCCATAAAGGTATTCTTTATTTCTCCCACCCCTACCCTCTCCTCCCACATACGTTTTCCTCTTTAAACGGCAAATGGTATCTCTCCATCTTATAGCATATTCACAGTGTAAATGCAGAGGACTGTCTTCGACTCAGCCACTTCTATGTGTATCTTGGTACTGCCACAGGCATCATATTCTGGAAGCATGTTACTTGTTTTTGCTTTTTTATAGGGAAACTGGGAGAAAACATGACTCTTAAACGAGCTGCATGGGTAAAGGTGCCGGCTGGGTTCTACGTTGGCTCTTATGTCCATGGAGCGATGCACAGCCCATCGCTCCACAACCTGGTGCTGGGGAAGTACGGGGCCCTGGTCATCTGCGAGACATCTGAGCGCAAAGCAGGCCTGGAGGACCTGGGTCGCCGCCTTGGGCAGCATGTGGTGGGCATGGCCCCTCTCTCTGTTGGCTCTTTGGATGATGAGCCTGGTGGGGAGGCGGAAACCAAGATGCTGTCCCAGCCATACTTGCTGGACCCCTCCATCACGTTGGGACAGTATGTGCAGCCTCAAGGAGTGTCTGTCGTAGACTTTGTGCGGTTTGAATGTGGGGAGGGCGAAGAGGCAGCAGAAGCTGAATAGGTGCCAGAGACTTGGCCCCGGAGGAAATGTTTCTTCTCAGCTCTGGACATCATTACGAAAAGAAGTTATTTCCTGAGCCTCTTCAAACCCAGAAGTTGTTTTTCGTTGGCGTTTATAAAGAAATGATAGACTTGGTGGGTAAAGTTATGAAATACAATTGCTGTATAATAAAGAAGAGTAGAATCTTTTCCTTGTTTGCGTAATGCTGGGTTTAGCTTTTTTGTGCCTGACTTGTGCCAAGTTGTCGAAAACAGCAGGCGGGCCTTCTTGAAGGGGCCGAGGATTCGGGAGGACAGGCGTAAGCAGTTGGGCTGCTACTTCCTTCAACCGAGATCTATCCTGGTAACCCTAAAATGCCGAACTCCGTTGATCTTAGTGCTTCTGTGACCCTGCACCCTTGTTCTGCTTTCACTTTGTGATGCCTTGGATGGTGCTCCTATCCTGGACCGTCCCCCCTTACATTACTTCTGCCACATGGATTCCTTGGGAGTTGTTGACTCCAGCTTCGAGCTGTCTGGAAAATGTGGTTCATTTGTTGCTGTCTGTGGCCTGCACACTGGTTCTGGCCTCGTTACTGAAATTAATAACACATGGCCCTGTTTCTCTTTTGGATAATGGGGTAGAGATGGGTGGAGACTGAGGTTTCTTGGATAGCTGTAAGGCAGATTTTGGCATTCTTGTGCCAGCAACAGGACTTAGAGTGGTCCAGTTATCCAGAGAAATCACTCACCCATACTTGCTGGATCCTTCCATCATGTTGGGACAGTATGTGCAGCCTCAAGCGGTGTCTGTCATAGACTTTACTACCCCAGTAAGGAGACTTTTCTCCCAGCATCACAAAATAATTACCATAACAGGCAAGCCCCAAATGGTGAAAAGAACTCTCATTTGCTCACACAGATATTTTTATTTGAAAAGTTAAAAATCTCTGGCACATACAGATCTGGGCATTTGGATTTTGCCCTTGGGGTATATATGGAAATAACTTCAGTGATTTCGTGGGTTAAGTAGATTTTGCAAATACCGAGCTTACAATTTAAAACAACCTTACATCCTTGCCCCATTATTAAACACTTTAAACTTCGTTGGTTTTTTTTCCTCTCACTTCTCTGGATTCATGCAGTTGTGGTGCTTTCTGCTGAGACTTTAGCCGGAAGGCCACACAAATCGAAAAGTAGGTAATTAACATTTTAGGTATATAACAACTGTGGAATGCAGGGGTGAGAAAGATGGAGAACATGCTGTGATTTGCAGACCATACTGTATCTAAATTAAGTAGCTAGCTATTGGGCAAAAATTGGTAGATAAATTCTTTCCTGTTCTTGGCACTATCTGCTCACTTCTGTGGTCTTGCAATAGGCATATAGCTTCTTGCCTTAGAAAAGCCCCTTTTCTTTCTTCATTTGGAGCTGCTTCCAGCAAGGCAGAACAGCAAATTGCCCTCTTGTGATGCCAAACACAGAAATAAAATCCTGTTCAGAGAGGTAATTCTAAGAGAGAAAACAAAGTCTGTAGTTAGGAGGAGGACATGACACCCATCAATGCCAAAAGAGGAGGGGAGGGTAAAGCCAAGAGAGTGTCTTTGAAGGGGGAGGAGAAGGAATTTTTCAGAAAGGCTGTAATGGACTTAAATTATTCACTGGAGGGTTCTTGGGTTGTAGAATCCCATTTTGGCCTGAGCAGAAGCTGACTGGATTTGCTGCTCTCATGGTCCCACCTGGCACCAGTTTTTGGCCGGAAGAACAAGAATTGGGTTATATATGATGAATTCTAGACATGAGTTTTGGCTGAATGGAGAACTAAATCGAGTGCTGGTGTTCCTCACTTCAGGCCCTCATCTGCCATTTTTTTATCCAGACATTTCGAATGCAAGATCGCGTGGATCTTGTTCAGAGCATAAATTGATGCTTACTGAATATTTGCTCTCTGAAAGATACGGCTTCTGTTTTCAAGCAAGTTGTGGTCCAGATCCTTAAGAGTTGGTTAGCTAAGACATTGTGGAAAACCCAGAGACCCATCCCAAATCAACTCCTTCAAGGGGAAAATAAGTGAATTCAACCAAAACTTCAAGAGGGCATACCATCTGCCAGGCCCTGTTGTAGGTGCCGAAAAGCGGAGAATGTGGTGGTGAACAAGACAGAGAAGGTCCTTGCTCTTAAGCAGTGTTAGGGCAGTCAGGGAGGGCCAGCCAGCACCTGAACCATGAGGAGGAGCTAGCTCTGTGATGGTCGGAGAGAAGAAAGGTTTCTCAGGCGGCATAAAGGCTCAAAGGCCGGGCCGAGCGCGTTTGAGACAGGGAGCCCCTGGCTAGAGGGTGGTAAGTGAAGAGGGCGGTAGTATATGAGATCGGACATCAGAGAGGCAGGTGTAGGCCAGGTTGTGTAGAGCTGCGGAGGCCACAGAAAGGATTCTGCATTCTTTTTCATTTGCAGCGGGAAGCCAGCTGGGGGACTCTTGGCAGTAGTCCGTGATGGCTGGACAGCAGAGAGACGGGGAGGAGTGGACAGAGGCCAGCTGATGGACTGATGTGGGGGGTGGGAAAAAAGGAGCCCTGGGTTTTTGTCTTGAGCTACCGGGTAGCTCAGATGTCTGTTGAGGGGCCTACAATGTGCCAGAGCTGTCCTAGGCCATGTACTGAGACAGGTGCTTCCCTCATGGAGAGCTCCACTCACAGTAGACATAGTTCCTTTAGCCACTCACCTCCTTTTTGGCAGGGTTCACATCCTCAGGCAGCTCCTGATTTTGATTTTTCAGGACTTCTATAGGGTAATATTTTGGCTCAGAATTCAGGGAGAGGGTTGCATTCCTCATGTCCTAGGTAAGATAAGAATGTGGACAGGAATAAAAGACTGTTCAGGGTCTGTGCAGTTGAAGTTCTGTGTGTATAGTATTTAATATTTTGGCTGGTACTACTGCACCCTTTGTGATCACCTTTTCGAACGATGATCCCTAAAGCTGGCTGCCTGTCAGAATCATCTGGGAAACTAAAATATTCAGATTTTGGGGTGCTTCTTGGGAAAGCTGCTTCAGTTGAGTCTAGGGTAAATCCTGTATAGGCAGTTTGGCTTAACGCTGTGCTTAAATCTCATTTCAATACTGTGATCACAGACCTTCTTTTGGCGCTTGTATTTAGGCTCTACATTTCCAGCCTTTAAATGACTTCAAATTGAAGTCATACTGTTGTTAAATACATTTTAAAGATACTATGTAGCCATTAGCTTTGGAATCTTGAGTTTGTAGAGCACAAAGGATGGAGCTGCAGATGGCATGGACACCTGCTATCATGTGCTCATCCTGATGCTAAAGAGCTGTTGCATTCCTGGCCAGAGGCTCCACTTCTTTTCGCCATTAGAGTAGGGGTAATGAGTTTTTTGTGGTCTGCACGGTCAGAAACTGGTAAGCATCTCATTTCAGTTAGAAGCTTATTATTTATGAAAAATACTGCCAGTCAATTTAGTCTGTCCTGAATGATAGAATTGAATAATAAACCTAGTTTTTGTAGTTTTTGTTTGTTTTTTAGCTTAAACAACAAACATTCATTTCTCAAGAGTTCTGGAGGCTAGGAACCTAGTCCAAGATCAAGGTGTCTGAATCCTGGGTCTGGGGAGAGCTCGCTTCCCAGCTTGTGGATGGCATCTTCCCAGTGTATCCTCATCTGGTAGAGAGCCAGCCCTCCTAGCTCTTCCTTCAAGGGCACTAATTACCCCCTAAAGGCCCCACCTCTTCATACCACCACATTAGGGGCTAGGGGTTCAACATACGAATTTTGGAAGACAAACACATTCAGTCCATAATTGTAGGTGATTCCTAGGTCATAATTCCTTATATTTATATTTAAAAATATGTTTTTTTTTTTTTAAAGCAGCAAGTCTATTCTAAATTCAGGAAGACAGTAAAACGAGGAACTTGGCTTTGAGACCTGCTTTGCTATTGATTAGAACAATCTGAAATCAAAAGAGCCCACTAGAGTGATACTAAGAAGGACACGATGGGGTTTCGCCCATGTGGTGTCTGTAGCGTTTACGGTTTCTCTCTGGCTCCGAATGCCCGTGTGACTTGCTTCTGCAGGAGCAAACCCAACTCACAGCAGTGATTCTCGTGATAGCAGTGGCATCTCCCAGCTCTTCTTTTAACTGCTCATAGGATTTCCCTGCCTGGAACAAAGAGACGGAAGACAGGACAAGGTGCTGCTTACAGGGGGAGGGACATCTTAGGCCTCGTCTACCCTCGAGGAAAGCAACAAAGCCGGGGAATCAGAAGACATTGCAGGGCTACGCAGGAATGAAAATCCCCCCTTCTGGGTCCACGCCAGGTTGGAAGGTCCTTCAACATGATCTGCATTCTTTGCTGGTGTTCCTTAACCCTCCACACAAGACCGAAGAAGACAGAGCCATTGACTAGGGGTCAGAAAACCTGGCTTCTTCGGTTAACTATGACTTTTGACAAATCCCCTCCTCTAAACTTCCTCCTCTTTAACATGGAAACGTTTGCCCCAGCTGTCAGGGTGGTTGTAAAGCTCAAAAAAGGAGATGTGTGTGGATAAACTTTATCAACCATCACTTACTTCCACACACGGCTTCTTCCTGAGACAAGCTGTGAATTCTCTAACCAGACTGAGTGCCGTGGTGGGCAGAAAAGAGAAGGAAAGGAAAAAGCAGGGGAGTGGAGAGGGGGTGGGGGAAATGTGGTCCTGGATTTAGTCAGCCCTTAAGTCAGTACCCTGCCTTCCCACTAAGCTATTTGCGCTGAGCTCCCGGGCAGTAGGGAGGTCTCCCCCATTCTCTCTGTTCTTACGCTCCAAACATGAGGGTCCCAAGCCAAGAACCAGCCCGTGAAGATGGGAGGCTCAAAGCCCTGTTTGATGATCAGGATCGGTGTGTCTGCATCCCGGCCGCTGGGGTGAGTGTGCAGGTACTCCTGGGCCGTCGCAAGGGCGCGCTCCTTCTCTGTGGCATTGGCCTCAGCCCCAATCCACAAGAACACCTGTGTGGTAAGAGGTGGCATCTTAACGCGCTTCTATCAAGGACTAAGGACTAGACCAGACCCACTGCCTTTCCTTTCCCCCTCAGCGAACCACAGCCTCCGAGAACTTTCCTGGCCTCATTTGCTCAGCAGAGAGAAAGGCTTCCCCCCAGAATCAGCTTGGTGTTCTGATTTTAATTACACATGTATCTCCTAAATCTACATGTCCAGTCCCAAGCTGTCGCTGAACTTCGGCTTCCTGAACTTAACTTTTTGCAGGACACTCCCCCTCCCTCTGACCGTGGCTGTCTCTAGGAACCTCAAACAGAACCCCCCAAATGTAGCTCTTCTTTTCTAGACTTGCGTCCGTGTCTCCATTCTTGGTCAATGGCATCCATCCAGTCACCTAGGGCAGTAACCTGGGAGCCATCCTCGATGCCCCTGTACCCAGCGAGTCACCAAGGCCAGCCCGTTTCCCTCCTATGTATTCGTCATAGGTGTCACCATTCCTCTATCTGACCCCATTGCCCCTGTGCAGCCCGAGGTGGCCCTTAGTCCTCTTACTCAACTGTTAACAGTGCTCTCCTGACTGGCCTCCCAGCATACCTTCTGTCGTTTCCCCCATCCCTCCTCTCCCACACTTTGCAGGGTGATCAGTCGAAAGCACAGCGACCGTGTCATTCACCTGCTTAAATTTCCGTAGCTTTCCAGGATAAAATTAAAACTTGACATGGTAGGTAAGGCCCATACCTACTTCTTAGCTTCATCTCGAACTCCTCTACCCTATCTTAAGGTCTGATGATATTGTCGGGAGTTCTTTGTATACTAGACTACATGCCTTGCTTTTTAACTTGTGCTATTTCCTTTGCCCAGGATGCTCTCTCTACCCGATTAATGCCCACTCATCCTTCGCGATTCAGCCTGGGAGCCATCTCCTCTAGGAAGTCTTCTCTGAACCCCTAAACTATGTTGAGTGCCCCTAATTTGTGCTCCCATGGCACCATACCTCTATTACAGCAAAATGATGTTTCTCTGTCCAGCCCCTCCATCAGCCTATAAAATCTGAGAGCAGAGGCCCTTCACCTTGGTGACCCTACCCCTATCACAGTGACTGGGGCACGAAGGAAGTGCTGAGTACGTCTGCTGAGCTGAGCTGAGGAAAATAGGATGTCAGGGAGGGTTTGCCTTGGAGATCTCCCCTTTACAGCCCAATATTCCCTAAGAGGCCCATCGTTCTGAGTGTGGAGCCTGTTGCTGTCTCTCCTAAGAAAAAGAAGTGCATGATGATAAGATGGACTGATTTTCCCAAGGCAAGGTGGGAAACTTCCCAAGGTGGTCAGTTTTAAACAACACTGTTCTCTCCATCCCTGTTCTCTCCATCCCTGGCAAAAAGTGGGCTCTTCCTTTGGCTACCACTGACAGATGTTTGGTGGACTTGGGGAAGGGCCAGGGCTACCCCAGGTTTATCCTGGTAGGGGAGGTGCGACATGAAAAGTAGCCTAAAGTCGGGGGGGGGGGGGGGGGGGGGTCTTTGTCACTTGTTCCAAGTTCTCTGGCTGTGTCTTACCTGGTCCCAGGTATCTAGGAGCATCACATCACCTGGGTTCAGGTCATCCTGGGTGAAGTCTGTGATCTCCATGACAACGAACCGCCCAATCTTACTGGAACATTCAAAGAGACGAGGCTGCACATCTAGGATTTCCTGCTGTAGTCTGCAATGCAGTCCATTTAGAGGAACTGAGCTACTAAGAAATAATGTTTTTTTTTTAAATTTAAATTCTAGTTAGTTGACATACAGTTCAGTATTGGTGTCAGGGGTAGCGTTCAGTGGTTCATCAAGAAATAGGTTTTTAGAACTGAAAGGCATCCTAGAGTTTGTGCAGTTCACAAGCCTGGGCGGCAGGGGGAGCCCTGAGGAGGGGACAGCGCGATCCCATACCTTTTGTCGTTGGCATAGGCAGTTTTTCCTCCCAGCAGGTCCCAGAACTCAGCTGGCTCCTGGCCCTCAGCCACAGTGTCCTCGGTGCCCTTGCAGAGAAGGCTGGCCAGCTCCTTAGCCATCGCCCGCTCATCCCCACTAGACCCCTGAGAGTGGGGTGAGGAGAACACAAGTGTTAGTCGCACATAGACACGTCGATGGGCAGGGGGAGGGAGTCACACTAAGACTGTACTTGGATCAGCTACCAGGCAACAGTGCCCCAGGATGGGGAGCTAGGTTTGTTCTAGTCTTGGGAAAGGAGGGGTGGGGAAAGGAAAACAGCGTGGTGGCAAAGAGCAGGACTGGACTCTGAGCCCACCATGGATGTTGGTCAGAGACACCTTTGTTTCAGCTTCGGTTGGAATGTTAGCACCTCCTCTTGATTTTTTTTTTTTTAAGAGAAAACATTTAAATTTATTCTTTAAATTACATTCAAGAAAATTCACTTTTTGGTGTACAGTTCTATGAGTCTTGACCAACAGAGAATCATGTTACCACCATCAAAATGAAGATACAGAACATTGCCTCAGCCCTGCAAAAAATTCCCTCAGGCTACTCCCCCTTTGTCATCAGACCCTCCCCAAATCCTTAACCTCTGGCAACCGCCAATCTGTTCTCCATCACTACAGTTTGCCTTTTCCAGAATGTTATAAATGGAATCATACACTAGATAGCCTTTGAGTTTGGCTTCCTTCACTTAGCATAGGACATTTGAGATTCACCATTGTTGGGAGGATCAACAGCTTTTTTCTTTGTGCTGCTGAGTAGTATCCTACTGTATAAATATACCACTGTCTTTTCATTCCTCAGTTGAATTGCTTCCAATTTTGGGTGATTATGAATAAAGGTGCCAGATATATTTGTGTGAAGGTAGTTTTTTCTTTCTTGTGGGTAAATAAATACCCAGGCACGGGATTGCTGGATCATAGGTGTGTATTTTATAAGAAACTGTCAAATCATTTTCCAAAGGCTGGTGCATTCCCACCAGCAATACAGGTGAGTTCCTGCATCCTCATCTACACTTGATATTGTCTTTTTTTTTTTTTTTTTTAGCCCTTATGCTAGGCATACAGTGGTATCTCTGTGGTTTTCACTAGCATTGCCCTGATACCTGTGATGTGGAGCATCTTTTCCTGTTCAATTCTCTTTTGTAAAACAATTTTAGTGCTTTTTAATGTAGATGCACTCCGAATTGACAAAAATCACAGTTTTAGTGTTTGTGTTCAATGTTAATGCCTGTCCTACTACGATCCACCAAACTGGTGTGGAAAGATTGACTTATCCAGCCTCCCTCTGTGTAGAAGTTTATGGAGCATCTCCTGGGTGTGAGCAAGGCTGTCAGTGAGTTTCTAATCGTGGGGAACTTTGGCAGTTCCTTTGAAAATCCTTTAGGAAAAGGCTCATCTTCTTGAGGACTGCTCCGGCCTACTTTTTAGTTCCTTTGTCCTTGCTGACAGGAAGGTGGGCATAGGGCTGGGCTCCAAGGGGCTGGTGTGAGCCCTGGGCCCAGCTGTCTCACCTTGCCATACCACAGGTAGTGCTCTGCCTGGCTCCGTAGCAGAAAGGCATCACTGGAGTTCAGGGAGGAGGCCAAGGCTGGAACCTCCACCGCTTTGGTGTTAGATTTGTCATTTCCTTGAATCTGGAAGAGCCTTACTGGGGGATTGGGCTCAGCATTTCCCTTTCTCGAAGTCCCACCCTAGAGAGAAGGAGAAAAGCAGAATCTGGTTCTAAGAGGCACCATGTGAACAGAGCACTAGGCTAGCCATTGTGGAGATTACGGATGAATTTACCACTGCTTTTGCTCTCAGGGAGCTTCCATGCCAACTGGGAGAGGTCAGGTGAGCTGGAACTGCGGTACCAATAATATTAGCTCTCATTCAGAGACTCTTATTATATGCTAAGCTCTATGGCTGGTGCTTTACCTATATCATTTCATGGATCCTCGTAATAACTGTGAAGTAGGTATTTATTAGTTTAAAATTTTTTTTTCTTTTTTGTTTAGATTTCATTTATTTGAGAGAGAGAGCGAGAGCACAAGCAGGGGGAGCAGCAGAGGGAGAGGGAGAAGCAGGCTTCCTGCTGAGCAGGGAGCCCGATGTGGGGCTTGATCCCAGGACCCCGGGATCATGACCCAAGCCAAAGGCAGCCGCCAACCAACTGAGCCACCCAGGCACCCCAGTAGGTATTTATTTTTAAAGATTTATTTATTTATTTGAGAGAGAGAAAGAGAGAGAGAGCACACATGCTCGTGAGCAGAAGGAGGGGCAGCAGGAGAGGGAGAGAGAGAATCCCAAGCAGACTCCCTGCTGAGTATGGAGCCTGATGCGGGGCTCGATCTCACAGCCCTGAGATCATGACCTGAGCTGAAATCAAGAGTCGGATGCTTAACTGACAGCCACCCAGGTGCCCCCAAAGTAGGTATTTATTACAGTACAGATGGGAAAATTGAGGCTTAGCAACCTGGTTAATAAATGACAAGGGTAGGACTTGCCCGCAGGCTTGGGTGATATCAAGCATATGACATTATAGTGCTGGTAGTGCTTCAGCCAGGGCTTCATGGAAGAAGTGGGCACGCCCAGGGGCGGGACTGGACAGGGCATCATGTGGCACATGTGAGGTCTAATGGGGAGACCTACCTCACCGGAGTGGAGAGTGTGGGTTAGGGCGCTGAGAGTAACACACCCGCATGGGTAAAACCGGTCAGATCATGAAACACCTTGGATGTTAACGAGGCAGTGGTTTGGACTTGAAGCCCTGGGCAGCTGGGATTCCCTTGAGTGTCTCAGAGAGATTAACCCTCTTCTTGTCTGTGTCTACCCCCAGCCCTGGTTTCCATCCCTCCTCTCCTATACTGCAGCCTCCTGCTGACTTATTTGAGTATTCCTGCTCCTGGTGTCACTTTTTCTGAGGGGTCTCACCTCAAAGATAACCAGCTTCCCTTTGAAGATGGCCATGAAGTGGCGGGGCTCCTTCCCCATGGTAACTCGGACCTGCACAGGCGCCCCGTCAAACTGCTGATCCACCTCCGTGGCCTGGTATGCTGAGGCCACCAGCTCATCCTTGGAGGCGTGGCGGCCCTGCAGGGGTGAGAGGGCGAGCAATGGGTCCTTGCTACCCCTTGCCCCCGCCCAGTGGCCAGAGGTAGCGTCAGGATCCCAAGGAGGAGCCTGCGTCAGGCCTACCTGCCAGATATACAAGATGTAGCGTGGCTTCCCATTCACCTCGTATGTGTAGAGAACCAGATAGCAGTCTCCCCCATAGAAGAAGCCG
This sequence comes from Mirounga leonina, assembly GCF_011800145.1. NCBI lineage: Eukaryota > Metazoa > Chordata > Mammalia > Carnivora > Phocidae > Mirounga > Mirounga leonina. The sequence goes on along the minus strand of NW_023270314.1, from coordinate 21,134,261 downwards.
TACCACTGATGCTCCACGGGGACCAGCTCCAGGTTTTCAATCCTCCAGATCTGGACACAGAAGGAGACACAAGTTCCCAGAGATGGGGCTCCTATTTGGAAAGATGGCTGCCTGAAGGGAACTGGGCCATGCTTCGCGGAGAATCCAGGCGGGTGAGGCATGAACATCCACCCAAAGGACACCTTCCCTCTCTGGTTCTTCTTTCCCAGTTGTGAGGGCTTGTCACATTTGCGTGATTTGAATCCCGAGAAGAACCAGATCATTCCTGTTCCGGTGCATCCCCATCATGGCTCTGAGATGATTTGACTATTTCCGCCCCCTGAGTTATTGATAGCACATGGGGGTAGTGGCTTTTCACTTCCCTGAGGGGATGTGGGACAGCGTTGCAGACTCCGGTCACCTCTGAGAGCCGACTCCTGAGGTCCCAGAGATGAAAACGAAAGCAAAGCAGACCAGAGTCACCCTCTCCCTCCTCTCCAGCAAAACAGCTAGGAGGGCCGGTGCTGCCTGCCCTGAGATGCCAATCACTGACTTACCTCAACTTCCCCATTGCCATCATCGACCATTCTTTCCTGGGCAGCGACCTCCGGCTTGGTGTGCAGTAAAGTCACATCAAATTTATCCTGGAGAACTTTAGCTGCAGAGAAGGGGTTGGGAGAAGCCAAGTGAGTGAAGAGCATCTGTTCCTGCCTTTCTAGAGAGTCCCAGCAGTGGGAAGGGGAGCTGGGGAGCAGCCTTACCAATTTTGCCGACACCAAACGTTTTCCCCAGGCCCACGGTCTGGTCCTTCACTGCCCACTTCTGGAACAGCTGCTTGAACATGGCCGACTCAGCACCGTCGTTGATGGTCTCCACGTTGGTGCTGCGGGGGTAGCCCTTCATCTGGATGAAGTTCTGCGGACAGCCCCCCCGCCCCCGAAAGTCACGTCAGTCAGGGAATGCACTGGGTTCTTTGCTTGTCTGGTGACTTGCCCTTTGAAGCCAGTCAGCAGGATTGCTCCCTTGTGGGAGTCGGAGTCAAATGCTAACTCACTTATGTCTAGGGACCAAGTTACCTGCCTCAGGGAAAGGACTGTGGGAACATTTTCATATCTCTGGATTGGCCTGTCATGATCATTAATTTTTTTTTGCAAGATCCTCTATACTGTGTTCCTGCCGCACTCATGTACTCCACTGAGTTTGTGTCACAAGCATTTGCTCATTTACTGCTGCGTAAGCGCATCTTGCTGGGTTCATCTGCATGGGTCCGGACCACGTCACAGGCCCCTTGAGGACAGGGCCGTTGACCGTGATGTGATGTCCCCTTCGATAACAGCAGCCATGTTTACTGAGCAAGTGTAGGCACCAGGTACTGTCCTAAGTGCCTTACAAATGTTACTGATGCCTCAGAACAACCCTAGGAGTTATCTCTTAAACCTGGATTTATCCCCAGGTTGTCTGTCTGACTGAAGTCCGTGCATGTAACAGTGCTGTCGTAAGCCCAAGTGCCTCGTCTGGTTCTCTGAACACATCTGACGTGGTCCTGACAGAATTTTGTGGACAATACTGTACATCTGTAGTTCCTACCAGGGCTTTAGACATGGCCGTCTGTTTCTCAGTCTTTGTGGCTCTTCTTCCTTTCCACACGTAGATCTTGGTTCCACTTTGGTCTAAGATGTAGCAGTCCTGAAGCGGGCAGGGATAAAGGTGGTTACTGCCAATCGGGACCATAAGGAAGATCTATGAAGCCAGGTCTGGCCACAGAAGCCGCGCCTACCCAAGCTCTACTCACATCATGGTTCAGTAAGTCCTGGACCAGGGGCCTTGTCGCTACCTCTGTGACCACCAGCTGCCCAGCTGAGTCCGAGACACTGGAAAAGGGGAGAAGTTAGCTTGTGCCTTCTCTTCTACAAAGCATCTTGTAGTCAGTTTGATATTTTGCTGGTTTTGTTTCAGTGTAGAGTTTCTGGGTCAAGTTTGACCTCTTATGACAGGCGTGGCTTGAATGCAGACAGGAATGTGATGGACTCTGTTCTCGAGAGGAGACTTTGGTGCATCTCTCTCCGGAACATGATCTCCTCCACATCCCTGGGCATAGATAGAGCCAAGTAAAGGAAGAGTCTCCTCAAGAGACCAGGAAGAGTTGCTGACAAGAGCAGATGGTAGCTGCCTCCTTGACTGGGGAACACTGAGTTCCTTCTGAAAGCTGCATTTGAAAAGGGTTAAAAGAAAGCCAGATGCTTGGGGGCACCTGGGTGGCTCAGTCGGTTATGCTCAGTCTGCTTTCAGCTCCCTGGGTCAGGTTCTGGGTGTGTGGGGGGGGTGTCCTGGCATCCAGCCACCTCCCTCTCTCTCTGTGTGCATGCGCTCTCTCTGTCTCTCTCTCTCTCTCAAATAAATAAATAAAATCTTAAAAAAAAAAAAGCCAGATGCCTATACCCAAAATGAGGAGCCAAGCACCCACTACCCCAGCTTCCAACCAGCAGCCAGGTTTAGTTACTCACTGATACAACATGATGTTTGATTTCTGCTGCTGGTCCATGATCTCATCGGGCACGGCAGGCTTGATAATAGAGCGCCGGCCAAGGGTGTCCTGAAGGACCTTCATCAGCTCTGGACTTGCTGCCTCCTTGTCTCCCTCGATCACGCCTATTTCAGCACGGCCCCCTCGTTCCCTGTCCCGAATATCCTTTGCCAGAAGCATAGCCTGTCAAAGAAGCCCCAAGAAGCACTCAGTCCCGCTGGGCCCCCTTGGCGCTTGCTGGCTTCGGGGGCAGTGACCTGGGTCCCAGACACAGGAGTTATTCTGCGGCTTAAGACCCTGGGGGTGAGTCACAGACTCAGGCACTTGGCCTGTCTCTGAAACAGATTCTGCTCCAGCACAGGGGTCTGTCTGTCTCCGCATCTCACAGAAGAGCCAGTGAGGAAGGAAGATGGAAAAGGCAACCTAGAGAGTGACAGCCCCATGACCGGGCCTGAGGGAGAGGAGAAGGGGCTCAGACTGGGAAGAACCACACCTTCAGGCGTTCTCCGCTGTTGCTCTCTGGGCCATTCCATTGGATGATGACCTTCCCAAGGTCCAGCAAGAAGACATCGCCTTGGTTAAAACTGTCCCAGATCATCTCCACCTGCAGATGAGAAGTAGACGTCGTTCAGGAGGAATTCTTAGGTACTAGCGGGGGAGGCTCTGGGCGCAGGACAGAGAGTGGGCAGGACTTACCTCGGTGGCCCTGATGTTTCTTTTCCCCTTCACGTGTAACAGCCGCTTCACGTCATAGGTGTTGGTCTCCACATGCTTCATCCCGGAGGCCACGCCCCCCTTCTTGTAGCTGAGGGGATATCCAGATAACCCCCCGTTATTTATGTGCTAGGGACTGGGGAGGCCTCTGCCCTCAGGGGCGGTGGCAACAGAACAAGACTCCGTGAGGCCTTTTTGACAGAGTGGTCCAGGCAGTCTTCTCCGGAGGAGTGACATTCAAGCTGACATACGAGGAGGACTAGGAGCCAACCAGCAGACGACTAGTGTTCCAGCGGGTGGCTCCGTGGTGAGGACCCCGTAGCACGAGCTTGGCTGGTTCTAGCCGCTGTGTGAATTGCAGCATGTGACAAGGAGAGGGGCACAGGCTGGGTGGCCACAGCCGAAGAATTCATGGCACCATGGCCTTAAGACCAACCGGCTCGGGGAGTCCGCTCTCCTGGCCCTGGAGTTCCCCCCAACCCCGCATCCACCCCAGGCGTCCTGACCCTGCAGGCTGGGCAGAGAGCCACCCTGGAGTAGGACGTTTGTCTGTGGGCTCCCTGGTGACTCATGGGGTGCGCTGTGCCCAACAGGTCCTCAGTCAGTGCGACTGCCAACCGGCAAGAAGCTAGCCTTGGACCAGCCTCAGGTCTCTCGAGCTCCTCAGAATCCCTCTTTTTGTTTTCAATCTCGAGGGCAAAGTTTGGAGTTAAACTCCTCAGTCCGTGGAACATTATCGTCCCTGTCCTTTCCAAGACCCCTCTCCTGTTTTCAGTATTTATGCATTCCCTTTTCTCTGCATATGTCCCCCCACTCCTCTCCCCACCACAGGCATCCCTTCCGACCGTTGAATGGCTGCCTTTTTATTTTCATTCGGGTAAATGTGTCCTGTTGTTTGGTGGGCATGTATTTTTTGTAAAACAGAAGTTGGCACCGTTATATATTTCAGGTCCGTCTCTTACTCTGGTCACTAGGACCATGTTTTAATTTCAGGGCTGTCCACAGCTCAGCCGGTATCTGCTCCACGGCCTCCGCTGTGTACTCCTTCTTGTCCCGTCTCCCTGTGACGGGCACTTACGGGGGGGCCACGGCTTCACACCGTCACTCCTGACACTGCTGTGACCCTTCTGGCTCATGAGCCCTTGCGGAGCTGGGTGTGGGGGAGGTCCCCTGACTTACACACCCGGGAGTGGGATTGGCCTCAGCACACTGTCCTCCAGCCGCCACGGACCACCGCCCCCCGCCCCCGACGAGCCACACGGCCTCCCCTTTCCCCCCCAGTCTGGCCACCGCTCGCCTCCGCCCGGCCCCCTGGTCTGCCCTGCTCTGGTGGGTGGAAGCCATAGCTTTGATTTGATCTGCATTTCTCTGATTCTTCATACACCAACTGGCCCTTTTGGTTTCCTCTTTTGTAAACTGCCATTTCTGTCCTCGCGCTGGTGAACTACTCACATGATGCCCTGCTTGAAGTAGCCGTGGAAGGTGTCAGACTCGTGGTACTGCACCTCTCGGTGCTGCACGGGGCTGCCCCCCAGGTAGTCATCCAGCTGTGTGGTGTAGATGGCCGCGCAGGTCTGCTCGTCCTGGGAGGAGTCCTTCCCAATCCAGAAGTGGATGTCCTGGGAGAGGAGGCTGCCCACTCTCCGTGTCTGGGATGTCCGGAGAGATCAGGTCAGGGGCCAGCTCACCTCCATCCCGCTCTGCTGCTGGCCCCCCGGGCGTATGGTGGCTCGTGGCCGCCCTAGGCAGGCTGCGGGCCTCTCCCCCTCCCTCCGGGGCCCCTGGCACACCTGCTATGTGGCTCAAGCTCTGGCAGCCCAGAATGCTCCCGCATTTGGGGAGAGTTGACAGCTTACTGTTCTCCAACTACATGGAGACCCGTGAGGATCTTTTCCAAGTTGAGATACAGACTGACCTTGTGCCCCTTCGCTCCCTGCTCTCCTGCGGCTGACACGGTGCCAATCTGTCCATCTGCCTGGCTCGGTCGGCATCGTTCATGTGCGATATTGTTCCCTCAACCAGAATGGGCACTTTGAGGCATGGCCTTGTATCTACCTGGCCTGCCTCCCTACCACTCTAATGTGGGGGCTGGGCCCCAGGAGGGAGAGGTGCTGCTTGCGGGGTCCTTGCTGAGGTTCAGACTGAGGGCCCCATCCCCTAAGAATGGCCTTTCTAGTCAAACTGGAGGCCTGTTCTGTACAACACTGAAGAAGAATCAAGACAGATACCAGGAACCTGATTAGCATCAGCAGCAGATCTCGGTGGAACCCAAGAACGGCTCTCAAGGGAGAAGCTCATGGGAACCGGCAGGGGTGGGGGGGTTTGGGGGTGATGGTGCTCACCGAGAGGATGACGTAGCAGTCCCCCTCATAGAAGTTGCCATGGGCACTCAGGGGAACCAGTGCCAGCTCCAGTTTCTGGAAGGACAAGGGCTGTGTATAGTCTGCATCCCAGCCCCCACTCCCCAGCCTCCCTGTCCTCCATCATTTGGCACAGGTGGCCGGGGAGAGGTAGGGAAGACGTCCCTGCTGATTCTATAGGGCATGGTGGCTAGCCACAGGATTAGTGGGCCCACCCCTCTAGCTTCTGCCGAGCTCTGCCTGCATGGCCCCAGGGCTGAATCTGGGTCCCTGTCTTTACCCCACCCCCCTCCCTACCACCTGCTTGGTCTCACTATACGTGAGGAGCCTTGTGAGCTCCTCTAGCCCTTTGCAGGGAAAAGAGCTGGATATCAGCGGTCGGGTCAAAACCTACCTCTGAGCAGCTGCACCTGTGCCTCTGACAACGTCCTCCAACCCTGACCGCCCAGTGCTGGGCAAGGGCTGCAAACAGAGCGTGGGGGTGCCGTGGGGCTGTGAGAGGCGAGTGCCGGCGGTGCGTGGGCGGGGCTCCACGGCCAGCGCTCCGTATTGGATGGGGGGGGGGGGCTTGATGTGTCCCCTGTGCATATGGCTTGTCCCAGGAGAGCCATTCACATGGCCTCAGATAGGGATTTTTCCTCACTCTCTCTAAGTGACAGGCACCTGCAGTCATACTTGTGTATATTCTATGTAAGATGTGTGTGTTAAATGTAAAGATGTTAAATATACCATACTTTTGGTAACTTTTAGTACCTACTTTGAAATAATCAGGAAGATTTAAGGGCTCTGGGTTTTAGGCAGCCGCCCCTCCCTGGGCTCAGAGCAGGGAGGAGAGGTGCGGGGAGCGGGGTTCTTACATCTGGCAGGTGGAGCTGCCCAGGCCAGGGCTGTTCCCAGCTAGACTGCTGGAGCTCGAGGTCAGCTGGAGGGGCTCAAGCCCAGGTGGGAGAAGGGATGAGCGGCCCCCTGATCTACGCAGTAACCCCACCTCCCCTACCACTTGGCAGGAGCCAGCGTGCCCTGTGAAAGACAGGTTCCAGTTTTTCTGACAGGAGCCTTCGGTCTTTCTCTAGGGCATTTACTGCAAGTGCAAACTCACTGAGCAGATGGCAGGATAAAGGGCAAGCTTAGTTTTGCTTGGAGCCCGGCTCTCCAGAGCTAAAAGCATTTCCTCCACCCGCGAGCACCCAGGAGGGGTCAAGGATAGGAAAAGGTGACTCCGATGCTGTCTCTCGCTATTTCCCAAGGCAGGAGACTGCAGGAACCCGGGGTGACCAGAGACCGCCCCCAGATGCCGTGTGAGGAGGAAGGTGCGCCTCCAGCCCAGCTCACCTCTATTCTCCAGGTGATGATCCCAGGGTCGTTGCCCACAGCCCTGAAGGCGCTGCTCAGAGACATGGCGCTTGTCTTCCCAGGACTGCAACATCACAGAGTGAGCGGGGCGGATGATGCCTCTCGCGGCAGGCAGTCCTCCAGCTTTTCCCCTAAGTCATTTCCTAGCATCTTGTCAGCCACCCTGCCATGTGTCTGTGAGGCACCCTGCACTGTTTCATGGCGATGTGGGAAATGGCTTCTCCAAGTTCCCACTGTAAGCCTGGCTGGCCTGGGGGAGGGGGGCTCACCCAGAAAGAAGGTCGCCTTCCCCCTTGCCACTCCCCTGGTAATAGCCACGGTTATCTACTGAAGGCCTGATAAATATGGTAAGCCCTGAGCGGGTTCACTTTATGTTGTCATTTAATTCTTACAAACTGAGTCTATTTTCATCTTACATCGTAGGTGAGTTGAGGTTTGGAGAGGTTAAATAATTTGCCTGATGTCACACGCTAGAGTGAAATTCATATCTGGCCCTAAAACCTGTGCTTTTAGTCACTCTGATGTCGTGTAACCCTTCCTAAACTTATCTGCCTTCAGTGGCACACGGGAAGAAAGGCTTGTATCAGTATTTCCAGGTTCGGCTGCCTTCTCTCATTCACCCCGTCCAGCTCTTCCCAGGGTCCTCGCTTGCCAGGTCCGCTGTGCGGTCAACTCTTTGGCTTCCTCTTTGGGCTTTACTTTCCAGACTTTTCCCTTTTAAGTAAACTGTCCTAAAACTCAAACACCCCATCTTGTTTTTGTCCTCTGACTAATAATATTCCCTGTGCCTCGCGGAAGAGGGAAAGCAACATGGCCGAGCAGGGTGTGGGACCGAGTTGGGGTGCTGGCAGCAACAGGCTGGGTGGCCGGGCCCGCCTGGGGGCAGAGGCCACCCGTGTCCCCTCCCACACAGACCTGCCGGAGTCGGTGGTGGCCGCCCACAAGGCAGGGTGGGGAGGAGGAGGAAGCGGGGAAGACAAGTGCGGGTGGATCGGGCACCATCTGTGCTCAAGGCGTGTCTAGGAGCATCAAGCACTCATCCCTGCTCCCCTAGCGGCTTTGTAGCATCAAAGTGCCTGCCTGGTTCTTGCTCTCAAGGAGCTTGCGTTCCCGTAATACCTATAACTGATGCATGCTCTCAAGAGGCGAAGGAAAAAAGATGTGCTTGATGGATTTACATAAAGTAAAAAACCAAAACAAAAAACAAAAACACGACCCACCCAGAAAGGGCCGCGTGGAGTTGTGCTATCCGGAGGCGTACTGCACGTGTTTGGCCATTCCATCCTTGAGCCTCGGTGGATGAAGCCAGGTTTGAAGAGTTTGTGCCATTATCTAGCATGGGCTTTGGCAAAACACAGAATACCAGACTCCCTTTGTGTTCTGCTACAGCAAGACTAAGGCGGAGCAGCCAATGTTTGAGGATTTAATTTGCTAACTCGTGCTGCCCCACCCTCCCCGGTGCTGCTCAGAACTGCCAGGAAGTATTTGTTCAGGATTTTCTCAGACCCTCGATTTCATTCATTAAAGGCAACTGCCGTGACCCAACTAGGGGAAGGGGACAAGGGCCAACGAATTCATTTCTTGAAAACCGAGAGGTTTCAACCTGGGAAAAACCAAACCAGCTGGCATTAATGAGGGCTGTGACTCTCAGAGGCCAAAAGCAGTCCCATTTCCCAGCAGGGACTTAAGGATCAAAAGGGAAGGAGCTCACTGGGCCAAGGCTCCCCAACCAAGGAGAGGACATGCTCAAAGAAGGCACTTCCTGCCACACTGGAACAGCCAGAAAATGTGATTGCATTCGTGACATCGAAGTCCCCCGAAGCTGAGTTTCTTCCTCCCTCTTCCCCAAGTCCTTATTTATTAATTCGGCATTGCAGAAACCCTTGGGGTGGGGCGGGGTTTTGAAATCCCAGGCTAAAAGCCAGCGGCCCTCAATTCTTACAGAGCTCTGTGAATGGACCCCAGGTGGAGGAAGCCAGTTCTAACTTCTGCCTTGCCCCACACCACCTTTCTGAGCTAGGTGAATGGGGCAGTCTCCTTATTTCCCAGCGCTTGAGACCTTTGCTTTCCGTTCAGTGCTTTCTAAAAAGGGCCTTAACTGCTCAGCAAGAAGTTTGCAAAACTGGTACAAACTCCTGGTTTAATCCTTTAAAAGCCCCATCCAAGAAAACAAAGGCACAGAAACTTCAGTGTCCTCTTCCCCTCACTTCCTCCTTGTTCAGCAGGATTGCTCTACTGGCGTGCACCCATCCACCGAGCAGACCTTACCGTGCCTTCTCTCCCGCCGCGTCTTCCGAGTCCCGGGGCAAGGAGCAGCCGTGTCAGAAAACCACCCCAAGGAGGGAGGCGCCAGGTCCTGCTGCCTTAGCTTAGTAATGGCCGCAGACACTGCGTTATATTTGCTTGTGTTTGAGTCTTAACCTCATTTTCCCAGTCCCGGCCAATCACAGCCAACCTAGCCCTGGGCTTGACTTATTCAAACCAGAGGGGAAGCTTTATCTGCTCCTATTCAAAACAGCAGAAACAAGAAGAACGGACTTTTAAAGGCTTTTCTCTTTTGACTCCAGCTCCACACCCTGATCCAATTGATTTTTTTTTAAAGTGCACAGCCCATCAATAATGCAGCAAAGAGGGTGGAAGGATATGAAATTTGCCATATTGTAGATATGGATGCATTATGCTGATGATGACAAGAGGCAGGGGCCAGAGCTGCCCCAGAGTGCCTGGGATGTCTAAGCTGGCAATGCCTCCCTGAGAAGCTTCTGGGCATTTTTCAGAGGGAGGGAAGTCCAGGAGAGGGGCCAGGAGTGTGTTATCTTTGGTCATCCTGTTTTGCTGTTTTGCTCCGTAGGGTTTCCCTTGGGGTCCCTACAGCAGTCCAATCAAAATCTGAGTGCCTACTATGTGCCAAGAACCCTGCTGGGCTCTCCCGGGGATCCTGGTTTGGGAGAATCGGTAAGGGACACAGAAGAACGAAGATTCCCAGTCCCTCGGGGTTTCTGGTTTGTCCCCCAGAAGTCAATAGGACACAAGTGTATGCTTATTAAGCACCTGGATGGCAGTGGAGTTGGTTCCAAATGGGGGCCAGGAAAGAGGCCAACTTCTGTAACCTTGAGCAGAAGCCCAGTCGGTGCTGAGTGTGCAGCTGGTCTCCCGGCCGGAGGCAGCGGCTTGCCCAGCCTGGGTGCCCCGAGGGGTGGCAAGGGAGGCAGAGTGTGCCCGGTGACTGCCCACATGAATGACAGCAGGGTCAGGAAGCCGCTCCCATTTCTGGATGGGTTTTTTAAACCCGCTTTTATTAATTAATTGTAAGTAATACAAATATTCCAAAAATATAAACAGACACTTAATGGCGTCCTACATTTCAAGTTTTTGAATACAACAAATTTATCAAACCATGAATCTGGAAGCAAGGTCGTCAGAGTCCCATAGCCCAGTCACAGTGGGAAGCAGATCCCCTGCCCTCCAAATGGCATCTTGAGGGGTAAAGTGGCAGGACGTGGAATGTGTCAAACTTGGGATAACTATAAGCAAAGCTCATGGGGCCCAAAGAGGAGGGTCTGCTCCGGGGGCAAGCCCTACAGCAGGGCAAGGGACAGCGGGTCACACCCCTGCCTTCCCTCCTCTGCTTGAATGCAAATACTTATTGGCATTTAAAAAAGGAAAAAAAAAAAAAAAAGACAAAACCCCATTTTACAGAAAGTAACCGAGGAACAACAACGGTAACCAACTGAAGACCTGAAGGTGAAAGGGGGCTTACCTTCCAGACACTCGGCCTGACTGGGACATGGGGTTCAGGCCAGCCTTACGTGGGGGCTGCTGTCCTGAATGAGGCCTCAGGAATAGGGCAGGGGCAGCAGATCTGAATGGGACCCATCTCCCAGGGAATGACTGCCCTTATAGACTTCCCATGCTTTTAGCATAAAGATGCTTCTGGGCCACTGTTCACAGAGGTGAGTTTATATACTTACAAAATGGTCAAAATCTTTGGGAGGCAGGGGGGAACTAAACAGAAGGTCCCGGGTTAACTGAAGGCAAATTTACTCAACCTCTCTACAGTCAAGGACCCACGGGCCTAACAGAGCGTCCCCTCTACAATGTGCAGAGTGGAAACTCTCCCCTTGACCGTTTCCAGACTGGTCCTGTGTCCCAAGCTCCCCCTATGAGAGGGACACGAACATCAGGCTTTTGATTTAGAAGCCCAATCAGAGAGACACACTGTGTCCCTGAAGAGGCACCTTGAAGAACTGAAGCTGGCCGGCGGGCAGATTCTGGGCATGGCTTGAGTTGGGGCTGACCAGGCACAGTGGCCTACTGCCTCCTCAGGACAGCCTCCCACGGGAAGGGCTGATGGGAAGCCCCAGAACAGATCCTGGGCTAAACTGCTTCCCTCCCAAGCTTGCCCTCCTCCAAAACGGGAGTCTGGCCGGATTCCTCTGAGGAGCAAGTTTGGCAATCATCACTCGCCCCTAACACACTGTGAAACTGGAAACCAGACAGCAAATAATGACTTCAGGCTGGCTCTGGTCCAACATGGATGGACCCTGTTTAGGTTTATTTGGCCGAGTTCCTTCTCCACCCAAGGCGGGAGAAGGGGGAAAGAGGGAATAGGATATTCCTGCTGAGGACCTGCGGGTCGGCAGGGCAGGGTTCTGCCGGGAACAAGGCCTAGAGAGCAGGGGTTTCACGCAGAAGCAGCAGGGACACCCCCCACCGAGATATCCCGGGCCCTGGTCACGAGTCACACTGGGAGCATTTGGAGGAGCCTGACAGGAAAGGGGGTGGCACAGGCTCTTCCTTCACCGGGAAAAACACGGGAGACCCAGAGGGCAGAAAGGGTCCTAGAACTGGATCAGCTTAGCGCCTCTTATTGCTTATTTAGTCAGAAAAGCTTGGCTGGGCCCAGGTGGCAGATTTGGCCCAGAGGCTAACCCTTAGGGTGGGGCTAGGGAGACAGGCCCCTTCCAAGGTTATCAGGCTAGAGGCCTAGACAGGGCCTTAGAATCAGAAGCTCCCATTTCCCCTCCGAGGTACGGAGGTACCATTCCTGGCTAGCACCGGAGCCCTCTTCCCTTACCTGTAGGACCCCAGGGGCACCAGGGAATGATACTGGGGGAAATGATCACACGTGCTTCGGGAACTCTGTTCCACTTCTGTGACACCAATGGGAAAGACAAGGCCATACAACCTTGGGACAAGGAGGGGAGGTGGTACCACAAGCTAGAGAAAGATGCCAGTCAGCCCACTACCTCTCAGAACACCACAATGCCGCTCCACCACCTGCCAATTCCTTGGGCTGGACCACTGTGTGGACATTGGAAAGGATAATAGGGATGAGTCCTGAGTGTGTGTGTGTGGGGGTGTCCTCACACCTGAAGAGACTCACAAATCCTTTGTGACCCCTGCCTCCAGGGAAAGCAGAGATGGGGAGAGGAACTGCCTCCTGCCCCAGAAGGAGAGAGGGAGGGAGGGAGAGAGGGAGAAGAGGAGAGAACCCCAGCCAGCCCCAGGGGAGGCCATGATTAAGGCAGTGATGCTGGGGCGGGGCTCCCTTTTGGGGGGCCCTCGTGCTCCCAATTACAGCAGCACTTCCCCTTTTCCATCCTCAGGAAACTTCCATCTTGTGGCAATTTTTGAAAGCATTCACTACGAAACTTTGAAAGTGAGAGACACGCAAAGCGCAGGTGTGGAAAGGGCTCGCTCACACCCGCTCCGGGAGGCAGGACGCATGTGCATTAGGGTGGCAAAGGAAAGGATGAGGACGCCCATTGCCCTGAGCCCAGGAAAAGCAGGAGCGCCTCTGAGGCCCTGGAGCAGAAAAGCAACATTGCGGGAGGACCAGATGCGAGCAGGGCGTGAGGGGCACAGGCCAGGCCCTGGGGGAGACAACAGGAATGAGCCCTGCCCAAGAAACAGGAGGGGCCGGGCTCGGAGCGCCCTTCCTGGACTTTGGAACAGAAGTGCTCGCACCAGCACCAGCAGAGAATCCCTGAAGAGCAGACTTAGGGACCCAGTCCCATGCTCAGCTCACCTACAAGCCCAGGGGACACACACACTCATGGTTTGGGGGTTTTCCTCCTCCCTGCACCACCAGGGCCTCCCACATTCATCCCAGGCCCGGGACTGCAGCTTTGTCAGAAACAGAACAGGCCCAACACTCCGTGTTTAGAAAGAGAATTTTAAAACAGAGTCCAAAGAACGGAAATGTTATGTGTCCTCTTCCAGGGCAGGGAGAAGACCTCCTTCCCCCCCAGGTTCAAGACTATGGCTAGGTGGTGAGGAAGGCAGGCCCGGCGCCCAGGCCGTGGGGAGACACAGACGGGGCCCACGCCAGGCACTGGAGGCAAGGGCAGCCCTCAGACCACAGGACGTGATGGCCGCTGGGGCTGCTGGTTCTGGAAACAAGCTCTCATCTTTCCAGAAATGTCGTTCGGTCTGCAGTAGCTGGCTGGAGAAAGGGTTCAGAAAGGGGTGTGCCTGGGACACCTGAAGGCAGCCTCTGATCGGCCCTTTCTCCTTGGCATGAGCCTTGTAACACCGAGGAAAGGCCACGGGTTTGGCAACAGAGCCTTCGACAGCTTCCATCCCTACCGGCTAGGGTGTTCTCAGGGTGACTGGTGAGGAGGCAGACTAACTTGGGGAGTCTCGATCTCTCAGTTTCTCCCTCCACCTGAACACTTACATCCCGGGGCCACAGTTCAGGGCGAGACACACAGACACAGACAGACACACACACACTCACATTTGGGAACCCAACTCAGGGAGCAGGCAGCTCTGGGTGTCGTTGGTCTGATATGTGCCCACTTCGCACCTATCCTGTCCTAAAGCCCTTTCCAAGCACTTCTCTTCCAGGCCCCATTTGGTGAGATGCTCCAGCTTCTGCTCCATCAGGCTGATCATAAAGGCACAGTGTAGAAAGTCCCCTAGTGGGAGGGCCATTGCTCGGAAGCAGGGAAGGCTAAGGGGCCCGCAGCTGCCCAAGGCTGGTGTAGACATCCTCTGCTCCGCTCAGCTCCTCAAAGATCGGGATCAGGTTCAGCAGCTCAGTGTCTGCCATGTCGTCAAACCAAGACTGCACGGGCACCTGGGACGGGGAAAAGGCAGCGTCAATCTCCTGCCAGTTCTTCCCTCCCTTGCGCCAGAGCCCCAGGAGGCTGGCGGGGGGCAGCTGGGTGGTACGCTCTTCCGGAGAAGCCCGCGCTTCCACGGCCCACTCCCCTCTGCCCCCCGTGGGGTAGGGGCTCCCCAGGCCCTGCAGGGTGGGTGTGTCTGGACCCCTCACCGCATTCTCCGGGTGGAAGATGTAAGAGGCGGGCGAGTTGTCCAGAATGAGGGTTTTCCTCAGGTCCCTTCCCAGGCGGCTGAGGTCCTTGACATAGCAGCCCTGGTGGAACACGCAGGACTCCCGGAACAGGCGGGCCCGGAACACGCCACACCTGTCCAGCAGATCCGTCACCGGGTCAGCGTACTAGGAGCAGAGAAGATGCTTTTGTCCCGAGGCAGTCCTGGCTCCCCCCCAGGCTGCCCGCAGACCAGCAAGGAGCTGCTGGCCCCCCCAGCCCCCGCCATCGCGCTTGCTTCCTTACCCCCCTCCCGCCCGCAGGTACCTTGGCCAGGCTGGCAGTGAAGAGCACACATTCAAAGAGTTCCCCCATTCGTCTCAGGAACTCATCCACGTAAGGCCTCTTGAGCACATACACCTGAGGCAAAGCAGAGAGTCCTGTTGGAGGCATCCCCGTGAGGGGGACGCACGCAGCAGGGGTCACTGTCCCCACCTCCACACAGCAGGGTCAGCGGGGTCGCGCCTTACTCTGCCGGGCCCCTACACCCTGGGGACCTTCTGCCCCCCACACCGGGACTCTGCTATCCCCTCCTCACGGGGCTTCTGCGGGCCTGGCGGCCCACCCGTGACCTGGCTAAGGAAGAAACGCATGCGCCGCGTCCCAGAAGCCATCTCGGTTTCAGGTGGTGAACCATCAGCTGCCTCCAGAAACAAGTAATCAAGAATAGGCCTCACAGACGGAAACAGCCTATCCTGGATTACTTGAATCCAGCCACAGCCTCTGTGGGAGCTTCCTGTCCTTGGCTCTGGCAGGGCCGTGTCCAGGTCACCATCAGGCAAGGTCGCAGACACTTGTGAAACCTCACGCCCTCACACGGCTTCTCTGAAATGCGCCGGGGAGAAGTGACTCGTGCCCTCGGTGGCGGGGGGTCAGACACCCTGCCCGTCCTGCTCCCGTGCCCCACCGCTGTGCCCGCTCCAGCCAGCCACCCCTACACTCAGTCTACCCCGCACGACCTTGCACATTTTGGCCTCAAAAGTTCGTCGGCTACACGCCGCTCCCCGCTCCGCATTCTACTGCCTCCCTTCCTCCGGGATCGCTCCCAGCCAGCCTCGAGGCTACGAGGCTACCAGAAGCATTCCTTCAAAGCTCCTTATCCACGTCACTCCCTGCTCAACGAGCACGTGCCTGCCATGCCTCTCCGTCCTTGGCGGCGGCCTCAATTGGCCACCAACTCTCCAGACCCCTGGTGGCTCTGCAGCAGGAATCCTCTGCTCCAAGGAGCCACAGCTTGGCTCTCTTGCTTGCTTGCATGTGCCACTTCTCAAGCTCCAACAGGTCCCTCCCTCTTCCTGGCTGTTCATCAAGCTTGGCATCCCCTCCCCTCTCTCTGCTGAAAACCCGCCTTCTGCAGGTAGCCGCCCCCCCAATCTTAATCTCAGCCCTTTTTCCCGAGGCACTCTTCTTTCTCCCTGTCAATCAGGAGTTCACTGTGTGTATCTGCCTGTTTGAAAACATGCCTTCCTCTTCCCTCTGCAGGTTTTGTATGTCTCCATAACCTCAGCCGGATGGAAAGGGCAGCTGGGCAGTCGCTGGGCAGTCCAGGGCCAAGCCTGGTTCTGAGGAGGAGCTGTGCTGGGCCTGATGTCGCCTCAGATGGGAGGGCCGGTGGTGTTGGGGACGAAAGCTTCGAAGGGACACAGGATAGTGGTGACTCCTCAGGGAAGCCTCAATCCCCACATTCCCTACAAGTAACTTGTCTATTCCACCGGGCCATGCGAACAGTTTCAGGGCTACCAGGGCCTTGTTCCCGATGGTCCCCGACTCTCAGGCCTGCTGGCAGGCAGCTTCTGGGCAAGCATTTGGAGTAAATACTTTTTTGCTATCAACACTGCATGATCCCGGACTGAGCAGGTTACGCAGGGCCAGAGGCTGAGCTGACTTGGATTCAAGTGCTCTCTGACAGCATTTCCTGGGGTGGAATCCAGGGCAGGGACCTAAGGGGAGGGGAAGGGGAGAAGTTTCACAGAGGACGGGATGCCGGGGCCGGGGAGGAAGAAATCCACTAGCTAGACGGAGTGGGTGGGCATGGGGAGGAGAGAAAACAGGCAGAGACACCAGGGCTTCAGGATTTGAGAAAACACAATCATTTAACAGTGCTGGCCACCTTGGCCAGGAGGTGGTGTTCAGTAAATGACAGCTATTACTCTTATTGAGTCATATTTAAACAGCTTGGCTGCAAAGCAAAAAGGGATGACAGCTAGAGGGGATGAGAGACTGAATTGTTCTTAAGATCAGAAAGCCCTGAGTGCAAGAGGTACCAATAAAGGAGAGGCTGAAGTTGCAGGAGAGGGCCCCACGGATGGAGCGCATCGGCGGGCGGAGGGGCCCGAGGCCTCGGGGCTGGCTGTGGCCTGGCAGGCAGCTCACCTGGTGCGTGGTCCCCTCAATCTCTACAGGCACTATGAAGTCGGCATTGTTGATTGGCTGGAAGGCAGAAAAGTTAACGAGGTCAGCATGGTGGGAAGCAGACAAGAAGCCCCTGCCACAGCCACGGCGCTGTCCCCTGGGAGGGCTGGGGAGGAGCAGATCTCAAAGACTCCAGGAAGCTCATCCCACTACCCCACTAAGGAGCACAATATCCCCTCCTAGTTTTCCCTCCTTCCCACCACCCCCAATTCCGCCTGAGCTGTTTCAGGGCCTTCCTGAGTTAACAGACATCCTGACAGAATGGAGGCAGGCAAGGTGCAAGGCTGATGCAAACCCTCTCACAGGCCTGCCCTGCCCAGAGCCCTGGCAGCTCTCTGGGCTACGTGACTAGGGGCAGACGAAGAGTGTGGGCAGTGACTGGGGGGAGCAGGGATTCCTACTCCACAATCTTCAGTGTGGCCAAAATGCCAGAGGCGCCCCAGCCCGCCCTCAGCTTCAGGCTGCCCCCGAGCACCTCCAGTTAGGCACACAAGACAGCCGGAGATGCGGGTAGGAAGAACTCCCGATGCAGAACTACCTTAAAGGAGCTGTGCACGAGGGTTTCATCCAAGTCAATGACCACGCAGATCCTTCCTTGATCTTCCTCTGTCACCTCTGGGAGCAGGCAGGTCCCCGGGATCTGAAACCAGAGCCAGACTGCTGAGGCCTGCCACCAAGAAAGCCCAAGTGTTCTCCTCAGCAGAACTCTGGGAAGGACCGGGGTCACTGCAAGACACAGAAGACCCCCAACTTCAACCCAGAAGAGGCGCCCTTTGAAGGCCAAGAGGTAGAGAAAGAGAGTTGGCTCCTCAGCTCCAGCCTCCCACTGGACTATGAAGTGATCTGGACGTTGAGCTGCAGGCCGGGGCTGGTGTGGGATGGAGGTCAGCTATGCCCCCCAAAATCTAACGCCCTGCAGCGAGTGGGCCCTCAGCAAATATCTGGGACAAATGGCTTCCCAAGGCAGCACCCGCTAGGCACTGCGGAATGAGGACGTCACCCGACATGACCACAGGTCTGGGGCTTCTGAACATGTACCCGGTCCAAGTCACATACCTGATAAAATTGGTACTGGAGACAGTGGAGCAGATCCGACTGTTGGAGAAAAGGAGGCAGTCAGTGCCCACCAGCCAAAGCCGTCCCAGCTCAAGCCCACTGCTTCTGCCTCAGGCCCAGAGGGTCATTTTCTCCGCAAAACCCCAGCCCCCTGAAAGGTTCTGACATAAAACAGTGACTTTTTTTTTTTTTTTAAGTAGGCTCTCTGCCCAACGTGGGGCTTGAACTCGTGACCCTGAGATCAAGAGTCTCATGCTCTACCGATTGAGCCAGCCAGGTGCCCCAAAAATGGCTTTTCCTAAGAGCTGGACAGGAAAGGGGAAAGGCCAGAGCTGCTTTCGACATCAGGTCTGATGAAGGATGGAGAAGGCGGTGTCTCTGTTCTTAGCTGTCATTGCCTCTCTATTGGACAAACTGAGGAACAGGGAACTCCAGTAGCTGATGCGGGGACACGGAATCAGAGGCAGAACCCAAACAAGAACTCCTCACTGTGGTGTGTTTTCTAGACACTCTTTTGGCGGGGGGGCACATAGTGAGGGGGTACACAGTGGGGGGAGGGTGCTGAGCCCCTATAAAACATCACACATGCCAATGTGAACCCAAACTGTGAGCCCTAAAACGTGAGCGAGAGATCAGAAGGCTTTCCTGGCCTTTCGCTAGTAATAAAAATGTTAGGGTTGTAAAAAGTGATACGTGTTCTTAATGGAAACCCTGAAGAAAAACGAAAATCCTAGCATTTAGAAAAGCTTAATGTTGGCATTTTAGTGTATTTCCTTTAAGCCTGTTGTAGCAGCTTTTCCCCCCATAATATGTAATTTCATATTCTGCTTTTCAACTTAATGTTGCAACTCAATACTTTCCCGTGTTATCGTGAACTTTGTAAAAATCAATTGCTAAGTAATACTGTCATATTGCACTTTATTTACCGATTTCCCCCTACTGGATAATGCACTGATGGACATGTCTTCAGCCTGGTTTTGAGAGAGAAAAAGGAGAGCTCGACCTTGGTGTTTCCAAAAGAAGTAACCAACGGCTTTGGGGGCAGATGAGATTTTGGTCTGGGCTGTCCCCACCCTTGAAATGCCAGACATACCTTCTGCTCGTTGTTAAGGCTCAAAGACACCCACACATTTCCCAATGTCCCCCCTGCCCAGGACAGGTGAGAGGGCTGGAGGAGGGTATCGAGAGTGTGGCAGAATTTTAACTCCTTGCTTCCTGGGAAGTCAAGTAACTCGGAAGACAGCTTTGCATAGGACAGGACCAACAACAAACACAGCAGGTAAGCCACAGAGCTTGGAGCTCAAACTCTATTAGCCATTAACTCTCCGGGGGCTACACAGACCCTCTGGATCTGTTTCCAGGCGTGTAAGTGGGAATATTCTGTGAACCTCCCTGCATGGCTGCTATATGGATCAGAGAGACAATATATGCAAAGCGCCTTGCACAGTTCCTGGAACCTGGAAGGGTCCGGACCGCAGGGACCCTCAGAAACTACAGAGAGAGCCACATGGCCCATATCACAATGGAAGCCAGGAGAAAGGAGGTGGACAATGCGGGCAAGACAGAGGAGAGGCCTCTGAGCCAGAGAGCTTTGAGACTTCAGGGCCGACCACCCTGCCCACATGCCTTAGCTGCAGGGGCCCCCACCAGCAGCCCCCCCTTGCCGGCGCCACACCACCCTCTTCTAGCTACCTTAGCAATGGTGTTGGCCTCCTCCTTGTACGCGGAGAGCTCAGTGGAGGAGCTTGACTGGCCAACATGCTGGGTACGAAAACAGCAGAAAAAGGCCTTGAAGATGTTCCGTCCACGGGGTTTCTTAGGAGAGGACTTGGAGACCAGGCCTAGAGCAGAGGGAATGATGACACATTAGCTACAGGGCCCGTCTGGCCACAGGTACTCTGGGCCCACCTCCCTCCAGTCTGTAAGCCCCACCAGGGCACACGGCAGGTGCTCGGCGGAGCACCAAATACAGTCCACAGTGAAGGGCGCAGCTTTATTCCAACACCTCTCACAGCTGAAGCAGCAGGAATCCCCACTCTCTGGTTTGGGAAATGAGGTGCAGAGAAGCTGATCTTACTTTCACGGCAGGGGAGAGGTACTCAAAGATGGGGCCGGGTATAGAATCCAGGGGTCCCGCCACTCCGGTAGCATGCTGAAGGTCCCCTCAACAAAGTTACCAAGGCCACCTCCCCGCCCCCCAACCAGCCCTAGTTGGTTCTCTTCTTCGCAGAAGAACTAGTTGTTCTAGACAAGGGAGACACCTAGGCCCCTTCGAGTCAGTGGAGCTGCGGTTCTGTCCGGGGTCAGCGTCCCCAGATGCTGGGTCTGCGGCAGCAGAGCTGAGGCCAGGCCGGGGACAACAGACGAGAAAACAAACAGCTGCAGCCCCAAGGAAGAAGCTACACCCTCCCCCACTCCCCTGGCCGTGGTCCTTCCTCCTCTCTCCCCTCGCGGGCACGAGGCCGGACCCGCAGGCCACAGGCACACCAACCCCTTGGGGAACACACCTGGTGGGGGGTTCTAGGCCGATGGCCCGGCTTCTAGACTGCAGCCGCTCCTTCCTGCCTTGGTAGTTCAAAGCCATGTGAATCGGAGGCTTGGCAAGGCAGCCCCAGAGAAGCCAAGCTGGACAAATGGCTTCGGCCATTACAGGAGCAACCAGAAACGGACTTCAGAATATCTTTCCAGTGCCTTTTTTTTTTTTTTTTTTTAACAGAAACTGCTGGCAACTGTTGAGCAAGTGTCGGGAAAAGCGGTGGGGCCTCGGCCAGGAGGTGGCGCCGCGTCACTGCGGCCGGACGGTCCCCAGCCACAGGTCTCCGCCCGGGCGGGAGGGGCCCGAGGCTTAAACCCAGCCCACTTCACCTTACAACACGGGCGGACCACTGTGCAGGAAATAGAAAATAAGTCTGGAAACACCTGTCCCTGTGGGGGTCAAAAAGGCAAAGAGAATGTGGCACCCAGCACGACTTTCCTTGAGTTGTTCCCTTTAGGAAGGGAAGGGGGAGGCAATGCAGTGGGACCCACCCAGGATGGGTCCTCAGGGCACAGAGGCCCTTGCAAAGAGTTGGGGGGAGGGTCATTTAATCCCTAGGTGCGGGCTGCCTGTACCCGAGTGGAGGAGAGAAAACCAGACTCCATGCGCCACGGCCAAGGGTGAGGAAATGGCCGCCGAGCAGCAGGCAGCAGCGCCCAGGCCAGCCCACGCAGCTCTCACTCAGCAGCAGCAGAGGGCTTCCTGCCGGTGCGGGCTGCCACCCCTGGGCTTCAGAGCTCGCTCCCTCCCTGGGTGAGGCCTGACCCCCTGACACTGGGATGACCATTAGAAACCTTTCAGTAAGGGACCAGGCCTCCCCAGCAATTAGCCTACAAACCCGGGTATCGCTCTTGAGCTCTTGGCCCCGGTGGATGAACCAAGATTTCCAGGGACTGGGGCTTTTGTCACAAACCAAGAAGATGCATGGGGGAGGGGACTCCCCTCCCCCCCTGGCAAGGCCCCTGTATTAAAGAGACAAACCTTAGAGCGGAGCCCAGCACCTAAAGAGCGGGATGAGAGGCTCCTTGGACTTTTCCCGACTCTTAATAAATCTATGCAGCAATCAGAGGCAAAGGGCAGCTTTTCCACCTGCCTGTATGGCCCACATTCAATTCCGAGCCAGGGGACGCAAGCAGACGCTGACACAAAGCTCCAAGACCAAAGCTGAACCATCACTTTTCCTTTGGTTTATGGTTTCTTCACGCAGAACCACAATCAGAGGCTTAACCCAGGCATGGAGACTTTCTTAAAAGGCCACACAGCCCGGGCCCTTCCTGAAGAGAGGCCATCAAGAACGCACTCAGCATCTTAGTGACAGACGCTGTGAAGGCTAAGTAATCCTGAGAGGCAGGGGGGTGAAAGGGGCAGCTGGCTGGGGCCACAGAGAGGCCTCGCTGGTGCCCACGGCGGGAGGCCCAACAGGCAGATGCACTCCAGCCTTAGACACAGAACTTGGCCGGGTGGGGGTGGGGGCTCCTCAGCTTGGTTTGGACTCAGCAGGGGATGAAGGTCTTCTCAAAAACACAATGTAACCAGGCAGCCCCTGGGCCTCAGAGACCACAAATGCCTCGACCTTGGGGGCAGGCGCTCCGAGCAGAGCACAGCGCTGCGGCGCCTGGGGAGGGCCCCCCAGGCCCACGGCAGCAAGGTCAATACCCCACACATCCCTGTGCTGGGGCCCCACTTCCCTCAGTCCTTCTCCAGGCTGTCTGTCCTCCTTACCTTTATGAACACTGCCTCTGAGAATCTATCACAGCCTCTTTAGCCTCCCCTCAACATGGCTGCCTCCTGATGGGCAATGGCCTCGGCTGAGAACATTCACCAGCCTCTGGCCCTGTGTAGAGCAGGTGCTCCGTGGCTGACTGGCCGGGGGAGTGACTCTGGGAACTCCAGGGCCCTGTCACTCGCACGGAGCCAGGACCCGGGGAAGCCTCCACTGGTGTGCAACAGCCCAGAAGAGGGAGAAACAGGAAAGCCTCCTTTATGTGACGACGGGAGGGTGGGCACTGAAGGAGCTGAGCACCTGCGGCAAGGCACTCAGTCTTTCTGGGCCTCAGTCATGCTTACTGGGAACCGAGGCTGTGCCAGCCCTGTGTTACAACACCTGACATCATCACCTCACTTAATCCTCACCACAGACCCATCTGTAGGCACAAATTCCCCATTTTACAGAAGGGAGACCAAAGCTAGCTGCTCGAGGTCGCACCGGGATGACAGCAGAGGCAGGACTTGAGCCTAGATCGGATCCGCCTGAACCCAGAGCCAGAGCTCTTACCCACTACCCACCCCGACGGGCTCAGGGGCGTCAGGTACATTTATTCCCACAGCACCAGGGAGGTGGTGGGGCACCCTCAGTCTCTTAGAATGTCTGTTCCCCTCCTCTCTAGGCCAGGATGCTGAAGGACTAGTTTGGAGGCCAGCCCCCTTCTTAGGCAGACCATGAAAGGTGCAAGGGGTGAAATAGTACCAGGCTCTGCGACTCCACTCCAGGGCCTGCTTCACCCCCATTCCAGCCCCGCACCTGCTGTGGCTGACAGATACCTCTGGGAGATCACGAGGACGATGGCGGAGGGGGGAGGGAAGGGGCTGGAGACAGGAGCTTTGGCCCGAGACCGGCTTTGTTCAGTGGGTTTCAGGGTGAGGGGGAGCACTCATCAGAGTGGGATCTGAAACTTGTGTCAAAGAGCCTTTCAAAGGGCTCCTTTCAGCCAGAGCTCAGTACTGTGTCCCCGACAGCCAGATGGAGGCCACCCCTAACCCCTCCGTGTAGGATGGGGAGGGGCACTGGCCCCCCTCCCAGGACAGGAACACCAGACACAAGAGGATTTACAGGCCCGGGCGCCTGGGTGGCTCAGTTGGTTAAGTGACTGCCTTCGGCTCAGGTCATGATCCTGGAGTCCCAGGATTGAGTCCCACATCGGGCTCCCTGCTCAGCGGGGAGTCTGCTTCTCCCTCTCCCGCTCCCCCCTCTTATGCTCTCTCACTCTCTCTCTCTCAAATAAATAAATAAAATCTTTAAAAAAAAAAAAAAAGTTACCAACCGGGTGCCTGGGTGGCTCAGTTGGTTAAGCGACTGCCTTCGGCTCAGGTCATGATCCTGGAGTCCCTGGATCGAGTCCCGCATCGGGCTCCCTGCTCGGCAGGGAGTCTGCTTCTCCCTCTGACCCTCCCCCCTCTCATGTGCTCTCTCTCATTCTCTCTCTCAAATAAATAAATAAAATCTTTAAAAAAAAAAAAAGAGGATTTACAGGCCCTTGGGCACTTCGTTGCCCACAGTCTCCCAACCAGGGAGGGCCGGATTCCAATGGGTGCCATGTAGCCCCATAACCAGCTGCTCTCCCTCCCGCATCCCTCCTGCTGCCCGCGCTTTGTGGGCACCCCTCCTCTCCTGCCCAGCTGCTGATGTGCACCTGCTCCCTCGGTGCCAAACATCTGGTTTGGGGTCGAGTGTCAGAGAGGACCAGCACAGACCTAATGAGGGGAGCTCGGCTTCAGAAGCCAGTGCGCAGGTGGCTGAGAACGAGGCAGGCAGGCCACTCCTCCAGTTCACCGCTGCAAGGCTTCCCGCCAAGGCAGGGCGTGAAGAGGGGGCGGAACACGGGAGGTGCGCCCTGCTCCGAGGGTCCCCCGGGCTGGGGGCCGGCCTCTGCCAGTTACTGACTCCGACACACAGCCTCCCGGAGCCTTGGTTTCCTCGTCCACTAGCTGGGCCAACACCAAGACCTCACTCCGGAATGGAGGGCTAAACAAGGCTTGCTGTTGGCACAGTAAGGTGCTATGGCAACTCCAGCCAAGTGCCGCGCTCGCGTGAGTTATCTAAGGGGAGATGACCCCTCGTTAGCAACACTGGACCTCGCTGTAGGAGGCCAGCAACAGGAGGTCGGGGGCCCTCCCACCCCCAGCCCGTGGTTGAAGCTCAAGAAGAGGAGCCGTGAGAAAGGTGCCAAAGGAACGCTGATCACGAGCAGGTTTTAGAAAAGTCAAAACCACCCCTATATACCTACTTCCAAACCCACTAGGGAAGTGGTTCTCCAGCTTGCGAGCACCCTGGCTAATATTCTGCAAATAACAGGAAAGCAGGTGAGGCTGTTCCACTTGAGACGAACAGTGCCCTCTCCCCTTCTGTCCACTGCTGCCTGCCCCCAAGAAGCACCAGATGGGGACGCTATTTGCTCAGAAGCTCCTGCGTGTACAGGTCTGCGTGTGCGCACGTACATGTATACACACGCCCCCCCCCCCCCGCCCCCGACGGGGACTGGCTTTGCCAGGACAACGCTATTTTTAACCTTCTTCTGAAGGTCAGGTTCAGATATCACTGTTGCCAACAACACAGCTTCGTGTCCCAGCAAAGGAACTCCTCACACATCCGCCTGGGAGGTGGCAGAAGGCAAGCGCTCAGGCAATCGGATTTTAACAAGCCCATTCACGTAGAAGGATGCTTTCTTGGTTCCCTCAGAAGTACTTCTTTCCCCACCATTTCCCATCCCCCCATAGCAAAGGATTTAGTCTGGCTATCACTATAAAATGGCCTCTCTGAGGGGCCTCCCTCCCCCGAGCTATTGGAGGAAGGAGAGTATTCGGAGCATTTCCGGCCCTTCTTGGCCAGCTGCCTGGGCCCTGCAGCCAAGGCACGTCTGACTGGGGCTCCCCACAGAGAGGAGTCCTCCCAGGCCCACAGCAAGGGGCATCTGGGCCTTGGCTAAGGGTAGGCCCTGAAGTGCCAGGTGGACGGAAGGGCTCCTTGGACCAGCAGGTGAGTCGGCAGGGGAACAAGAGGCTGAGAGATGCCTAGACATCCCCCACACAGAAAAGACTAGAAACAATGGGGAGGGCACACCAGTTCCCACAATGCCCAACTGCTGACACTGTTCTCTTCAGGTGATGAGGCAGACAGGGCCTCACTCAGCTCAGCACCAGCTCCCAAAATTCCAAAAAGCAGCTGTGAATCTGACGGTGCGGACTTTTAAAAGTGGTTTTAGCCATGCTCTTTAGCTCACACCGGCCCCTTCTATACTGGGGCCCTCCCTGTGGCCAGCATCCAAGCTGTTTTACTTGTGCGGTGTCTCCTGATAGTCCCCCTTCCCAGGGCAGGAGGGCTCCTTGCATCTCCCTTTCTTCTAAGACAGGAGGGCTTTTCTCAGCCCTGGGTCCTAAATGCAGCCTGTAGGGCGGCGGAGGGGGTTACAGGTCACTAACTACCTGCCTCCTGCCCTCTCCCTGCCCCCTCAGCAATCTGGTCACTGATCTCAACACAGGGCCTCAATTTTAGGGATGTTCCCTCAAGAAGGACTGCTTTGGGAGCAGGGGATTCCTGGCAACTTCTAAAACATGATCAAGATGCCAAAACACCCGCCTAGGTCGCTCTAACATACTTTAAAATCCTACTTCAAGGCACCTGGGTGGCGCAGTCGGTTAAGTGACAGACTCTTGGTTTCAGCTCAGGTCGTGATCTGGTCCTGAGATCAAGCCCCACGTCCGGCTCCGTGCTCAGCATGGAGTCAGCTTGAGATTCTCTTCCTCTGCCCCTCCTGCTCGTGCTCTCTCTCTCTCTCTAATAAATAAATAAATCTTTAAAAAAAAAACCCAAATCATACTTCAGAAACATGCTGGGGTGGGGGCAGGGCTCCCAGAAGCAGCAACAGGTCCTGGACTAGGGACGGAGGGGCCGTTTCCTCACACAAGTGTCACCAGTGGGCTCAGCCCCCAACCCCATGCCAGAGGGCTCTCAGTGGATGTCAGGAAGTGATCGATGGCCCATGGTGGCAGCTGAGACAGACAAGAGATACCATCTAGGAGAACCCGAAGGGCTGGATCCTGTTCTTGCCTCTGCCGGAGGCCTCGCCCCGTGCACGCCAGCGAGGGCAGAGATGTCATTGTGGGAGACTAGAAACCACACCTGCCCACCTCGAGCCTCCCTCTCCCCAGGAGGAGGTGCTGAGCAGGCCCCTGCTGGAGGCTTGGAGGCTAAGAGAAACCTGCCAGGCAGGACACAAACACTTTCTTGGTGGCTGTTTCGGCCCTTGCTTTGGCTCTCTGGTTGACTTCTGGAATGCTTGATTTGGTGAAAAGCCATGAAGAATCCAGTGCCTCTTTCCCCTCCAGCTACGTAAGCCCGCTTTTGGGGACATGTGCATGAGTGAGATGCAGCAAGAGCAGTGAAGGCACAGGACAAAGGGACCCTCAACCACCTCTCCTCCAACCAGTGAACGATAGAGTGGTTACACAAAGCACCACAGACTTGGGTTTAAATCCTGGCTCTGCCACATATAAGGTGTGTGGCCTTGGGCCTCAGTCTCTTCACCTGTAAAATGGGAAGACTAACATTACCTATCCCACAGAGCTGTGAGAATTATAAGGAGCTTAGGGTATGTCCTGGCTCTAGTATCAGCTGCTAGTCATTAAGTACAAGGTACTTTCTTTTTTTTTTTTGAAAGATTTTATTTATTTATTTGACAGAGAGATAGACAGAAGCAGAGGGAGTGGCAGAGGGAGAGGGAGAAGCAGGCTCTGCACTGAGCAGGGAACCCGATGCGGGACTTGATCCCAGGACCCTGAGATCATGACCTGAGCCGAAGGCAGACGCTTAACCATCTGAGCCACCCAGGCGCCCAAGTACAAGGTACTTTCATAACCTCATCTCCGTCTCAATCTCAAAATGTTCACACCGGAGGAGACCACAGAGATTTCTTCTCATTCCACAGGACGCAGAGGTAGTGGCAGGGCCAAGCCTGGGAACCGGCCTTTTCTGGGACTCCACAAAAACCAATCACAGTCTGTCTCTGTCACACACACACACACACACACACTCTCTCTCTCTCTGAGGTTGGCCAACCAGTTCCATCTTCCTCTAGTGGCTGGCCTCTGCAGAAGGACTGGAAGGAGTCTGTCCTACCTCCATGGAAACTCACCGGCTCCTGCCACACCCCTCAGCTTCCCCTGGGATCAGCCAACCAGTGCGTACGCTTGAGAAAGCACTGAGGTACAAGTCAAGCAACCCAGCTCTTGCCCCACTTCAGTCTCCAACAGCTTTGTGGTCTCACCTAAGGCACAACCTCTCTGAGGCTCAGTTTCCTCACAGGTTAATGGGAAAAGGTCTCAGTGTAGACTAAGTGTTGATTTGGTGAAAAGCCATGAAGACCACTACAGGGTCCCTTACACGATGGCTTCAGGTTACCTTAAAAAAGTGGGGATGCACAATGCAAATGAGAGGCCATGCAGGTCATGCTTAGGGCTTGACTCTGGAGTCTGAGTCCCAGCTGACACTAACTAGCCATGTAGCCTTGGACAAGGTGCTTCAGCTCTTAGCTGAGATTTTCCTTATCTGTGAAGCAGAGATTAATTCCTATCTCGCAGGTCAGTGTGAGGATTAAGTGAGATACTAGATATAAAAAGCTAGGAACACTATCTGGCCCATGGTCAGTGCTCTACAGTCTGTGATCGTTACTGGGTGAGAATCATTACTCTGTCCTTTCACACTCAGAAAACTTTAGGACTCCCCTTTAGGAGCCACAGGCTCTTTAACAAAACAGCAAAACTGGATCCCTCCAGGGGACTCTTCCTGCTCAGGGCTAAGCAGGCAGCTGGGGCCACTGCTGTGTTTACCTGGCTCTTCTCCAGGGACACTTGTCAGAATCACAGGGAGCATTTGGGACACACACATGCCCGGCCCACCTGCTCATGCTCTGATTCGGCAGGACCCAGGTGGGGTCTATATTTTTAGTAAGCGTCACAGGAGATCCTGATGTGTGTCCCTGGCTGAGGGCCAACGCCTAAGGGTTGCCAGTGGTCCTTGACTAACCCTCCCAGGACTGGATTCAGCCAAAGTCCCCTTGGCCCCTTTCCCCACCATATCTCACTGGCTCAGTGTTTCTGCATGTCCCAGAGGACTTGTACCCTAGGGTCTGGTTTTCCTTTCTAGGAGTACTTGCTCTCTCTATCACTGAGTCAAAAGACCCAAGCCTGCTGTCTCTTCTTACAGGCCCCTATTCCTGTGAAGGAGGGGCCCCAGCCCCATTCTGCTATGGAAACAGAAGAGCTGGGATCTACTACACTGGGAAGTCATTTCCACAAGCCTGTGTTAGGCGATTTGAGCCTTCCCATGAATCTGCTTGGCTCTCACTGGGAATGGGGCCACACTTGTTCCTTGAGGACAGTGCGGGTGGGGAAGAGCAAATTCTACAGGATGAAAAAGCTATTCATATGTCAAGAGATTAAAAAAAAGTATAGAATAAAAAGAGAGTAAGAGCAAAGTCCGATTTTTAGGGGGCAGAGCGGAGGACTAGGTGCACCTAGAAAGGGAAAGGAAATGTCAGGAGGTCTACTCAGAGATCAGGTTCAAGGATAACCCCTAGAATAGCTGACCTATAAAACAGGACATACACAGCTCCTGCCTAGAGGGAGGCTGGGTGCTCCCTGGAGTACCCATTCGGTAACAACAGACCTGGTGCAGGCACACGGACCTCAAAGGGCTGGGCACTTTGCTGGACAAAGAAACCCTGTTCTACCTGGCCTCTGGTCCAGAGAGGCTTCCAGTTCTAAGTCAATTTCTCCACTTTGATTTCTACCAGTTCCTTCGTTAAGAGCTACATGTTAATGAACTCATCTATATCCCAGTTGGCAACCATGCCTCCATTTCAGAAGCGGGAGGGGATCATGTCAGGGCCACACCCAGTCCCATGACCCCGAGACAAGTGAGTTAATTCTGTGCTTCACAAGCAAGCTGGCCCAGGACAGGATGAAAAGCAATTTAATGCTGCTTCTGTGCTTTCTCAGTGTTGTACCCCAAAACCACAGCAGCAAAGACACAGCTTAAGAACATCTATTTCTCTTCAAAACCCTAGTTTTTTATTTCTCTCCTTGTTACTAGAATTCCCTAAAAGAAATGTGACTCTCACTGGGTCCATTAACTTGACTCTCACTGGGTCCAAAGCAAACGTGGCCAGGGCGAGAAAGTGGCACGTAGCTGTCTCAAGCGTTCATTACATCCATTTCTGAGAGGCTGGGCAACTGCTCAGAAGGTTTAGACTTCAGAGACTCTTCCCAGGAGGTGCACGGCCCCCTGGCCTCCTCCCACCCCAGATGCCCAGACGCCAGCGGAGCGGCAAATGCCCCAAGGCGCACGCTGCTTGCAGGAGTGCAGATAAAACCCCATCCCAAGTCACACTGGCACAAAGAAGGGGTCTGTGCAGCAAGCCTGCTTGCGGGCCTCAGAGGCTGATCCTTCCAGAAGGCCCAAGCCCCCGCATCAGTGTCCCCTCTGACCCCCAGCCACCTGTCTTTAACAATAAAACCCACATGACCCCGCGCTGTTTGCACTGTGTCCTTGGGGGAAAGGAGGAGGAACTAAGGAGCGGTGGTCTAGCAGTGTAAAAAAAAGAAGGGCATTAACATTTCTCAATCACCTCCTAAGTATGAGGCATTATAGAAGCGGAAATATCAATATTCCTATTTTACAGAGAAGTCACTCCAAGCACTAACATGATTTGTGAAGTCTCCCTGCCAATAGGAAAAGTAGGGATGTGCACCCAGGCCTGAAGCAACTAACTTTGCTCCTGGAACAATTCTTTGAAGTAACAATGAGCACTTCAGCTGCTGCCCAGCCTAGCCCGGCCGGGCCCTCCACCCCTTCCCATTTCACCCAAACACCAAACTTCCCAAGATGGCACTAAAGTGGGCAGGAAGCCTCAATTACCCAAAAGTGGGCAGGAAGAAGAGGCAGGGAGACACATCTGCACGTACACGTGCAGACGTTTACACGCCGTCTCTCCTTTCTCTTCTCGTCCACTGCTCCAATTTCATTCTCCGTGGAAAGGCAGCAACGCACCCTGGCTAGAGGTGGGACTTCTACGGGGGCCGCGCCATTTCGACAAAGTCCACCATCGTGACGGATGTGGAGGGCCCCACGGAGGACGAAACGACCTCTCCACTGCCAGTTTCTGTAAGACCCCGATAGCTGAGGAGACAGGACCCCACCACCGGCGCCAGCTCTGCGGGGCTCCCCCCCCACTTCCAAAGCCCTGCTCCGCTGGAAGCCCCGCAAGTCAAAGGCACAGAAGCATCAGCTCCCCGCCTCCTCGGGATGGTAGAAAATCACCAACTTTGTCGCCGAGTTAGCACGCTCTCCTGGGGTTTCCTGAGGGAGCAAACCCAGCCTCTACGTCACCACACAGGCGCCTACCCCATTCCAAGATGGAGTGAAGACGCCAAAGGAGACTTGGCGGGGAGCCTCGGAGCCACAAAGAGGCCAAGACTGAGCTTGGGCAGGGAGAGGAGAGGAGCCAGCTCTGAACATGCACCCTGGGCCCACAAAGAGCCAACTAGCAAGAAAGCCCCAACAACACCTGTCCTACGCTAGGGCCTTCCTACAACTACAATGAAAGGTGTTTGAGCTTTTTCATGAGAGAATAAGGCAGACTGGCTCTGCGAGAAAGTGAGAGCTAGAAAAGCTCGCCATCGTCCTAATTCTGAGGGCTGGTCAGCCACCCAGACCTGTGCGATTTCACATGCGAGAAGCCCACTCACCGCATGGTCATCTCTCCCTGAGAGGAGGGGCCGTCAGGTCTCATGGAAGACAAAAAAGGTCCTGACTCCCCCACAGGACCGGCGGGTCACAGCGAGCTCTGAAAGAGGCTGCCTCCACCCCGGGAGGTTACAGGGTTGGTCCTGTTTCCTCGGCTTTCCCCCATCTAACTCCAAAGCCCGTGGCACGGCTCCCAGCAATGGGGCTACACCCTCCTATGGGGCTGTAATAAATGGCCATTCTCTGGCCAAACTGATACTAACTTTTCTTTTCTACTTTTGATGTTACACACAACCCTGTCCTCGCTGTACCAGGAAGCCATTTCACCCATCTGTCTGGGAAGATGATCCAATTTTGGTCCTTTTATCATCAATGCTTTCAGTAACTTTGTTCTATTTCCCTTACTGTAATTACTTTTGAATCATCAACACACCCAGCCAGCCTTAAAGCTCCAAGAACTGAATGCTAAAAAGAAAAAACAAAAACAAAAGCAAAAACAAAACCCCAAGAGCCCTGCAATGGCAAACGACTTCACCAAAAAGCCACCCAAGCTGGGAGCAGCAATTTGTTTGTTTTCTAAAAATTGACCTGTTAATAAACTGCATCACACCCCTTCCCCTTTTTCCAAAGGGAGGCAGGCAGGGTAGAGAGATGGGATGCTGGGGAGGTGGGGGGGCGGCAGCAAGGAACTCCTAAAGGAGATCATTAAAACATCTACTCCCCACCCCCGCTTAAAAGAAAAAGAAAAAAAAAAAGGTTGCAGGATTTGTAAATAATGAGAGACTCAGAAAGTTGGCTTGCTGGTTGCCCAAGCAGCCCAGGAAAATAGTTATGTCTTCTCCAGAATGCAGTCAAATTACATGGTGAGAGAGAGACCCATGGCTGCTGGCTTGAAAATTCAGATTCCTCCAGGGAGAAGTCTGAAGGACAAACCACACACAAAAAAGAAAACAAAAAACGTAACTCCAAGAAAATCCAACCAACATCAGCAACAGAACACTGTCAAGAAGTCAGCTGCTCTGCTTCCTGCTGTCATCTCTTCTGTTCCCCGCCACTGGCCCTGGTGGCTGAAACTTCCAGCTCCGATATGTAAGCTGCCCCTTCAGCAGTCCTGCTCTCTCTCACTCCTGGTGTGATCTCACCAGGAAGGCACCCTCCAGAGCCTCTGCAAGAGGAGGACCAGAGCAGGGAAGCACAGGATGGTTCTTCCCACTTGTCATTACAGGGAGCCCTCTGGAATCCTTCCACACCAAAATCTCTTCACTTCTGGCTCCCTCCTGGAGTCCTTTCCTGGGATGAGATTGGGAATAGGCAGGAGTGAAGTTCTCAACACAGAAAGCCTCCCCTCTTCAGGCCTCAGCACAGCTGGGCGGCCAGCAGAGATAAAATTGCCCCCCGGGGTGGGGGGTGTCACACAGCCTTGTTAGTGATGCAGCCAGGAGCTCAGGGCACAGGGAGCAGGGGCTTTCTGGGGGCTGGGATCCAATCAGGCAAAGCTCTCCCCCTCCTCAGGGCAAGCTTATTTAAGGAAGGACCAACAATGCAGGAAGCATACAGTGCTCCTCCACCCCATTCCACTCCAGCAATTAGGGAAAGGCTGACACCAGCAGCTCAGCTTGCACCTAGGCAAGTTGAGGGAGCTACTTGGGACTGTGAACCCCAGGAATAAGTGACCTGCTGCCTACTGTTTCCAAACAGGGGGATGTGGGTGACCCTGAGGACCCGCAGCTGTCCTAGGTCTAGGCCTCAATACGTTCAACTGCAGTACTTGGCCCTGCACGTCCTATTCTGGGTGGTCGAGGGAAGGGCAGGAACGCTCCGGATTTGGTATGATGAGCGTGCGCTCCCCAGTCGCAGGGCCAAGTGGCCCCAGTCCGGGGAAGTTCTCCAGAAAAAAACCCCAAAAACAAAACCCAAAACCAACAGACAGACAAAAACACAACAAAAAAAACGACGCTAGTCCTTACTCCCCGAGGAAAATTCTGTCCGCTATTTTAGACACATTCCTCAAGGCTCGAGGAGGAACGTGGGGGAGGGGAAAAAAAGAGTTTCGGGGCTTCGAGTGACCGAACTAAGAGAGACTGCACCCTCGGGCAGCGACCTTTCCCCGCCCTCCGGAGAGGCCTCGGCCTCACCCTGCTCCTGTCCCCAAGACCACCCCAGAGAGGGCCCGCGACCCCCTAGCGTCTCCACCTGACCCTCAGGAAGGCGGGGGCCGCGAGCTGCTGCCCACGGAGAACTCGCACTTTTTCGCTGCGCGATTCAGAAACACGCCGGGTCTGATGCCATCCGGCGAATTATGTAACCAGGGACACCGCTCCCGGGCTAAACAAACGCGGCTCTGTGTCTGCAGCCGCTGCCCCGGGGAAGCGCACCGGGGCAGGGAGGGGCTCCGGCCAGGCCTCGGGGTCGGGCTCGTAGGCTCAGCGAACGCGGCAGCAGGCAGCCGGGCCGGAGCGCCGAGCCGCCGAGGTCCCGGGCCCAGCGCAGGGCCGCGGGCGGGCCAGTCGGGTCCCGCAGGCTCGGCCCCTCCCCCACCGCGGCCGCCCCCGCCTCCGGGCGGTGAACTTGGTCCCAAGTCCCGCAGGACGCCGTCACCGCCTGCGGCCAGAGCGACCTCGGGCTTGGGGGGGGAGGGCACTGAGAAGTGCTGGACTCTCCAGTTCCCGCTCCATTCCAGCTCGGGACCCTTCCGTCCTCCTCCCCACCCCTCTCCCCCACGGCCCTGGGGCGGCTGCGCGCCGTCGTGTGGGAAAGGGACGACCCCACCTCCCAACTCGGGAGGGGGACGGACGCGGGTGACTCGCGCTTCCAGCGCTACTCCTGTCTCTGCGTACGGGGGGAGGGGTGCAGGACGGGGTGACAGCTGCGCGATGACGCCCCTCCCCCTCGGGCGCCAGGAGCCCGGGCCCCGCGCAGCCCCATCAGGGGTCTGAGTGCGGACAGAGACGCGGGGGCGGATGGACTAGGGAATCGAGTCGGAATCGCCGGCTCTGATCCCCAGGAGGTCAGGGACCCGGACTCGGGTTGCGGGCTGTGCTGGCCCCCCACCCAGCCGGGGGCGACTTAAAGTTTTGGGAAGTTGCTGCCCCTACCTTGCTTGGTGAGCACCAGGGCGTCTTCCCTCCGCGCCTGGGTGATGATGGAGCCGTGTTCCATCTAACAATCCCGCGGGCCCGGGCTGGCTGGGCGGGAGGACCGGCGGGCGCGCAGGCTGGGCTGGGCTGGGGGGCCTGGGCGGGGGCCCGCTCCGGCTCCGGCTCCCGAGACTCGGACTCCCACCGCTGCTCACATCCCTGCTCTCGTTTCCTCCCTGGGCCGGGAAGGGAGGCGGCCTGTACGGAGGGCAGGCGGCCCGGGCAGCGGATCCCCCGGGTGCCCCCGGCCCCGATCCCCCGGCAGCAGCTCCGGGCTCCTCAGTTTGGGTCCAACATGGAGAATCCGGAGCGAAAACAAGAGGAGGAAATGGGACACGGGGCGGTTTCCAGGCTCCCCCCTCCCCTCCGTACTCCGGATAAACAACCCGCGGCTGCAGCGCCCACCCCCGCGCGCCTCCCGGCTCCCGACCCGGCCTTTCCACGGCCCGCCAGCACCTCCCTCTCCAGAGCACGGTCCTAGGCCCCAGGACCCTCCACCCGTGAGCGGCCGGGGCTGCGGAACATCCGGAGCTTTGCTATTTTGTTAGGGAAAAAGCGAATCCCCGAGGGGGGTGGGGTGGCGGGCGGGCAGGCTGGCGGGGGAGACTTGAAACCGCTCCTGCGCTCCGATTGGCCCTCTCGGAGAAAAGGGGCGTGGTCCCTCCTTACTATGCGGTGCGAGGACCCAACAACATTCCAGTCGCTACGGCCACGCCCCCGGGCCCCTCCCCCCTAGCCCGGCTGAGGCCTCCCAGTCTCCTCGGCCACACCCCCTTCCCAACTACTTAAAAGGACACTCCAAAGCTCACGTTTCCCTACTCGGGCTGGTGTGTTCACGTCTGTGCGTCGCTTCTCGGGTAAGGTGGAATGGTTCCGCCCTTCGGGTAACCAGGGCAAGCCGCGAATCTTAACCCAGGTCCGGCCAGGATGGGAGGGTTCGGGGCAGTTTTCTTATTTCCTGCTTGGCCCTCGAATCGTGGACTCCCAGTTTCACATAAAAGTACAACCATTGAATGTCGAAAGGGATGTGGGTGGCAGGCGGACTTGGGACCCCAGAATATCAGAACTGGAACTGACCTCGGGACTGTCTGACCTATAGTTCAAATGAGACCTGAGTCGCAGGGCTTTGCTCAGAGCCACTCATTCATTCCCATTCAGGGCTTACCTCCTCCCCGCCCCCTTCCCCTATAGTCCCAGCTTCAGATTAGATGGATAGAGGTCTCTAAGGGAAGAGCTTTTGCTCGGCTGACTCAGTGCTGCCCTCCCTCTTTGCTCTTAGGCCTCAGGCACCCTCCCCTGGCTATGTATGGCTCCTGGACTTTTCAAGGCTTTAGGTGAGGGATATACACAAACACATTTGCTCCCAACAAGTGAGAACTCCAGAAAGGCAAGTTTCAGCTCAATATCAGGCCCTTTCCAGTGAGCTACATCTGTCCACAGGTGACATGGGCTGTTCAAGGCTGGCAGGAGTGATGTAGGGTGACTGCACCAGGTGACTTCTGAGCTACTTCCAACCCTAATAGTCAATGATTTAATGGAACTCACCTACCAAGGAAGGGTCTTCCAGAGGGTCAGGACTTCTCTGGTCCCCGGCAAGTGGGAGCAGCTGATGGCCTGCCCTCTGCAGTTTGCGTTGCCCAACTTACACCAGGCCTCACTGGGGGGGGGGGGGGGGGGGGGGGGGGGGGGTGGAGGACAAGTAGGTCACATCTTAAATTGCCAGGTACCATCAAATACCTGTCCCCCCACGGTCCCTCCTTCATGAGGACAGGTGAGGTTGTGATGTGTATCAGCCTGTGTGCCTTAATGGTGCTCATGCGTGCCTGGTTCTTCTGTTCCTACACACACATACACAAAACCTTTTTATATAACACCATATTAATGGAAATGCTGTTTTTCCAAAATGAAAGCTGTTACAGAAGATCTGAATGGTGCTTATGTAACTTTAAAAACTGAGTTTGGGTACATCTTAATTCATTAACGGAAGGGGAAAGGGAGGAGTTCTTTTTTCTTTTTTTTAAGATTATTTGAGATCGAGAGAGAAAGAGCACATGAGCAGGGTGAGGAGCAGAGGGAGAGGGACAAGCAGACTCCGTGCTGAGTTTGGAGCCTGACACGGGGGCTCTATCTCACGACCCTGAGATCATGACCTGAGCCAAGATCAAGAGTGGAACACTTAATGGGACACTTCACCAAGGGAGCCACCCAGGTGCCCCAGGGAGGCGTTCTTACATATTTATCTCCCCTCATTATTAGAAGATCACTAAACCAGTAGGATTCTTAAAGGTAAATCTTCAGTAGTCAGGGTGTGGGGGGCCCTTTTTGGGCCCTGCCCCCTGCCCCTTTGTAAGGTAGTTGGGTTGGGATGGCAGGAGGAAGAGTGCAGGCAGGAGCTGAGAATTGAGGATTGAGAGACACCTGCTACCCCCAACTCTGTAGCGGTGGGCAGGACACTCCATCTCTCTAGGCTTCTGTTTCCTCATCCATGGAGACAGTCCCTCTCCCATTTATAGTTTACAAAATACTTTCACATACACTCTCTATCTCATTTAATCTCTCATCTCCTTGAGGCTGACAGAGCAATTTTATGCCCATTTTGTCAACGAGGAAACGGTCTGGAAAGGTTAACTGACTTACCTAAGGTCTCTCACAAGCTTATTAAGAGGAGGAAGCAGGACTAGAATTTGTCTTTAGACTTTCAAGACTAGAACTCTTGAACCTTTACCATAGTTCCTTTCCTATGTATAGAATGGAGGAAATATACTAGAGCCTAGTCCCTATCTTTTCTTGCTAAGAACGCTAATTGCATCACCTCCTCTGGGAAGCCCTCCCAGATACCCAGTCTCACATTAGGGCTTTAAAGCCTCCTACACACTCTCTTAAAGCACTTAACATTTTGCCCTGCAACTGACAGTTTGCTTACCAGCTTCCCAATCAGAAGATGGATTGAGATTATTGAGACTAATGAATTATGTATTATTTATTAGTGTGTCTCTTGTACCTAGTGTGTTGCCTGCCACAGGGCAGGCAGCCTTATGTGTTTGCTGTAGGAGTCCTGACTCTGTGTCTTAACCAGTGCTCTTTTGTCCAGGACTTCAGAGACCCACAGCAAGAAGCACATTTTATATTGTAAGATAACTAAAACAAAAACTGTCATGGGACAGTATTTACCCTTGCTATGTACCTGCACTCTGATATTTTCTTTTTTGAGTGCAAGCCTTTTTTTTTTTTTTTTTTTAAGATTTATTTATTTGAGGGAGAGAAAGAGAGAGGCAGGGCATGCATGTGTGTGTGGGTGGGGGGTGGGGAGCGGGGAGAGACCCTTCAAGCAGACTCCCTGCTGAGCATGGAGCCCATCTCCAGGCTCCATCCCACAACCCATGAGATCATGACCTGAGCCGAAAAACTAAGAGTCAGACTTAACCGACTGAGCCACCCAGGCGCTCCCTGATATTTCTCTTTTCTATGTTGTATTTCATGTTTTCAAGGTGCTGGCCATGACCCCCAAATTGATTTCATGATCCACTACCAGGTAGTGACTTATAGTTAGAACAACTGTATCTCCTGTCTGTTGCAGAGGCCTTCTCTGTATAGGGTCTGGCTGTCCCTAAAAGATGCAGGAGATGGCACTCAAGTCCCCGTTGTTCTGAGGTCAAAGCAAGGTTTATGTATAAGAAAATAGACAGAAACCCTTCCAAGACTAGAGAGAGGCACAAGGGCGCAAATAGATCCCAGGGTGGGGGCGACAGATGAAGGAAGGTCCCCGAGAAGCCTGGTGGGAATCTTTGTGCCTCCAGAAATTAAACGGCAGTGTCAGATTTACTGGAGCCTGGAACTCCCAAACACAGATAGGCCATGGGCCTCTTCCTGCTCTGCTCCCAGATTACAGGTCTTCACCTGAGAAAGCTCTCGGTTACGCGGGTGGTGGAAGCGGGAGGTAGGTGGACATTCCCACTTTTGCCTAAAACAGCCTCTTCAATAACCTCCTGCCTCTAGGCCTGGGGCCAGGTGCTAGCTGTGTGACTTTGGGTAGGCTGTTTAAATTAGGTTTAGGGTGACAGTTGAAGCCAGGGCTCTTTGGGCCTGATAGCTCTCCCTTTGCCTCACCCTTACCTCACCTGGAGCATTGGTGAGGGGCAGTAGGAAAACAGAAGCACCCCCCCCCCACTACCACCGAGTGCCAGAACATTGGGGCCGTGAGGGTGGGGCTCAAAGGAGCGGCTGTCCCTGTCTGTATATTGTAGCTGCTCGAGTGGGACCCGGTGTTCCTAAGCCAAGCTTTGGGAAAGGGAAACAGAGCTGGAGGGGCTTCCTCCCAGGGAGGTGCATGCTGCTCCAGAACCCTGCCCCTTTCACCACAGAAAATAAACACAGGATTGGGCCAAGGGACACCTTTCATGACCTTCTGATGTCACTGAAATGTTCCATTTAAAAAAAAAATGTTTATTTTTATTACAAACGGAACACATCCATTTTCTTGGTTTCTCTGATTGTCCCTGCAGAGTCTCAGTTCCGTTTTGTATTATAACTGGGAAGGTGGGGTCTAAGCGCCAGCGTTCCAGAGCCCTGTGCCCTCCTGTCACAAGGCTTGCTCACTCCTGTCCTGGCTGCTCAGAGCAAGGTCCTGAGGGGCGGTGGGTTGGGTTGGGTCGGGTTGAGGGGACAGGGGAGTGAACAGTTGGTGGGGGTGCCAGATCCTGGGGGCTGGGGAAGAGCTAATGGGAGTGGGTATAGCTTCTCTGTAGAGTAGCCTGGGACACCTCACTGGGGCCTCAGATTAGGGAAGATTCATTCTGCAAGGTGCAGGCATGCTGATCATCCCAACCCTACCGCTTAGTTACTTAACCTTTTGACTACCTTCCTCATATTAAAATGGGGATAACACTAGTACCTACTTTATAGGTTATTGTGAGAATTAAATGAGATAGTATGTGAAGAGTTAGTGCCTGAAACACTGGGAGTGTTTAGGAAATACCGCTCTCACCAGCATCAACCTTCCCTCCAGACCTGTTCCTTCTGCATCTGCCCAGTTCCCCAAGCTAGAAACCTGAGGTCACCTAAGACTCTTCCTCCTCATGTCCACCCCCAATCAGTCCTGCAGACCAGGGCCTCTTCCCCTCCCAAGTATTATTAGTCAGGCCTTGTCCTCCTTTACATTCCTGGCTGCTACCTCAGGGGAGGCTGGCAAGAGGCTCCTAACTAACCTCTTTCCTTCTCTAGGTCCCAAATTCAAATCCTAGCTCTCCTAGAAGATGCAGATCTCATCCTGTCTGTGTGGAACTTTCAGGATGGAGCTCAGATGCCTAGCTGGGCACAGATGGTCTCCAAGATCTGGCTCCTGTTGGCTTACCTACCCCATCTCCTACACCTTCCACACACCCACCCATGCTTCTGTCCAGAGGAACCAAGCACCTGTGATTCTTTGACACCCTTCGCCTCCATACTTTTACACATGCAGTTCTTTCTGCCTGGATGCCTTGCTTCCTCTCTGTGGCTGACTCCTCCCCCTATCAAATACATTTCAATTGCTACTTCTTCCTCAAATCCTCCCAGGTCTGTCTGAGATGCTTCACTGTGCTCCTATTTTCATTTTGATTGTTCTGGACTGCCCCCCCCCCCCCCCCACTATAAGTGGGTAGGTACTTGAGGGCAGTTACTCTCTTTTTTTCTCCGTACTCCTGATGCCTCTCACTGAGCCTGGCACATAGTAGGCTCTGTTGAAGCCAGTCCCAGTAGGCATCTTCCTCCTTGCTGTACTCTTGGGGCACTGAGCCAGGGAGGTTGGGAGGTAGGA
The DNA here is from genome assembly GCF_011800145.1 of Mirounga leonina. Classification (NCBI taxonomy): domain Eukaryota; kingdom Metazoa; phylum Chordata; class Mammalia; order Carnivora; family Phocidae; genus Mirounga; species Mirounga leonina. The sequence continues at coordinate 21,094,537 of NW_023270314.1, read as the reverse complement.
TGCCAGCCTCGTAGGCACTTTCTCTACCACTCAGGAAGTGGGAGTCCTGGACCCAGAGTGGAGCCTGGGAGCCTAACCGACAGCACAGACACGGGAGCCTGGGACTCGGGAGTCCTATCCGCCCGGAGCTTTGGAAACCAGACTGAGGCCAGTTGAGGCGTGGTGAAACCAACAGACACACTTCGCCCAGGCATTCAAAGGGGTCGTTGGGTAGACGAAGCTGCAGCAGGGCAGACCCTAGACCTTTCCATCCCACGGTCAGTGTAAGAGAAAGACAAATGGTACTATTTGGGGCGGGTGCTGGGACTCCCACCGCCCCAATCCAGGTTCCTTCCGTGCACAGCCTCGCCCTTCTTCCCCATCACTTAGTCCTAGGTGGCCACGTGACCTGCGCCCCCAGCAGCCACTAATCACCCGGCTCCAGCCTTTCTCCTAAATAGGGAAGCGACTGGAACAGATCGAGTTTCTGGGCCGCATTTACAGGTTCCTTAGACGAAGCCAAACCTCCTCCTTCCCTCGCTTCCCCCCCCTCCCGCCCCCCCAAAGCCAACGGCTGGCGCCGTGGGAAAGGAAAGAAGGGGCCCCTCCGGAGCCCCACCCCCAGCCCTCCAGTCATTCCGGCCCGGGTGAGGCCCCTCCCTCCACCGCCGCTCTGCCGGCCCCTCTAGGGGCACAGCTTGGGTCGCCACATTCCAAACCCCTGGCGGCCCTTTGAGGTCACGTGGCGCGTGGGGGTGGGGCGGCAGGATGCCCCTGACCCAGGCTGGCGACCTCGAGGCTTTCCAGGGTTGCAGATGCTGGTCCCTTCTCCCCGGACCTAGCGTAGGCCAGATTTGCTTTGGCTTGTGGAAGCCTGGGAGTGATGCACGGCGGGTTTTTCCCTTCCAGCGCCTACTGTGTGTCTGGCTCATGCTGAGCACGCAGGCTTCTCACCTCCAGCTCTCGTGGCACCCCAGGCCAGGCCACATACCTTTCCTACGGAAGACACTAGCAGGGAGTCGCCAAGGCATGGCAGCTCAGAGGGCTAGAATCTTAGCTCTTGGCCTGCAAAGTGGACAGGGAGCGGGGGAAGACTGGGTAGAGCCAATCCCTTAGTTTAGGACGCTGTCTGTCCTTGTTAGGCAGGCCAAGTCAAGAGCTAACCCTGTTCCCTGTGGTTAGCGTGGGTTCCGGACCTCTGAGAGCTGTACTTTGGGTCTGGGGATAGGGAAACTAAGGGGATTGCTTTCTCTCTGGGCTGGGCAGATGATCCCTAAAGTGCTTACTCCATTTTGGTGCCAACTCCGATAGTTAGAAAGCCCTACTGGAGCTGACCCTGGTCACACCAAGGGGCCTTGGCTTCTTTTTGGGGCCGAGGGGTGAGTGGGTGTATTGGAAGGTGAGGTACCGGCCCCAGCCACCCTGCTAGAGAGGTATGACCTTGTAGGAAGGAGAGTAGCTGGTGGAATGGAGATGGCAGAAGGGAGCCGTATTTTGGATGGAGGGAGAGGTCTGCATTTTTTTTGTGAATCATTAATTCACTCATTCAAATATTTATTGAGCCCTTACTAAATGTGAGTCATGTATTCAACCATTTGCATAATCATTGACTTGCATAATCATCAACCTGTCCTGGGGCTACGGTGAGTAAGACAGGATTCCTGCCCTCATAGAGCTCACAGTCTTGTGGGAAAGCCAAACACTGGAGGGGCATTCACAGTGCTGAGAGCATCCGTGGGGCAGAGGGGCTGTGGGAAAGAGGAACACTTAGCCCCAATTAGGTGGGAGAGGAGGCTGGCTAAAGACAAAGTGTTAGAGGCCTGAAGTATAAACCATCCTTAATCTGTTGGGCTGTAGGGAGAGAAGGGAAGAATGAATAGCCTTCCAGGTAGAAGGCACAGTGCATACAAAGTCCCAGAGGCACATTCTGGAAACTGCTAGTGAAGTAGGGTTGGCACACAGCCACTCGATTGCTGGCTGACAAAATAGGAGGAGATGGAGAGATCGCATTTGGGAGAGGAAGAGGGCTGAGCTGATAAATAATGCCACCTGGGAAGGTGCCCCTTGGACTCCACCTAGGGTCCTGCAGGAGCGCTGTAGTGGAGAATGTCACAGCTCCTTTTATAGTTGATCTATAAAATCAATATTTATTGTTATCAAGATACTACATACACAAGGCCTAAAAAATCAGATAGTTCTGAGGCGCTGTAACAAAAACAGAAGTCCCCTGGCCTTCTTCCCAATCTTTATCCTACTCCCTAAGGACAACCGCTTTCAACTGTTTCAGTTGTTTCTTCTGGTATTTCCTTCCTTATTTCTAAATAATCTATGCACTGCCATTCTGGATTCATCCAGCTCATTTGTTGACTTCTTGTTTTGGTAGATGAGGATTTTGATTCTTGCTCCCACCCCCTTGATGTTTAGATCATAATTTATGGTTAAATCCATGTTCAGTGATTTCATTATTGACTTTGAAAATATTGTTTACTTTTGAGGCAAGTATTCTGGTTACATTTCCTCTTCTAATATAACTTTTTGTTGGATGCTCTGTTTACATTTCCTTTCTTGTACAACTTTCTTGTTTTTCCTGGAGTTAATTGCCTCATTTTTTTCTTTGCTTGGTTTTCTTTGAATCTCTGGCTCTGTCTTCCCACACCCTTCAACAGCTCTGTAAAATGCCTTCTCAGTACAGTTTTGCATATGGCCAAACCTGTCATATAATCTTACCGGTTCTGTTTTGTTTTTGCTTGGAGACGTTTGTCCTGGGGAGCTGCATCCTTCCATTCTTCTCTGGATGCATTGCTCTCCAGTCGAGGTCTGTGGCATATCTGTCACCCTCGGACTTCCCATTGCCAGTAGTTAAGAATTCCCTTTGCCCTTTTCCTCTTGCAAGGACTCAGTATCTTTCTCTGTTTACTTCCTTGTTTGGATGAAACACATCCTCCAGTAGCTTCTTGAGAAAGTGCCTGGGAGGTATGATGTTTTAGACACTTTTGCATACCCGAAATGATTTCATTCCCACCCTCACTTTCGCTTCAAAGTTTTGGTTGGGTATAGAATTTTAGGTTGAAAATCATTTTCCTTCAGAATTTTGAAGACATCGCTCCTTTGTCTTGCAGCTTCGAAAATTTTGCAGTAGAGGTTTCATGCTATTTTGATTCCTGAGACTTGGAATTCATCTCCCTCCCCCACCCCCGCTTTTAGGATTTTCTCTTTTGTCCCTGATGTATTAAAACATCATAATGTATCGGCATGGGTCATTTTTCATGGCACTTGATAGGACTCTTTAATCTAACAGTGGTTTTCAAAGTGTAGTCCCCAGGTAGCCGCTTCAGCATCACCTGTGGGAACACGATAGGTACTGATGCACATTGTGAGCCCCAGCCCACGTCTAATGAATAGAAACTCTCCTTAGGTCCCAGCAACCTGTGTTGTTGTTTTTTTAAAGATTTTATTTATTTATTTGACAGAAAGAGAGAAAGCACAAGCAGGGGAGAGGGAGAAGCAGACTCCCTGCTGAGCAGGGAGCCCGATGTGGGGCTTGATCCCCTAGGACCCTGGGGATCATGACCTGAGCTGAAGGCAGATGCTTAACGACTGAGCCACCCAGGCGCCCCTGCAACCTGTGTTTTGTTGTTTGTTTTATAGAGAGATAATTGACATATAACATGCTATTTGTTGCAGGTGTACAACATAATGATTTGATATTTGTACATACTATGAAATGATCACCACACTAAGTCTAGTTAACATCTGTCACCATACAGAGTGGCACATTATTTTCTTATGATGAGAACTTTTAAGATCTACTCTCTTAGCAACTTTCAAATATGCGATAACAATATTATTAACTGTAGTCACCCTACGATACATTGCGTGCCTGAGACTTACTTGTTTTATAACTGGAAGTTTGTACCTCTTGACTCCCTTTACCCACTTGGCTCACTTCCACCCCCAGCCTCTGGCAAACACCAGTCTGTTCTCTGTCAATGAGCTTGGTTTTTTGTTTGTTTAATATTTGCTTAATATTTTAATATCTAAAAATAATATATTTTAGATTCTTCATATAAGTGAGATCAGACAGTATTTGTCTTTCTCTGTCTGATTTATTTCACTTAGGATAACGCACTCAAGGTGCGTTTATATTGTCACAGATGGCAAGATTTCCTTCTTTTTGGGGCGCCTGGGTGGCTCAGTCGGTTAAGCGTCTGCCTTTGGCTCAGGTCATGATCTCAGGGGCCTGGGATCGAGTTCCGTGTTGGGCTCCTTGCTCTGCAGGGAGTCTGCTTCTTCTCTGCCTCTCTCTCTCTCTCTGTCCCTCTGTCTCTCATGAGTAAATAAATAAAATCTTAAAAAATTTTTTTCCCTTCTTTTTCTATCGCTGAGTAATATTATATATTAATATATATTTATATATATAATCTGTGTTTTAACAAGCCCTCAGGTATTTTTGTGTATGCTAAGGTTTAGGAACCTGTTTTAACAATTTATGTCTTTACTTCTGGGAATATCTTTATTATTTCTTTGAAACGTCTGCAACTCTTATTATTTGGATACTGGACCTCTTGGACTGATCCTATAATTTTCTTATTATTTCTCTCTTATTGGCCATCTCTTTTTTCTATTTTCTGGGAGATTTTGTCAATGTTATATTCCAATCCATTTACTAAGTATGTTGTTATGAACCTTTTTCTTTTCTTTTCTCTTCTTTTCTTTTCTCTCTCTTTCTTTTCTTTCTTCTTCTTCTTCTTTTTTTAAGATTTTATTTATTTATTTGTCGGAGAGGCGTGAGAGCACAAGCAGGGCGAGGGGCAGAGGCAGAAGGAGAAGCAGACTCCCCGCTGAGCAGTGAGCCCAATACGATGCGGGGCTCGATCCCAGGACCCTGGGATCATGACCTGAGCTGAAGGTAGACGCTCAACCGACTGAGCCACCCAGGCGCCCCTTCTTCTTCTTCTTCTTTTTTTTAATTTTCAAGAGTGCTTTCATGTTCCTTGTTTTTTCTTTTCTTTTCCATTTGAATGGTTTCATGTTCTTGGTTCTCTGGATGCATGCAGTGTCATCTCTCTGAGGATATTAATTTGAAATGTTCTCTCTATATTGTTTCTGTTTTCCTCCAATTTCACATTTTCTGTTGTTTTGATATGTATCACATTGTAGACTTTCCATAGAGGTCTGGTCTTCCTTGGTCGTCCATTCATATTTGAGAAGGAGGCACCGGACGCAGTTGGAAATTCTCAGTGTGGGCTCACGGTAGGGCAGTCAGGTGGCTGGCTGGACTCTTTCACTGGGGACTCCCAGTTGTCAGTATCAGTGGCATAGTCTGGTTTTTCCAGAATTGGATCCTTTGGTCTAGTCTCCAGCTTGAAGGTTATTAGGCCACCTGCCCAGAGTCCTAGAGCTGGGTGTAGCATGGGAAGTGCGGAGCAGTGTGTGGTAAGCCGGCTGAGTAACCCAATTCAGAATGCTGACTTTCTTTTTTTTTTTTTAAAGATTTTATTTATTTATTTGAGAGGGAGAGAGAGCACATGAGAGGGGGGAGGGTCAGAGGGAGAAGCAGACTCCCTGCCAAGCAGGGAGCCCGATGCGGGACTCGATCCCGGGACTCCAGGATCACGACCTGAGCCGAAGGCAGTCGCTTAACCAACTGAGCCACCCAGGCACCCCAGAATGCTGACTTTCACCCCGTTTTTGTTCTCGCTCCTTCTTATCCACTGCCTCCCCCAGGAAAGTTCAGTATCTCCAGAATCCATCTTCCTGTCTCCTGCATGAGTGGGGAAGGGGACACAGTAAGTCATTTGATTGTGTTGGGTACAGCTGACTTTCCTGACTATCGAATTGCTCTTGAAATAGATCTTTGAACAGGCCCCCAGTTTTTAGACCCCTGTCTTCTAGTTTACTCGCAACTTCCAATTCCCAAGCTTCTCTGGGGTTCTGAGGGAAGAGTCAGCTTGCTTCTTCTTCTTTTTTTTTTTTTTTAAGATTATTTATTTATTTGAGAGAGAGAAGGAGAGAGTACATTAGGGTGGGGAGGGGCAGAGAGGGAGGGAGAAGCAGACTCCCCGCTGAGCAGAGAGCCCGACAGGATACTACACAGAACACTACATGGGGCTCCATCCCAGGACCCTGAGATCATGACCTAAGCTGAAGGCAGAGGCTTAACTGACTGAGCCAGCCAGGTGCCCCATCAGCTTGCTTTTTATGGGTATATGCCTCTGGACGTTTTGGGCTTACCTTTCTTAGTCGTTTGTCACTTTTGCATCCACTTTCTGTTTTCATATGATGTAGTTCAAGAATTTAAATGTCTGCTAGTTTGGTTAAAGATGGAGTTTGGGTTTCTGTATTTTATTCTCCATATCATTTTGCGGGGTTGATTTTTGAGGGGAAAAAGGAGATGGAAAGAGCTTTCCTCCACCATTTTGTGACCAGCAGTCTGAGCTGTCTTCCTGAGGTACATAATAGTGATGTCTGTGCCCCACACTCCTGCTCCTGCTGACAAAGAGGGAGTGGGTTATCTGTAGGAGAAAGGTGAGCAGGGGGAGGAGGGGAGCTTCAGGAGCTTAGAAGAGCTGCTCTGGGAACTTGATTGGAAACCCCCCAGAGGTGACAAGGATTACTGGGCCCCAGGGAGGTCTAGTTGAGGTGAGACAGTGAGAATCAGTGGAACAAGGATGGAGGTCGTGAGCAATGGGGAGTAAAGCCCCAGCTCACAGGAAGAGCGTGAGAGGGGTGGGGGACATTCTAGAACTAGAGAAAGGGGCAGCAAAGTGGCTGGCCTTGAGGCAGAAGAAGATAAGATGAGATTGACAACCACAGTCAGATGTTGATGGTGTGCCAGGGACTGAACCAAGTTCTTCAAAGCAGGCTCAGTGGGAGCCGGCCTCCAAGAGGAGGAAGGAAAGGAGTTTAAGGTCCCAGCAGGAAAGTCTGACTCTCAGATTGGGGGATGGGGCAGGTCTGAGTAACGGTGGAGTCTTGGGTCCAGAGGAGGGAGAGCTGCTCAAGAACAGAACCATGAAGCAGCATGTATCTGAGGAGGGGGAGAGGTGAGCTGGGGAAATGGTGGTGCACTTGCTCAAGTCTTCTGGAGGAAAGGCAATGGGTGGGAGAGGCCAGTCTTCTAGATGCATGGCCCCCTGGACATCAGGGGAGGAGAGAATTTTAAGAAGGGAGGGTGGTCACTTCAGTCCACTTTACTATGAACTGAACATCCATGTGAGCGCCATCCCCAGGTCACAGCACGTTGGGGGCACCAGTGTAGTCCGGTCACCTGAAAAAGACAGCTGCTGGCTCTGAGTTCTCACAACCTCACTTTCAGAACCCACCAGGCATTTCCTGGGGTCTTAGGGCCATTTCACCTCTTCTTCAGTGTGGCCATTCTGTGTCGTGGACATGCGCTGACATCACCTTCCTGGCCACGAACGCTGCTCCTGTCACTTGTCACTGCATAACCCCAGATCTGCATCAGCCAGAATCTTGTGGTCACAGGCCACAGGAACCAACTCTGGCTAACCGAAGCAGGAAAACAGTTGAGTGGAACGCTAGCAGGCAGCTCATGGATTCAACAGCACTCCCTACCTTCTTTTCTCTGCTGGGAAGCCTTGGTTTTGTTCCTGAATGTACACTGCCCTGTCCCCAGGGAAGGAGATCCCCCCCCCCTCAGCCCACAGGAGAGGAATGTTAAGTCTAGGCAACTGGTCAGGGTGCTTCTGCCTCCTTCCAGCACCTGGCTTAGGCCCAGGCGTGTGGGGCGGCCCTGGCCAATGGGACGGAGGGAAGCCCGCTAGCCCAGAAGTCCTGACAGAGCCACAAGCTGTCTGGAAGTTTGAGGGGAGCCTTGACTTTACTGAAGATGGAATTAACCCTCTCTGCCTCTGAAGAATGATATACTTGCTCATTGTTGAAGTCACTTTTAGTGGGTCTTCTGTGGTTTTCAACCAAAAGGTCCTAACTATCACATAAATACCAAGTATCTTCCCTGGGTATTTGATGGGGTTACCGAGGGGAGAAGAAGCTGATGGCGAAAAGGGTAGCGTTAATAAGATTTCAAATAAAGGAGGCCGATGCATCTTTTGGGGACACAAGAATTACCTAATAGATGAGAATGGATGGAAGATGCTAGAGAGAAGGGGAACAACTCAGGGAGGAGGTCACCACTCATTAAGTAGACACTTGCTGTGTACCGGGCACCGTGACGGGGTGAGGATGAGCATAATGATGAGCAGAAGACAAGATCCCCTGCTGTCGTGAAACTTTCAGCCCAGGTGTGGTGGGGGGACCATGAGCATGCAAATGACAAAATAAACAGGATAAGATAATGTAGGTGATTTTAGGGGAGTGGTTAATTTTGATAGAGGGTAGTCAAGGAAGTCTCCTCTGAAGAGGAGACCCGAAGGGAGAATGAGCCAGCCATGTGAATAAGGACATAGAGATTTCCCGAATGTTTCAGGGCAGCAGTTGGCTCTGTCTTGGCTGAGAGTTCAGTGCCCATTCCAGAAAGGGAAGAGGTGGCTGTAAGGCTGGACTTGGAGGCTCATGTGGTCTGGGAGTGACAGAGTAGCTGGAGACCTGCCCTGTGGCAGGACAGGCTGGGAACTTCAGTGTCACTGACTTTCTAGGGGCTGGAAAAGTTTGAGTGGCGTATCTGAAGGGAGAGCCTGTGGGTTGAAGGAAAGACGCTTGGGGCCAGCAGATGACCCTCTGGTCTCCGAGGGCCCAGCTACTTGCTGTCTCCCCTTGCCCATCCAGTCTGGAGTCCCGACCTGTTCCCCTGTTTTAACATGTCTTAATTTGGCCTACTGTAACAGAATGCCATAGACTAGGTGAGAAATGTATTTCTCACAGTTCTGCAGGCTGGGAAGTCCAAGATCAAGGTGCTGGCAGCTTCAGTGTCTGGTGAAGGCCTGCTTCCTGGTTCAGAGATGGCCGTCTTCCGGCTGCGCCCTCACATGGCAGAAGGAGTGAGAGAACTCTATGGGGTCTCTTTTATAAGAGCACTAATCCCATTCAGGAGGGCTCATGACGTAATCACCTCCCAAAGGCCCAACCTCCTAAAACTGTCACACCGGGGTTTAGGATTGCAACATATCAATCTCGTGGAGATGCATTCAGGCCATAAAAAACAGCTCAACCAGATCAATAAGCACCTCCAGAGTGTTTGTGTGGCTTCTGCTGCGAGTTCGTGTGGGATGGATACAACAGAAAGACCTGGCCTCACGGAGCTTCCTGGTCAAGGATTCAAGAATACTGTCTCTGAAACAATTAGAAAACAATTTATCAGCAGAAAATCAAGGACACCCAATAGGGTTATAGACCATGGGTGGCCATCACAAGCCCCTCACTGCATTGGTCACAACCTCCCAACCTAGCACCAATAGCCCTCCTTTCCTGCCCACTGCTCACTTCTTCCCCTAGGGCTAAGGGCGGCCTATTTCTTACTGAGCCCCTCCCCCCCCAGACCCCTTGAGGGGTAATTCATCCAGGTGGAGCCTGACACATGATTTCTGCTTATTCGGTGCTACCTTCCTCTACCTTCTGGGGATGTGAAGGAGGAGGAGGGAGGGACCAGGCAGCTGGACTAGGACTCCTTGGCCCAAAGGTGACATTGCCCCAGTGGGCTCTTCAGGGGCCTACCCAGCACAAGGTCCTAGTTTGGGGGGTCCTGTAGCTGAACAGGAAAGAAAAATGCTGATTGCTTACCATGTTGGTCTGTTGAAGAGGCAGACCACTAGCATTTTTCTTGTATTATCTCATTAAATCCACGCAACAATCCTAGTAGGTGGGGACTTTATCCCACTTCACAGTTGAAGAGACTAAGTAAGGCACAGAGAGGTAAGGTCACGTGTCCTTGTCAAACAACTAGTAACTGGTGCAGCCAAGATTCGAACCCCAGCCGTCTGACTGCAGCATCCCGGGTTGATGCCATTGTACATGCTGCCAAACTGGCTCATTCTAGGAATTTCCCTTCTTGCCACAACATTAAGAACGGAGCTAGAGGCCATTCTGCGCGAGGACCAGTTCCTCTCCTCCCCGTGTGAAGAGAGGGAGTTGGGATCCAAGAGAAGAGGCATTCCAGAAAAGGCACTGCCATGTTGGCTATTTTTCCTTAATGCTCCCCAGGCAGGAAGCTCTAACTTCTGATTTGCCAGGTGTCTCTCTGGTCTTCTAATTAACCCCAAAGTCAGCCTTCCGCCAGAGCCCTGCCTAGAGCTGCAGTCCATAATAACCCTGTGGCTCCGGGGCTGGTCCTCTGGGAGAGGCAGAGAGGACAAAGCAAGTACCAACTGGGGGTGGAGTTTCCTGTGATGATGTTCCCTTTGCCTCATCTATAAAAAGCTCCAGTATGATCTACCCCATCTATGGTGGAGTCCAGGGTGGCAGAGTGTGCGGGAGGAGGAAAAAATCAAGCTGAAACAGCTCCTCTTTGCCTCCCTGGATTCTCTTCCAAAATGCTGTCAGCACTGCCAGTTGGAAAATATTTTTCTCCCTCCCTTTGTCTTCTTTCTTATTTAAAAAAAAGAAGAAGAAGAAGAAGAAGAAAAGCCATCTGGTGTCAAATTCACTCCTGGCACATCATAAAGGGTAGCACTAAAAATGTCCCCGAGAAACTAAAAGCAAAACCACAGCAGTATACATGGGATTTAGTCTCAGCATCCTAGAATTTCAGAGTGGCCAGGGGCCTCGGGGATCCAACCTTTCCTCGTTCACAGGAGGAAGCGGAGGCTGGGGGCGGGGCGTTGGGCCACTCTCTCCAAAACGTTTCTTGAGCGCCTACTATGTTCACAAGGCACTCTCGGGCGTGGGAGACCGATCGTGAACAGAAAACCCCAAACTCCCTGCCGCCCTGGAGTCCTCAGTGGGCGCTTCTTGCCTGGTCCTGGGGCCTGCCTCTGCCCCGCGCTCCCCCGACGGCCCGGGGGCGGGCGCCTGGCCCGGGCCATCGCAGCCCCACGCCGCCCCGGCGGCCGCCCGCGTGGGTGTCACCTCCAGGCTGCGGGCCCGCCGGGGCGTCGGGTGGCGCCGCAGTCCCAGCCGGGGCCGCTGTTTACTTTTGGGCGAAGTTCGCCGCGCGCCGCCCCGCCGCGGTCCCCTGGCGGCTCTGGCCGTAATCTCCCGCCGCTTCCTCCCGCCGCCGCTTTGGCTCCGCATTCCTCAGGGCTGAGCAACAACTTTCCCTCCGAAGGCGGCTGGGCCGGGGCCAGTGGGGCGCGGCCCGGGCCTCGGTGCTTCCCGCCGCCCCCCAGGCGCGGGTCGCGGTGCAGAGCGCGGCGCGCGGCCGCCAGTCTCTGCCCCCAGGAGCCGCGGCTGCCGCGGGGTTGGGGGGCGTGGGGGGTAGGGGTCGCAGGCCGGGGTGCAGCTCCGAGTTCCCGCCGGCTTGTGGCAGGATTGCCCGAGCGCCGGCTGGGTGCGTGGGCCTGACCCTGGCCTTGATCGTGGAGCTGGTGGTCCCCGCTGGCGCCCAGCACGGGGCGAGCACGCAAAGTTTGCATCGGGTTTCTGCTCCAGTTTTGAGGGTTCTTTGACCACGGAGAGAGGAGGGTTTGGAGTAACTACAGAAGAGAGGTCCTAACCCAGTTCTTGGCCTGAATGTAAATATTTACAACAATCCTATTAATACAGGCACTTGAAATACACTCTCATGCCTACTGAGCTTCACCGTATCTCTGGGACAAGGTTGGTTTCTTACTATTTACCTTATTTTAGGAACTAGAAAACCCGTGACTAGTTAGATGCTGAGAAGGAGTTAGCCCAACTGAGCACCCTCTCTGGAGGCACCTCAGGGGTCAAGCAAGCCCAACTGAGCACCCTCTCTGGAGGCACCTCTCAGGTCAAGCAAAGCCCTTTCTGCACCCTGATGTGACCAGGAACTGGCCTCACTTTCTCCACTCAGGAGTTGAGTGCTAGAGCCTGGACAGGGGAGTGGAATTAGATAATATTAAGCTCTCAACTCACTAAAATATAAGCTCCAGTGGGGATTTGGCTGTTTTGTTTACTGCAGTATTCCTGGCTCTGAAAACAATGCTTGGTAATAGTAGATGCTCAATAAATATTTGTTGAGTGGATGAATGGCTATAGTAAAGGTCTTCAGATTCCTAAGAATGAAATACGTATCCTCCCTTCTTGCTCCTTTACCTTCCATTGAAACTCATGCTTTCTTTCTCTTCCTGCCTCTTAAATCTTGAGCTTAGGTTTTAAAGTCTGTGTGTGTGTGTGTTTTGTTTTGTTTTAGTTCATTTGGAATAATTTTAGGCTTACAGAAAAGTTGCAAAGGTAGTAAAAAGAGTTCCCAAATACTCTTCACCCAGCTTCCCCTGAAGTTTTTTTTTTTTTTTTTTTTTAAGATTTTATTTATTTATTTGACAGAGAGAGAGACAGCAAGTGAGGGAACACAAGCAGGGGGAGTGGGAGAGGGAGAAGCAGGCTTCCCACGGAGCAGGGAGCCCGATGCGGCGCTCGATCCCAGGACCCTGGGATCATGACCTGAGCTGAAGGCAGACGCTTAACGACTGAGCCACCCAGGCGCCCCCCCCTCCCCGAAGTTAATATCTATGTCGCCATGGTACATTTGTCAAAACGAAGAAATTAACATTGGTGCAATACTATTAAGCAGACAACATACTTTACTTGGATTTCATGTTTTTTTCACTCATATCCTTTTTCTGCTCCAAGACCCAATCTGGGATATCTCCTTGCATTTTGGGCTCGAAGCCTCTTAATGTGTAATCCAGATCTCATCGTGTAGGGTCTCTTTCCTTGGCAATGATGCAGGAGGCAGAGTCCCTGGCACTGGACTGAGCTTCCTGTCCTGGGGGCCTAGGAAACACCTTGAGCCCTGGATTTCCTGAGAGTGATATTAAGGGATTCCTCCTGGGTCTGCTTGCTGGATCTGGGAGCATCTGGTACAAATCTAGACCCGAAGGCCTGCTCTGGGTCTCCCCTCCCTGCCCCCATACCCCCACCATGCATACACCAGAAAGGAGATGAACATGCTGCTCCAGGTGATCTGACCTGGGTCTGCATTTCTTTTGGGACCTGACTCTTCCCTGTGCCCCTCATTACCCGGTACCCATTCCTTGGTCTTCATGAGGGCCAGACCCCACTCATTTCTCCCCAGCCTCACTCTCCTTTTCCCCCATCCTGGAATCCTCTTCTAGCCTGAAATCCTCAGGGAAGCAGCTAAGGATTCTGTTTTGGGCTATGTTACTTGCTCACAGCTCACCATTGAGCTAGCCTTGGGATTGGAGATGAGTGAAGTGAGGGACAATCCGTGTATTCAGTTGGCAAGGATTTATTGAGCCTGGTTGAGTCACAAAGATGAACAGTTCTCATCCTCGCTCTCTTAAGTCTTAACGGTCTAGAGGAAGAGACAGGTAATATGAACAAATAATCGGGAACATGCCTATATAGAGATAATGTGCGTACACACTTTGGGGCAGCACTTAGGGGCAGAGCCTGGTTGCTTGGATCGTGGAGGAACATTGGGACAGCTCCTGAGGTCATGCTTGAGTTGGATCTTGAAAGATGGATAGAAATTGATAGGTGCTCAAGAAGGGGGCAGGGAGAGGAGAGAAGGGTGCTCCTAGAAGAAGTGAAAGCAGGTGTGAGGGTGCAGGTGCATCTAAGATTGTCGGGGAGCATTGTTGGGGATCTGCAGAGTAGCCCAGTGTGGCTGGAACATGGGGGTGTGTAGGAGATGGCAGGAGAGAGACAAGCTGGATAAACAGAACAATCAGGTCTTAGGTTCCACAGTTGGGAGTTTAAGCTTCGTTCAGTGGCTGGTGAGGGCTATGGGGGCTCATTTACTTGTTAGAATGGTCACTTGGGTGCCTCTTTGGAGCCTGGATTCTGAGCGAGAGGTAACAGGGTCTGAAACAGGGTAGTGGAGTTGGGGCAGAGGGGACAGACACCAGAGAAACTGAGAGGCAGGGCTCAGTGACTGGCTAGTGGAGTGGGGTAAGGGGTAGGAGGAGTTAGGGTGACTTCGGAGGGAGTTCTGGTTTGCAGGATGGAGAGGAGAGGGATGGGATTGGTGGTGGGGGGATGCGGACTGACCTGGAGTTGTTTTCACCACACACCCCTGAGCATCTTGAGTGGGGGTGAAGTTGGGTATTGCACGCATGGCCTGGCTGGCCCCAGCCTCCTTGACCAGAGGAGGACCGGCTCAGGGCAGGGGGCCAGTTGCTGAACAGGCCAACCGAGGGTTGTCGTTCTAGGGGGATCTGACCGGGGACGCCTTGGTGGTGAAGTGGGGAGGGGGTATCTGGAAGAGATGGGATAGGGAAAGAGAAGGGGTGAGGTTTGGCTCAGGGAACCGAGGAGAAGGTCACCAAGTCACTCCAGATGCAGAAGCCAGAGGAGGTCTCGGCACCCTCCTCTAATGTGGGGACTGACTAGGTGGGGACCAGGCAGTCCGTGGGGCCCTGAGCAAACACTCAGAGCTGAGGAGGTGAGCAGGTGCGGCAGCTCCCCTGTCATTGGGCACTTCAGGACCTGCTGGGATTCTGGAAGCAGCTGAAGTTCACCTGAAGACCACTCCCTCTGGTTGTGGGAGAGGCAGAGGCACCTGAAAACACCTGTGTGCACAGTTCAAGTAGCTGGGAAGGAACTTGTGGCTGACTGTTAGTAACTATGATACCCTGCAGAAACCCTGATTCTTAGCTGGACACTGTCAAGAAGTGTGAATATCTGTGATTTTATCCTATTTATAAGCTAACAAATTGGCCCACGTCATCGTTGCTGGCAGGAGCTGAGGCTGCTGGGCCAGAGATGCTTTATTGTTCACAGCAATAGCAGAACAGTTTTTTTGTCCACAGCAATAGCAGAACAGTGGCAGCCTCAGTTCCCACAGGGCTTCACAAAGAGACCCAGGTGATGCCTGGACACACGTGGGTTGCATTTCAGGAGAGGAACTCGAACGTGGGGAAACCAAATCTTTTTTAACAGGCAGCATGCCCTGCCCTTTGCTCTGGAGGGAGGCTCTATATACCTTCTATCGGTGTTCACTATCCTGGAAACGATAGTCTGGAACAAAGGACAGTCAGTATTTCACTTTTAAGACATGAAGAAATGGAATAGAACCGCGGAGAATTGTCTGCCAACAAACACATGGCCACATACAGCAAACAATACGTTTCCCAGCCTCTCTTGCAGCTAGGTGTAACCATCTAAGTCATGGTCTGTTTAAATATAAGCTTTCGTGTGGCAGCTTCTGGGAAATTGCAGAAGACGGCTGGCAAGTGCCCTGGGTTCCTTCTTCCCATCTTCTTTTTTCCTGATGGCTGGAATGTGGACATGATGTTGGAGTGTGAGCAGCTGTGTTGGGCCAGGGGTGGCACATAAGGACTAAGGGTGGCAGAGCCGCAAGATGCAAGAGGCCCGAGTCTCTGATGGTATTGGAACTTACAAACTAGGTCTGTGCTGATTATCTTCAGGCTTCTTTATGTGAGGGCAAAATAAGCTCCATCTTGTTTCAGCTTTTTTTTTTTTTTCCTTTATGCAGCCGAATTGGATTCTGACTGATAGAGGGCTAGCACAGACGAGCACACCAATAGAGAGTTAAACCTGTCAGCAGAGAGAAGGGGCAGGGGCGCTTCTCCCTCTTCCCCTCACCTCAGCCTCCGCGGTGACGGGGGAGGGGTGGGGGAGTCACCTCTGGCTCGTTCACCACCCACTGGCGATGCCCCCTTCACAAGGGGGCCCAGGCCGGCCACGCGACCCCGCAGCATCCGTTTGAAGGCAGCAAGCAACAAGCTGGCTCCATTCACAAACCCTGTCCTCCTCTGAAAACCAATCACCGTGCAAAGCGTGACTGGGTGGTGGCCAGCGCTGACCCATCTGTCACGCCCTTTCAGAGAGCCAGGCGAAGGCCGCCGGCCTGGGCGAGCCAGCCCCTTTCCCTTTGTACCCCAGGGACACGCACCGTAAGGAGATCACCGTGCCTACTGAATTATTCAGAGCTGCCCCGAGTGTCAGTTTGATTATAAACATGCAGATTGCTCCGGGCTCCAAAATTCCAACCCTCCAGCACCATCTCCCTCCCGGATTTTCACTGGCTGCTTTGTGCTTGTGCTTCTAGACTCCCCAGGTCTTGCCGGCCTAATTTGCCTTTGACTGGTTCCTACCTGCCGCCAGGCATGAAGGCCTCTGGGCCCTTTACCCACCGCTTCTACGGGCCCCATTCTTTGCTCAAAGACCGTCTTCCCTGCCACCCCAGGAGTCCTGCCTCTTCCCTGTCTCTTCCTGGCTTCATCGCCCCAGCGCCCCGCCTGGTGACATCAGACTCTCCCTAGTGCCTGCCCGTTAGGGACATGTTAATAGCAGGATCCTCCTCGTCTGTGGGCCTCCCGCTAGTCCCCGGTCCTCGTGAGGCTTTGCGGTCTCCCCTCCCATCCTCGTGTTCTTGCCCCAGCTCAGCCTCTCCCCTTCCCCACAGCTCCCAGTCTCCCCGTTCTCTCTGGAGTTGGTCTGGAGACTACCCCCCAGCTGGTAATGAGGCGGAGATGGTAATGCACATTTAAGAGCAATGAAATGCAGTGATATTTCAGGCCTGACAGACCTATTTCTGGCAGCCTTAGAATTAAAGTGTGAGGCTTTGTACCGCAGCTGCTACTAGGAGCCTTCAGAGTTTTTCTAACGATGTGAATAAAGCTTCCAGGGTTTCGGCTCAGATCACTGGGCTATTTATCCTGCTGCTGCTTTCATTGTACCTTTTTGTTTGAAATTTTAGAGCTTTTAGATGAAGGAAACACAGCAGCAAGTGCAAAGCATACAAAATGTCCTGGTGGGGGGGCATGTCCTGGTTTTCCTCTGCGATTGTCCCCGCGGCTCTGAGGAAGAAGAGCTGCTCACAGGGCTTCCTAGCATGGGGAGCCTTGCCCCTGTGCCCCTGGGAGTGCGGGCCTCCTGGATTCTTGCCCCGTTGCAGCAGGGAGTGCGGCCCCCTGAGGAAGCTCAAGGAGGGAGTCCCTGCCACCAAGATTGGTAGGGCTGGGCGTGGGCTGGCCCTCCCTCACCGCCTCGCTGCTGTGAGCTGAGTATATGCCGCGCTTGGCTGGGGAGTGGGGTAGGAAGAAGCAGACGCCCTCTGGGCCAACAGTGACAGCTCATTTTCCCGACGCCAGCCAGGGAAGCCAGCCTGCTCATTCCCGTCTCTGCACCCAACGCCATCCCCCCCCATGGCCACCATGGCCACTGCAGCCACCCACGAGGAGAGGCCACGTAGGGCAGCGGCGCAAGGCATGGGCTCTGCCGTCAGACAGAGGTGCATCTGGGGGTGCATCCTGGCTCTGTGCACCAACTGCAGTGCCCTTTCGGGACCTCGGTGTCCCTACCTGTAAAATGGGGACCATGATGCGTCATTTACTGTCCTCGCGCTGTATGAAAGTTACCTGCCACATGGGAAGTGGCAATGTCTATTATTGATATTGAGGGTGTCTCAGGAGTCAGGAGAGCTGGCTTTCCTTCCTGGCAGGGCCACTCATGGGCCACGTCCCTTCTCCCTGCCATAGCAGCGGGAAAAGAAGGGGCTTTGGGGTCGGACAGAACTAGGTTCCGACCCCCCCCTTCTTTTTCTAGCTTTGTAAGCTTGGGCAGGTGGCTACACCTCCTCCATCCCAGTTTCGTCGGCTGACAAAACAGTGATCATGAGCACTCACCTCAAAGAATTGTGGTGAGGATTCAATGAGATCATCGTTACACAGAACCCACACAGTGCCTGGCAAACAGGAGGTGTTGTGTGAATAATAGTGCCCCTGCCCCCTTCTCTTCTCCTCCCTCTGCTTCTGTTCAAAGGAGAGAAGGTTCAGATCCAGCCACCAGTTTGCCGGAAATGCAGGAGGAAGACAAGCATGTCAAATGTCAGCAGGCAGGGGGAGACCGTTGGCAAAATCCAGAATTGGGGAAATTCCAGAGGAGAGATGACCCAGAATCTTCAACGAGCAAATGACACGAGGGAGAAAGAGGGAGAACCAAATGGGATGTGTGGATCCTGATTCGAACAAACCAACTGGGAAAAAAAATAAGAGACCAGTAAGGAAATTGGGCTAATGGCTGGATATTTGATAACGTTAAGTAATTGTTATTTTTTTTAGGTGGGATAATGGTATTGTGCTTGTGGTTAAAAAGTCTTTATCTTTTAGAACACATACAGAAGAAATGACAGATTAAGCAAAAGGGCAATTGGGATTTGCTTTAAAGTCATGCAGTGGAGTGAAGCGAGGCAGGGGGTGGGGAGGCACTGGTGAAGCAAAATTGGCCAGGCGGATAGAACAATTAAATTGGATGATGGTAGATGTGGGGGTTGTTAAAAACTATTTTCTCTCCTCTTGTATATGTTTGAATATTTTCATTAAAAAAAAAAAAAAGGCAGTGATCCTTTCTAGATGGGAAGTGTCTTCTCCCATCTGTTTCTTCCTCAGCATCCTCCCAGCCCCACCCTCAGCTCCTGCGCCTTATCCTTGCCTGGACTATCTGTGACAACTGCCTCCTGATCGCCTCCCAGACTTGGGTCTCTCTCCCTTCCAATCTCCTTCCCATTCTGCCACTAAGTTATCTTCCTAAAATGCAAATCAGATCATGTTACCTCCTTGCTTAAAAACCTTTTGGTAGCTCCCTATTGCCAGTCATCTATTAGAGGCTAAAATCCTTATGAGATTCAGAGCCATTCACCGAGTAAACTCCGTCTTCCTGCCCAATTCCTATTCTGGTGTAGTCGTCACCCTGTCGTGAAGCCTGGTTGTGCTCACACTGGTCAGGCACTCTCTGGCCTCCGGGACTTCTCTTATGAGGCTCTCTATTTGGTGTGTCCTCTCCCTTGACCCTAACTTCATTTATTGAAGACTTAAGTATTTTTCAAGGCTCAGTTCAAACGTCATTCATCTCCATGCTTTCTGGAATTCTTTACACTGTTCACCAGATATCTCTGTGTCTCTGCCTTCTGGCGTATCTTCTGGTAGAATCTCACTTCCTGGCTTTCTGAGGTTGGATGGGGCCATGTGACCAGTTTTAGCCAATGAGTTATATGTGGAAGTCATACATTTCATTCCTGGGCCAAGAATTCAATTGCTAATTCAAAACCCTTTGGAGCTCTCTTTCCCTCTGGATCAGCTGATATCCAGATATCAGCTGCTCCATCAGGCTGGATTCTGGCTTGAGCATGATGCCATGGACTAGAAACTCCTGTCTGCCACAAGGGCTACATAGTGTGGGATAAATAAATCTGAGGGGTTATTTGTTTTTTCAGCATAACCTAGTCTATCCTGACTAATAATGCTTCCCTCTCTGATTTGGAATCAACTGTGTTATTCTCTGTAGTTTTGCCTTGTCGCTCTCTATGTATAACATGTCTGGATAATACAGCCCTTCGGGTAAGGAATTCTATTTTATGGTCTTTGCGTTCTGGTCCCCAGCACTCGGCATGGTGCCCTGCAGAGCAAAGGCATGAACTGAATGCCCAGCAGTCCATGGTTGTGGTTGATATAGGCAGAGGATGTGCAGGGATTAAGAGTCCCATTCTTGTGAGGGGGCCCCCACACTCATTAGTCATGGAATTGTGATGGTTTGGAGCTGGAGCCGGAATCTGGCTTGGATATTCTCAATGGATGGTATGCCCAGCCCCAGGCGATGGATCAATACTAGTCTAAGGCAGTCATAATAATCCCCTGTCCTTGTGGTTACGATTAGTTTACACATGGGCACACAGGCTGGTTCCAGATGCTGAGATGTAAGGGAAAGTCTCGTTCCATCCCTGAAAAAGCAGAAAGAGATGAAAAATGCAACTAGTCTCTCCTAATTTGGATCTCCCCGAAAACAGAGACTGAGAGAGGACTCGAATGCTATGTGGGAGGGGACCCCAGGGAGCAGGGGAGACAAAATAGGATGAAACAGGAGAGAAAGACAAGCCAATAAATGGTGTATTTATGAACTTGTTCCACTGCCCACTGAGGGACATCAGAATTGTCCCTCCAAATGGCAGGAGGCCAGGGCATTTATCTAATGACTTTCATTGGTTGCCAATGGCCCCTAATTATACTGGAACTGGATGTTCACCGGTGACTTCTCAGTGACCAGAGATTGGGCACATTTCATCCAATTCCTTCTTTGCTGTGTCGTCCCCTACTTCCTGCTCCTGAACTCTCTTCTGTCCTGGTTTCTAGGACAGCTCTCCCTCCAGTACTTCTCTGCAGCCTCTCTGACCATATCTTTTTGATTTCCTTCCCCGGCTTCTTTTCCTTTTTTCACTCTGTAGATGAGCTCCTGGATTCTATTCTGGTCTTGCCCACCACTGCCCACTCTCACTGGGCAAATCAATTCATGAAATGGTTTCAACTGTTCCTATTGTGATGTCAGCTCCCAAATCTACCCCCACCCCCCAGCTTTCTCTCCTGAGTTCTGCAGGCTTACATCTATTTATCTGTCCAACAAATATTTATTGGGCAATTTGAATAGGCCAGGAGTTGGGATAAAGCAGTAAGTAGGAACTCACCTTCTAGGAGTGCTAGACAGTGTGGAACTAGTGAACAAAATTCAAATAAGTAAGCCAGATAATTTTAGACAGCGATAAGCATGATGCAGACAATAAAACAGGTCAGTGTGACAGAGCTTGTGTGTGCATGTGTTTGCACTATTTTACAGTGACTGCTTAAGGGGGTGGCATTTGGGCAGAGATCATGTACAGGCGTACCTCAGGGATAGGGCTGGTTTGAGTCCAGACAACCATAATAAAAGGAATATTACAAAAAGGGAATATCACAATAAAGTGAGTCAAATGAATTTTTTGGTTTCCCAGTGCATATTAAAGTTGTGTTTACACTATATTATAGTCTATTAAGTGTGCGATAACATTATGTCTAAAAAAACAATGTATTTACCTTAATTAAAAATAGTTTATTGCTACAAAATGCTAACCATCATCTGAGCTTTGAGCAAGTCATAATCTCTTTGCTGGTGGAGGGTCTTGCTTTGATGTTTATGGCTGCTGACTGATCAGGGTGGTGGGTCCTGAAGGTTAGGATGGCTATGGTAATTTCTTAAAATGAGACGGTAAAAAGGGTTGTTGCATCGTTTGACTCTTCCTTTTACGAATGATTTCTCTGTAGCATGTGATGCTGCTTGATAGCATTTTACCCATAGTAGAACTTCTTTCAAAACTTGAGTCAGTCCTCTCAACCCTGCTGCTGCTTGCTTGATCAACTAAGTTTATGTGATATTCTAAGTCTCTTCAACTATCTTCTTCCACAATCTTCACAGCATCTTCACCAGGAGTCGATTCCATCTCAAGAAACCACTTTCTTTGCTCATCCATAAGAAGCAACTACTCATCCAAGGAAGTTTTATCATGAGGTTACAGCAATTGAATCCCATCTTCAGGCTCCACTTCTTATTCTAGTTCTCTTGCTATTTCCACCACATCTGCAGTTACTTCCTCCACTGGAGTCTTGAACCCCTCAAAGTCGTCCTTGAGAGTTGGAGTCAACTTCTCCCAAACTCCTGTTCATGTTGATATTTTGGCCTCTTCCCATGAATCATGAATGTTCTTAATGGCATCTAGAATGATGAACCCTTTCCAGAAGATTTTCAATTTACATGGCTCAGATCCATTAGAGGAGTCACTATCTATGGGAGCTATAGCCTTTCAAAATGTATTTCTTTTTTTTAAAAGATTTTATTTATTTATTTGACAGAGAGGGACACAGTGAGAGAGGTAACACAAGCAGGGGGAGTGGGAGAGGGAGAAGCAGGCTTCCCGCTGAGCAGGGAGCCCGATGCGGGGCTTGATCCCAGGACCCTGGGATCATGACCCGAGCCGAAGGCAGACGCTTAACGACTGAGCCACCCAGGCACCCCTCAAAATGTATTTCTTAAACAATAAGACTTGCAAGTAAAAAATTACTCCTTGATCCATGGGCTGCAGAGTGTACGTTGTATTAGCAGGCATGAAAACAGCGTTAATCTCATTGAACATCTCCATCAGAGCTCTTGGGTGACCAGGTGCATTGTCAATGAGCAGTAATTTTTTAAAAGCAATCTTCTTTTCTGAGAAATAGGTCTCAATGGTGGGCTTAAAATAGTCAAAAAACCATGTTATAAATAGATGTGCTGTCATCTAGGCCTTGTTGTTCCATTGACAGACACAGGCAGAGTAGATTCAGCATAATTCTTCAGGGCCCTGGGACTTTCAGACTGGCCAGTGAGCGCTGGCTTCAACTTCAAGTCATCAACCTCATTAGCCCCAAGGAGAGAGTCAGTCTGTCCTTTGA
Organism: Mirounga leonina; assembly: GCF_011800145.1. Lineage (NCBI taxonomy): Eukaryota > Metazoa > Chordata > Mammalia > Carnivora > Phocidae > Mirounga > Mirounga leonina. Next base: position 21,072,302 of record NW_023270314.1, on the reverse strand, counting down.
AGCTGGGCATTGACTTCTCCTCTCTAGCTATGAAAGTGCTAGATAGCATCTTCTTCTTCTTTTTTTTTTTTTTAAAGGTTTTATTTATTTATTTGAGAAAGAGAGAATGAGAGAGAGCACATGAGAGGGGGGAGGGTCAGAGGGAGAAGCACACTCCCCGCCAAGCAGGGAGCCCGACTTGGGACTCGATCCAGGGACTCCAGGATCATGACCTGAGCCGAAGGCAGTCGCTTAACCAACTGAGCCACCCAGGCGCCCCTAGATAGCATCTTCTTATAAAGGCTGTTCCATCTACATTGAAAATCTGTTCTTTAGTGTAGCCACCTTCATTAATGATCTTAGCCAGATCTTCTACATGACTTGCTGCAACTTCTCCATCAGCACTTGCTGCTTCACCTTGTACTTTTATGTTATGGAGATGGCTTCTTTCCTTAAACCTCACAAACCAACCTCTGCTAGCTTCCAACTTTTCTTCTGCAGCTTCCTCACCTCTCTCAGCCTTTATGGAATTGAAGAGATTTAGACCCTTGCTCTGGATTACACTTTGGATTAAGGGAAAGTTGTGGCTGGTTTGATCTTTTATCTAAACCACTAGCTTTCTCCATATCAGCAATAAGGCTGTTTCACTTTCCTACCATTCATATATTCACTGGAGTAGCACTTTTAATTTCGTTCAGGGATTTTTCCTTTGCCTTCACAACTCAGCTGTTTGATGCAAGAGGCTAGCTTGCCGCCTGTCTTGGCTTTTGACATGACTTCCTCACTAAGCTTAGTCACTTCTAGCTTTTGATTTAAAGTGAGAGATGTGTGACTCTTTCGTCCACTTGAACACTGCGAGGCCATTGCAGGGTTATTCACTGGTCTAATTTCAATATTGTTGTGTCTCAGGGAATAGGGAGGCCGGAGGAGAGGGATTGAGACTGGGGAACGGCCAGCCACTGGGGCAGTCAGAACACATACAGCTTTTATTGACTCAGTTTGCCGTCTTATATGGGTGTAGTTTGTGGCACCCCCAAACAATTACAATAGTACATCAAAGATCACTGAGCACAGATCGCCATGACAAACCAAAAGGGGACCGAGAGACAAGAAGTGGAAAAACAACACCAACGGGCTTGCTTGATGTAGGGTTGCCACATACCTTCAATTTGTAAAAAACACAATCACTGTCTGAGCCACCCAGGTGCAGTCAAGCCAAGTGCAACAAAAGGAGGTCTGCCTGTCGTGGCGTCTGTCATCTGCGGCCGTGCGAGTGGGAAGCCACAAACTTAGGAGTGTGCTTGAGGCTGAGAAGGAGCGATGTCAGCACAAGGTAGCCTGGCATGTGAGATAAGGTCAGAGAAAGGTCAGGGGCCAGGTCAAGTACAGCAATGTGAGCAAGTTTTTCATCAAATCGCCAGGTGATGCTTCCTTAGGCGTTTGCACACATTTGAGAACAGCTGGGGAAGATGGAGAAGAGAACTTGCCATTGAAAAGAAACCCCATTTCAAAGTTCTTCTTCTTCTTCTTTAATATTTTATTTATTTATTTGACAGAGAGAGAGAGAGAGCGCACAAGCAGGGGGAATGGGAGAGGGAGAAGCAGGTTCCCATTGAGCAGGGAGCCTGATGCTGGGCTCAATCCCAGGACCCTGGGATCATGACCTGAGCTGAAGGCAGATGTTCAACCAATTGAGCCACCCAGGTGCCCCCAAAGTTATTCTTTTTTTTTTTTTTTAAAGGTTTCATTTATTTATTTGGGAGAGAGAGCATGAGAGCCACCCAGGCGCCCCCCCCCCCCCCCCCCCTGCCCCCCCCCGCTATCACTCCCCTGATAAACTCCCTGAACCCCCTAATTATTCTCATATTGAGGGGCCTGGGTGCCCAGTCACCCCCCCAAACCCCCCCCCCCCCCCCCCCGCCAAAGTTATTCTTAAAAAGTGGTTCTGGAAAGTGTAGAACACACAGAAGTTTAAAATACTACTGCACCTGCTTACATGCCCATCACCCATCTTCAACACCATCAACTTTATTTTACAAAGGGAACTGAAAGTAGTACCCAGGAAGGTAGGAGGAAAACCAGGCAAGTACTGAGTCCATGAAGCATGTCAAAGAGAGAGAGGTAATCAGTGGGGAATAAAGGCAGAAGGGTTCTGTATGCTTTGCAGGGTCATCTCCCTGTGGCCCCATGGGGGCCCCACAGTGAACATGGCGGTTATGTGCTGGCAGCTTCCCTTCAACCTGCTTCTCCTCTTGTTTCCTCTTTCAGAACATCTTCAGTGGCTGCTGTATGGGATAGGAGCAGGGGCTGATGTTTGGATGTGGGTTCAGGGAGTTTATCTGGAGAGTGATAGCAGGGGGGTTCAGGGAGTTTATTTGGGGGTGATTGGGGGCTCAGGAAGTTTTATCTGGGGCTAATTAGGGGGTTCAGGGAGTTTATCTGGGGAGTGATAGCAGGGGGGTTCAGGGAGTTTATTTGGGGGGTGACTGGAGAGCAAGGGGAGTGAGGCAGGGAAGGAGCAAAAGCTGTGAAGAGTGTGTTACTGAGCTGGTCACCACTGTGGGCAACTGGGGCTCGAACTGGCCGACCATAACCCTGAGGAACTAGGTAGAATGTATCTCAAATTGTCCTTCAGAAGAACAGGAGACTAGGACTTCTATTCAATGGACTTCCACCCCCATTTCTGGAGAGTTGTGCTGGGAACGTTAACCTCCTGTATTTCTGGGCTGCCCTGCATGCTGGCTGAGAGAGCTTACCAGGTTCATGTGGCAGAAAACCAGAGATGCAGGGGCCGCCGAGGAGGGTTGCTGTCAGTGCGTGGGGGTCTGTCTGCTGCGGCCACAGCCCAATCTGCGGTGGGCTATGGACACGTAGTGTGCAGCATCTACAGTTGTCTTCTGCAGCTCCTGCCACCTGCATGACAATCTGAACTCTATTGTGACACTGGCCTCCCTCTCTTACCCAGTCCTGAAACCTGAGAGTCATTCTAAATGCTTCCCTTAGCACCCTCATCCTTGTTTGCCTCTGCTGTTACCCCCTTAGAACAGATGGCCATTCCTTGAGGACCATGGTGATGACCTCTTTACCTTTTATTAAGTACCAGGGATACCAGATAAATGATGTGCTATGAAAAGTCAAGGTACGCAAAGGAGTACACAGAAGGGTATCTAACTCAGTACCAGAAACTCAGGGAAAGCTTTCAGGAAGAAGTGACAACGAAGCTGGAATCTGAGGACTGGGTAGGAATTAGCCAAGCTTACAGGTTTCAGACAAAGGGAAAAGCAAGTGTGAAAGCTCACGATTAACAGAGCAAATTTAAGACACTGAAGGGAGGTCGGTTCATTTCAAGTGTGAAGGAGCAAGGGAGCGCGTGCACGCGCAAGAGAGATTGGAGGTAAACAGTGGCCAAATCATGCAGAACCTGGCAAGCCTTATTAAGAAGTATTGACTTTATTCTAAAGGAAATGGGAGACCTGAAGAATTTAAAGCAGGAGAGTGTTGGGATTCAATTGGGAGTTTTAGTAAGATCACTTTGATTTAAGTATGGAAAAAAGTAAGTGGATCACACAAGATTAGAGGAAGAGAGCAGTTGGGGGAGGGTGGCAGTTGACCAGGCAGGAGAGGATGAGGTACTAGATCAGGGCAGTGGCAGTGGGGATGGAGAGAAATGGATGAATTGAAGAGATATTTAGAGGTAGACTCAGAAGGACATGGAGGTGGGAAATGAGAGCATGGGAGAAGTCTGTGATGATGCCCAGGTTTATAGCTTGGCAAATGGGTGGTGCGTCAGTTAGCATGGGTTATGTTATGTAGTAGCAACAAACACGCCCCCTATCTCAGTAGCTTAATATAACAAAGGTTCACTTCTCATTCTTGCTGTGTATCCATCACAGATTGTAAAGAGTTTCTTGTTATCAAGGACCAGCGTGACAGAGGCTGTGTCTCAGTACAAGCTTCTGCAGTCACTGGAGGCAGCAAAAGGGGATTGGCAATCTCTTAAAATTAACACTCAGTGGAGCGCCTGGGTGGCTCAGTCGTTAAGCATCAGGGTCCTGGGACTGAGGCCCGTGTTGGGCTCCTGCTCAGTGGGGAGCCTGCTTCTCCCTCTGCCTGCCACTCCCCCTGCTTGTGCTCACACTCTCTCTGTCAAATAAATAAATTAAACCTGAAAAAATTTAATACTCAGTGTTCTTTAGCCAAAGCAAATCTCATGGCCTCCCCTCATTTCAAGGGAGCAGGGAAATGCAGTCCTACCAGGTGATTGGCAGCAGGGGAATTGGACATGTTAGATGAACTACACCAGTGACTACCATGGATGGAGAGTGATGATGTCATTCACTGAGATGGGTAGGACCAATTCTGGGATCTTGCACCTCTCCAACACATTCTGCACTCTGTGGCCAGAATCCTTGTTCTAAAACAGAAGTCTCATGTCATTCCTCTGTTCAAATCTCTTTAGAATCCAAATCCCTATCACCTACCTGGTAACTGTGTAAACCCATAGTGTGGTCAAGGGGCTTAGCACTTGCCTACCTGTCCAGCTCCATCTGCTGGCATTCCTCTCTATCCCAGCCACTCTGTCCCCCTTTATTCTCCAGCAGGACTTGGAGTGCCCTGAATATGCCTGACTTTCTCAGCCTCCATACCCTCGTGCATGCTTTTTTCTCTGCCTGGAATGCCCTCCTTCATCCTTTGCCTCCCTATCTACCTGGAAAGCTTCCATTCCTCCTTTGAGAAGCCTTTCTACATTTCTCTAGGCAGACTTAGGTGCACCTTCTTTTATTCCACTGGTTAATGTTATCCCCATTTCTATTACAGTCCTAACTTCATTTTGATAATAGCATTTAAGTGTCTGTTTCCCTCTACATGTGGCTTCTAAACTCTTTATTTGTTGTCTACTCAGTAGCCATTCCCTACACCTACCATAGGATGTAGTTTCCCCTTAGAGGATTTCACTTATTCCCAACCAAGGGATTCAGGTAGGATGGACTCTTGACCCCAACGATTCCTTAGCTAATCAACACATTGGCCAGAGTGGCTGGTTCAGGGATGGCCACTTGACCCATTTCAAATGAATGGGAGAATATGAGTCTCAGGACTTGTAAAGCAGTTACGAGTATGAAGATGTGAATCTGGAATTGCTGGAGCCATTTTATGACTCCAGTGGGAGAACCTGGAGCTGCTGGAAGGCCACTATATGAAACATGGTGATGAAACCACCATGAAAGGCTGTGTGGCAAAGGGGGGAAACAGAGTCCTTGGTGACAATGTGTGAGCTAGCATTGCTCAGAGCTAACTCTTCCTCAGGACTTTAGAGTAATGTGAGCCAATAAATTCTCTTTACTGCTTAAGCCAATTGAGTTGGATTTTTGTTTATTGCAACCTAGAGAGTCCTAACTAGTAGAGAAATTAGTACCATGCGTGTGGAGGGATTTCAAGAGGCAGTACCTCCCCACCCCAAATGGAATTGATTCAACCAAGGAGGTAAAATGAAGAGCAGTAAGAACCCCTATATCTTGGGTTGAGAAATTGGTAATCTGATATAGCTAGTTATACAGTTTCCTATTATGTCTTGGGATGTAGATCATGTGCCTACTGTGGCTGTAGCTGAGATTCTGGAAACTGGCAGGACTGGAAAATCCCAAAAACTTTGCCTCAAGGTAGGTTACGATAAGCAGAAACAGGGGTGGGGGAATACATTGCATGAGATGAGACTGGGATATGGATTAATCCTGCTCCCTAGCCCTTTCTTCAATACCTCTTGTTTTTTACTACCTCCGAAACAAAGGGAACTATCAATCCCACCAGAGATGTAGGTGGGATATTAGCCTACAGGTAAGGACCAGACTTAAGGTGCCTCCCCAGTTGTTCTAAGGTACAGTTCAAGATTAAATGTAAGGCTGAGTGACTGGAAGAACACTAAGACCTGTTGCATACCAGACTCCAGACCCAAACTAGTCTCAGCAAGATCTCTGGTTTTATATACTAGCTCATAGAATACACCAGAAGCAAATAGACTAGAAGCCTACCAAGGGAGTTATCGTGCCAAAGGAACTCTAAGCCCAGATGAGTGTCTAGAGACTTTTCAACTCTCAGGTCCCCAAACAGTGAATCAACCTTCATAGAAAGAAAGCACTAAAGCCATAATTCTTACACTTTTTATGTACATATGAATTTTATCACAAGTATCAATTTTGGGGCTTTGCCCCACCAAAATATGACTCCTTTTATCTGGGATTGGGCTCAGGAATAAGCATTATTGATAAATGTCCCTGATGATTCATATGCAGGTGACGAGAGAACCCCACTTTGGGAGACATTGCATTTAGGGAAATATTAAGTTCCTTATGGACAGGCAGCAGGACTTCTTTTGTCCTCACAGTATCTAGCACTGTGTAGGGCACACAGAATGGGATTTTGGCAGAGCTTTGTCTACTAGACCCGAAAAGCACGGGTTTCCAGAGCCAAGGAGGATTTGGGAAGTATGCAGACTGTGACTCCAGAGACTGATCTGCTTGAATTCCTGCTTCCTGCTCCTTGATTCTGCTTGATCCTGCTTTGCATCTATTGGGGTGGCCATATCCAGACACTGAGCTTGCGGTGAATATGCCTGGGATCCTCTGTCAGTGCCCCTTATGGAGGCAGAGAGTTCTGGACACATCTGTGGGGGTGAAGAATGTGTCAAACATTGGAGAGAGTGTTTACTGGGCTTCTCTTGTTTATTTTCTTCCTTCCACCACACCTCAGGACAGGGAGTGTTCTGAGAGCCTCAGTGAAGCAATTATACTTTTCTGGCACGTTGGGTGACTCATGTGTCTCAACTCCGTACACCATCAAAGGCCTTGGGATTGTCAAGGTCAGGATATTTAAAACCACATTCTTGGGAGTGTTCTGGACACTGCCAGTTCAGCTCAGGAAGAGAGAAGTGCCCAGAGGACAGCTGTCAGGGTTAGTGCCCACTCTTTATGGCAGGTCTAACAGGGCACAGCAGTTATGGTATGGCCGTATTGTTGTTTAGTTCTAGCTAGTGATTGCCAAGTGACTGCGGATTTCTCTTTATTCATTCTCTTAAATATTGGATTCAACACCCACTGTATGCCAGACACCAGGGAGGATACAAAGATGTATAGGCACAAACCTACCCCAAATGAGCTCACAGAATAGAAAGGAACATAGTGGTCCCGCAGAGAGATTTATGAACAATAATCACACCCACAGGGAGGGGATTATAAGCTCACTAAGGAAGGACATACAATTTGGAGTGATAGAGATGATGGTAGGGTATAGGGAAATCTTCTGGGAATACGGTCCTGGGCTGAACATATAAACTTAAGTAGAAGTTAACCAGGCCAACTTCAATTCCTGGCCAAGATGGAATAACAGGGATGGAATTTACCCTACCACCTGAAGCAGTGAAAAAGTTGTACAAAATATGTGAAACAATGGTTTTGGACATCAGCATAGGACAATGATCCTCAAGAGAGGGAAAACAACCAAGGTGAGCCCTGTGATTGCTTCAGTATACCGTCTTGAGAGAGTTCCCAGGCTGCAGCACAAAGAGGAGGAACCCAGGTGGAGTTCAACAGTCTCTCAGAGTTGAGGAGATGGACCAGGGAGTCTAGGGAGGCCAAGGCAGCTAGAGTTTTCAGGGTAGAATACCAGAGAAGAGTGAAACATGGAGAAGGGAAGGAGGAGAGGAGAGAGAGAGAAATAGAGACAGAGATAGAAACAGAGATATCCAGAAATCTGCAGAGGGTTCCTTTGAGTCTTTTGCTGAGTACTGGTCAGAGCATGTGTGTGAGGAAACCACCTGAGTCTAGGGAAATAACCATGAAAAAGGAACATAGGAAATAATCTCTGGAGCTTACACAAGGCAAATAAGAGTTTGTTTCCACTAGCCAGAATGGCAAACCTCATACATCACAAGACATCAGATAGAGTACTCAGAAGGGGATTACCTCGGTCATGGGGCAAAATTAGCTCTAGACTAATGAATATGCTGGTCCCAACTAACAAAACTTAAAAGCAAGCTTTAAAAGTATCAAACTGTTTTCAAGTAACTTAACTGTGTCCCAAAACAAAGCTCAAGAGTATTTTTAAGAATTCAAAAATGTCCAGCATCTAGCAAGGTAAAATTCACAATGTTTGCCATTCAGTCCAAATTCACCAGGTATGCAAATAATCAAGAAAATATGACCTATGAAAAGAAGAGAGATCAGTCAATGGAAGCAGACACAGAAATGACACAGATGTTTAAATAAGGACATTAGTAGACAAAGACATATAATGTTCAAGAAAGTAAAAGAAAGATTAAACATGTTAAGTAAAAGCATGGCAGATATAAGAAAGATCCAAATCAAACTCTAGAGATGAAAAGCTATATGAAGTGCAAAAATTCCCTGGATGGGATTAACATCAATTAGACACTGAGGAAAAAAACGCTAGTAAACATAAAGACATAGTTATAGAGACTATCCAAAATGAAACACAGGGGAAAAAAAAAAGACTGATAAAAAACAAAACAAAACAAAACAGAACATCAGTGATCTCTGAGAAAACTCCTGGGGCCTAACATATGTGTTATTGGAGTCTCAGAAAGAGAAGGAGGGCAGAAAATATATTAAAAAAAAATAATGGCCAGGGCGCCTGGCTGGCTCAGTTGGAAGAGCATGTGACTGCTGATCTCAGGGGTTGTGAGTTTGAGCCTCACGTTGGGTGTAGGGATTACTTAAAAGTAAATAAGTAAATAAAACTTAAAAAATGACCAAATATATTCCAAATTTGATGAAAACTATAAACCTAAGAAGGTCAAGGAACCCCTAGCACAAGAAACTGAGCTGTATAAAGGCACATCATAATCAAACTGCTTAAAAGCAGTACTAAATAGAATATCTTACAAGCACCCAGAGGGAAAAAAGACACCATGTATAAAGGAACAAAGATAAAAAATGACAGCAGACTTCTTTTAAAAATAATGAAAGCCAGGAGTCAATGGAGCAAGATCTTTAAAGTACTGAAAGAGAAAAAGGTCACCCTAGAATTTTATACCCAACAAAAATAACTTTCAGAAAGTAAAGTGAAATTTCAGGCAAAATGTGAAAGAGTTCATCACCAGCAGACTTGTCCTATAGGAAATGTTGACAAAATCCTTCAAGCAGAAGGAAAATTATACTGGATCAAAGTCTGGCTGTACATGAGGCAATTAAGAGCACTAGAAATGAGGTGTTCCATCTAGTAAAGGAAGAAAGAGTAGTATAAGTAGAATATCACAATTCTGAAACCACTAAAGAATAGTGGGTCTAGGCAATCATGAACAATGGCTGACAATGTGACAAAAAGGGAGACAACCAGGCATCACATACATCGATAGAGACACACTTCACTACCTGTGTGAAGTAACCTTGAAAAAAAAGCAGAAACAAAAAGTGGTCATAATAACCAAACCTGATTCTGGCCTCAAGATCTAACTACCGATTTACAGGATCTATAAGGGACAGGAAAACATTTAAGTGAAACCACTTGGTTTTAGTAAAAAAAAAAAAAAAAAAAAAAAAAAAATCCAGATTTGGGAAATTCCATAGGATAAACCACGAATTTTTTTTCATGAAAAACAAACAAACAAGGAAACAAAGAAACAAACTTGCAAGGAGAGCAAGAGAATGAGAAAGACTGATGGGGTGGGGGGAATCTATAGATTGCAAGGGACTTAAGAGACATATCAGTTGGGATTACAACGTGTGGCTCTTATTTAGATCCCTAATTCTAACTGAAAAGTGAAAACTTGTAAGGCATTCAGGAGAATGTGAACACTGACAGGTATATGAAGGAATTATTGGAGAAAATAGTGACTCAGGCAAGAGAGGAGGAAGTTCACTCCAGAGAGTGGGGACGGCAAGTGCCAAGGCATGCCCTCATAGTGAAGGGGGGCAGTCTGGCAGTCCCCTGCTGCACACATGTCCTCTCTTACCTCCAGTCTCGGGCTGGCTCTGCTGCTCGGGTTTCTGGGGCAGGAGAAGGCAGAATATTGACATGGAGACTATTTCTTTTTCTTTCTTTTTTTTTTTTTTGAAGATTTTATTTATTTATTTGACAGAGAGAAACACAGCGAGAGAGGGAACACAAGCAGAGGGGAGTGGGAGAGGGAGAAGCAGGCCTCCCGCCGAGCAGGGAGCCCGATGTGGGGCTTGATCCCAGCACCCTGGGACCATGACCTGAGCCGAAAGCAGACGCTTAACGACTGAGCCACCCAGGCGCCCCGACATGGAGACTATTTCTGTCGACCTCTTCTGGCCTCCCTGGGTGTAGGGGCCGCCTTGGGAGAAAGACGTCCTGAGGTGGTCAAGGCCACTCTCAGCAACAAGGGACAAGGACTCAACAGTGTGGGTGAGACAGAGGCTTTGAGCACCCTAACCTCATCCCCACCTCCCAGCTCTGCCCGGGGGGGAGAAGACCAAGAAGGGGAGACCTAGCGAGAAGAAGAAGAGGAAAGAAAAGAAGGGGAGAGGGAAGAGAGCAGGAGAGACTGGTGCTGGAGCTCAGTGTGCACTCAGGGGCTTCAAAGTGCCCCTTGACTTCAGGTTCTAAGCATCGGGCGGCATGCTACCCTCCTCCCCTCATGCTGCCTGCAGGTCGGGTCAGGGGCAAAACTTCGAGAAAGGAGGGAGAAAGGGGATGCTCTGGCCACAGAGATTATGGAGTTTGCTCAGGTCAGTGAGCAAGCTGATGTGATGAAATGGCTGAAGGACAGGCCAGGGGACCTGACCCTGGCTTATCCACGATCACTCAGGGTCTAACATGCTCGCCATGGCGCCCCTGTTCTGTGGTTCATTGTTGCACCACATGCTCAGTGGGAAACAACAAGAATCTTATGAGCTACCATTACTGAGTGTTCATTATGCCGGGCCCTATTCTAGGTGTTTTACATATTCATTTCATCTCCTCAACAGCCCTTTGAGGAAGGTACTGTTATTAAACCCATCTAAGAGATGAGGTAACAGCCTAGAGAAGTCAATTACTTGAGGTCACACTTTCCTTGTCCATGACTCTTACCAGCTCTCTGAGAGAGAGCTCTGAATGGTGAGCATTCCCATCCCAAAATATTATGAGAGAACTGGGGAAGGGGGTGTCTAAGGCAGCACCCTGCCAGGAGGAGGGCTCGGGGAGGCCCGGATGTGAAGCCCAGCCTCGCTCTTGGTGGGCAGCTGGGGCCCCTCCCCAGGTTCTGGCAGAACGCCCTCGAACAATTTAGCCTGAAATAGCGTAAGAACTTTCCCATTTTTTTTTCCAGGCTTTTGGATGAAATTATATTTTACAAATGACTCATTATTATATTTATAGCTTCTCTCCAAATGATTCAAATTGTGGTTTGTCGCCTCCCTGTCTCTCAACTCCCCCCAGCTCGACAGGAAGAAGTGCTGTTTACTGTATGGCCAGGTGTGGCCGTGGAGAGTGGCTCTGCCCTCCCTATAATTATGTTCGCCGAAGCCCTGACAAGCACCCCAACGCGGTTAGTCATGTGCAGCCTTTGTTCCAGCATGTTGTTGGGAGACAGTATCCGACATTAACTCAGCTTGGAATCGGCTCCTGGAGGAAGTGCCTGCGTGTGGTGGGGGGAGTAGGAGAGAGTGGGTAGCAGGAGGGGGAGGCCTGTTCTCGGGGAAGCTGTGACAGAGGGGGCCTTTGTGAGGGCAAAGGCTGGGGAAGCCGAGGCGGTGCCTCAAAGCCCCGGGTGAGAAGGCTGGGGTGCGCCAGGGCCTGCGTCCCGGGGGGCGGGGGGGGCGGTACCCCTCCCCCACCTGCCACCCCCAGCCTCCAGTGGGGAGTTGAGAGGCAGCCGGTGGCTCAGACATCCCAGGCTGCGCTAGCGTCACGTTGTTGACACTTCACGGTTTCTTATGAGGAGCCACTCTAGCTCTTTCTGGAAGGTGGGGGGGTTCTTGAGTTCCCGCCCCTTCCCAGGGAGCTCGGGCTGAGTGACTGCTCAGCTCCCCTCTCCCCGCCCACTCCCAGGAAGGTGTGGTCCTGTGGAGCCCCTCTCTCTCAAACAGGCCACCTTGGAGAGGAAGGGTGGAGAGCAGTCTGCGATGAGGCCCTATTTATTCTACTAGGTGCCCCTGGGATCAAAGTCCCCTGGTCAGCTCTGCCTGGGTACTAAGAAAAGGTGAAAGCCCACAAACTGGGAAAGAAGAACACTTTGGCATTCCTAGGGACAGTCCGAGAGCCTCACCACAGCCCTCTGCCCCTCAGGGTCCTTGGCTCTCGGGGGTGCAGACCCGCAGATGCCTCTGGCTGGCGGTGGGGTGAGGGCCCAGAGGAGGGAAGGGAAACAGGCCACGCCAGAGGGAGCCAGCTTCCCCGGAAGTCTCTGCAGACCCCTTGCTGTGCTTTAAGGGAAGAACTGGCTCCTTGACGGTACAGATTCTGCAGCTGGGCTGCAGCGGCTGCACCGGAGGCTGGCCTGCATGAGGTCGGAAGCCTGAACTTGGACGTGGCCTGAGCCTTGGGCTCTGGTGGTGTCCCCAGATTGCCCGCCCGGGTTCCTTCAGGCCTACTTCCATTTTCACTTCTTGGCACTGCCTGAGTGAGTGGGAAGGGGCCTCGGGAGGAGCTGATGTGGGAATGGGTGTGGATGAGCATAACGTAATTCTTGGTGAAATCAGTATGAAGCCTTAAGCAGATGACTTCCATCTGGGCTCAGCTGGGTCCCTGTGAAGCGCATGAGCCAGTCCTGAGGCACGGCGGGGGCCAGAGACCGGGAGTCGGGGGACCTCTCCCTTCAGAATGTTTTATGGAGGTGGGGAGGGGCCACTGAGTCTCTCCTCAAAAGGGAAGGGGAGGCTGAGAGAAGGACCAGAAGGGGCTGTATGAGGTAGGGGGGCAAAAGGAAGGGGAAAGGCCAGGTGTGGCCTTACCTGGGCCCTGGGTGACCCGAACTGCCTCCTTAGGCCTGAGGGAAAGAGAGAAGTGCTAGGGGCTCCTGGCTGGCTCAGTCGGTGGAGTGTGCAACTCTTGATCTCGGGGTTGTGGGTTCGAGCCCCATGTTGGGTGTAGAGATTACTTAAAAAAATAAAATCTAGAAAGAGGGGCGCCCGGGTGGCTCAGTTGGTTAAGCGACTGCCTTCAGCTCAGGTCATGATCCTGGAGTCCCAGGATCAAGTCCCGCATCGGGCTCCCTGCTCAGCAGGGAGCCTGCTTCTCCCTCTGACCCTCCCCCCTCTCATGTGCTCTCTGTCTCTCTCATTCTCTCTGTCTCAAATAAATAAATAAAATCTTTTTAAAAAATTAAATAAATAAATAAAATAAAATCTAGAAAGAAAGGAATGAAAGAAGGAAGGGAGGAAGGGAGGAAGGGAGGAAGGGGAGCCGCCTCTTACATCCTGTGTTGGCTGAGCCGGGGCTGGTGGGGCTAGCAGCAAGGGAAACCAGCTGGTGGTCGGACTGAGGGGCAGCCAGTTCAGCTAACTGAGGCCACCTTTGGACCACCTTCTTTATGGGGTTTGTGGTCTTGTGGCCACCCTACTCGTGGCTGGCACCTTTCCATCAGTCTTTCGACCGTCATGTCAATGTATTAGAGTGTTTTGAACATTATTAGGAGGTGCCATTTTCAAATGTGTGCTCATGGGATACACCTCTTCTCCCTGGCGTCTCTCCTCCTCCCCGCCCCAGCTATGCTCCTGCTTGGAACCCCACGCCACGCTTCCTTCAGGCAGCGCTACGGGCGTCCTGTGGGCAACGCTGGAGGCCGGCTCTGAATAAAGGCTAATCAGGAGAAAGGGGGCTTTTGTGACAGAGAGCAGCCCATGAAGGATTTGCTCCATTGTACGTTGGATGAGGATGATGATTTCAGAATGTAGACTGAGGATCAAAGTATTATTTTAGGTTTATTTGTATACCTCCTTATTTTTAGGTAGCAACTTCCTTCTTATGTTTGAGGTGTTTTTAGTCTGACAAAGTGAAATGAGAGATGATGAGATCAGCTTGCACACACTTCTCGAAGTGTCTTCACATCCATGATCTCACTCAAGGCTGGATATGGTCTCCTCCACTTTCTTTATAAGGATATTGAGATAGATTAAATAACTTGCCCAAGAGTGCACAGCTAATGAATGACTGAACTAGGTTTAGAACCAAGGTCCGAAGGCTCCTGTTCCAATGGTGACCGCTTTGTGGTTCTTCCGTTTTCCCCCAATTTGAGAAGGGAGCGTATGCCTCCAGCCAGATGGGTGCGGACAGGAGAGACGACTGACCACTGCGTCCGAGAGCAGGTGAAGGTGCTCCCCTTAGCTCCCGAGCTCTGTGACAGGTGTTCCCAGAGCAGCGGTGCTCCCAGGCAGCAGAGGGAAAAGCCCCCATTTGTTGAATTAACTACAAATCTCTTTTGGGGTCAGAGTGATTATTGCTGACATTACTTTTGCATTGTGGTAAAATATATAACCTGAAGTTTACCATTCCGTGCGCAGCTCAGGGGCAGTAAGTACATTCACATTGTGCGACCATCACCACTACCCATCTTCAAAACCTTTTTCATCTTCCCAAACTGAAACTCCATTCCCACTACACAGTCATTCCCATTCTCCCCTCTCCCTAGCCCCTGGCAACTGCTATTCTACTTTCTGTCTCTGGGAATTTGACTCCTCTGGGTTCACCATGTAAGTGGAATCTTACAGTATTTGCCCTTGTGTGTCTGCCTTATGCGGACTTATTTTTAATTGGTTCATCACTTTTAACGACAACAGAGGTGCAGGTGAGCACCGCCCCATGGCCATGGAGGAGTGAAAAAAACAAAAACAAAACCAAGAGAACAAAACGGAGAGAAAGAACAGGAGTGATTTGGGGTGGATTTCTTGACTGTCAGTGGTACCAGATGTAAGGGGGCGGTGGTGGCGGGTGGATAGGAAGAAAGTGTTACATAGGAAACAGAGTGCTGTGCTTTATCATCCAGGGGAGGGGTAGCGTCCTCCCTGGAGGTAGATGCCTCTTTTTTGAGGCTTATGTTATGATGGACCCTGATGGGGAAGCCACTCCAGTGAGAACAGTGTGGCCCTCTGACCACGCAGAAGGCAAGACAAATGGTTCTGCAGGAGAAATCCACAGGACCTCAGAATTTGGATAGAAGGGTCTGGAGGAGAAGAGAGAGGGTGGAGAAGATAGGATACCCTGGGACTTACGATAAAGCGGGAAATATTTCGAGGCGGGGGAATGGTTGATGAAGTTTTAGGAGAGTAATGTCTATTCGTGGATTCGAATGTGCTTACTGTGATCCCCCTCCACTACCCCAAACTTTGAATGAACACATGCTTCTGTGTCCATCAGCCTGTGGGTCCAGGGGCAGCTGGGGGATTAGGAAGGGAGCAAGGGGGCAGTGCCAGGAGGGAGGGAGGGACAGTGGCTGCAGGAGGTGAGATGTAGATTCAGGAGAGAGGGAAAAGCAGGGAATCTGAGCCAGAGGTCACCAGAGGAAGCACAGACCCTCTGTGAACCCCAGGCACAGAGACGGTGGTGGGGGCAGGAGACTAGGAAGATTGCGTTGGGGGGACACAATGATGGGGTCCCTATAGTTAGTGGGATGGGGCTCAAGTCATTTTCTTGAGTGTCAGGCATTCCAGGTAGGCAGCCAGAAGGGAGGCGTGGATGTGGATCTTTTCTTCTTGGGGACATAGCGGCAAGATCTAGCCAGGGCCCAGCACAGCCTGGTAATTTAGGAAGCAGGGGCTCTCTGAGGCCCCCTCAGCTCAGCTCACTGCCTCTGGGATTTCTGTATGCATGGGGAAGGTTACTGTTTTTGTTTGTTTGTTTGTTTGTTTTTTGTTTGTTTGTTTGTTTGTTTGAGTGATGGAGATGGAGCTAGAACCAAAGCCAAGCCCAGAACATGTCTTGAGCTTTCAAAACACCATTCTCTTTAAAATCATCTGAAACCCAAGAGCTGGAAGCTGGATGCTTTCTGGACCTCCTAGACACAGCAGGAGCCCAGTGAGAGGATCTGGCTGCTCCCACCCAGAGACCCCAGAGAAGCCTGGCATGGAAAGCAAGCTTCATGTTGCCGGGAATGCTTGGAGTTTTCCTGACCAGGTCCTGGGCTGAGTGTGGGCTAGGGTGGAGCCCTGCCTGGAATTAGCGACGCACCCGGAGATCTTGGGACTGGCCTGCGTGGTGGCGGTGAGGCCGACCGAGGACATTTCCCTCCAGTCCTCTCCAGTCTTGGCCCAGAGAACCAAGGCTCAGGGCTTGTCTGGCTGAACCTCGTTTTTGTCCCAGCCCAGTAACCCTTCGTCAGTGGGTCCTGGGGAAAAGGGCCTGGCTTGGCTCACCCTTGAGGAATGTTTGCCAAACGTGTTAGTTGCCACTAAAAGCTTGTAAACTAGGGTGCAGGATGCCACGGGGCCTGGGCTGGCCAGAGGATACACTCTTTAGAAGTTCCAGAAGTTCTCTGCCCGTTGGGAGGGAGGAATGTCCCTACAGAATCGGAGGCAAGCCCGTGCTGGGGCCGGGCCAGCTTTCCCTCTGGCGGGCCCCTCTGCTCTGGGGGAGCTGTGTGTTCCCTTCTCCTCTGGCAGCTTGGGAAAGACCAGAGGCCCTTTCAGGGAAAGGAGAAAGAGGAAGCGGGCTTGAAAAAAGTGGCAGTGAAAGCCTAATTCTGAGTTCAGCTGGAACCTAGGCCTGGAGTACAAATGCATTTTCTACTCAGGAGAACGTGGAGTGTTCTAAGAGGTTGTTTTGGGAACTGTAGAGCCTCAGAGCCTTGGTGTGAGGAGAATCTTAGAGACCAGCTAATATAGGCAACCCCCCCCCCCCATTTTGCTGGAAGGCTAATTTGAAACAGAATGGAATTTGGCAGGGGCTGGGATGCCTTTTTTCTTCGGAGGCCCCATTTCCCGAGTGTCCTAGACGAGCTGATTTCACCCATTCACTCCTTGCATTCCTTGGTGCATTTTAAAGAAAACTCAGAGGTCTAATCTGGCTTCTTTCAAAGTAACAGAGTTTGTGGCTTGCAGGGTGTTTTCAGTTTGGACCCATAATTTCTGTTTGTTCATCTGAAATGATCGCTTACCACAGGCTTATTGCCAGGTTTCCCTTTGCACGTTATCAGGCTGGGCTTGTGAATGGCTGAGGGAAGCCAGAAACAGGAAAACTCAGGAAAAGCCTGTACTAAGGCAGGGGCTGGTGTGGTCCAGGAGGGTCGGAAGGTCGAGGTCGTGGTCAACGGGCCTGTGGTTAAGGGTGAACATCTGAGCGGCCTCACGGGGAGCCTCACTGCTGAGAGACCTGGGATAGGCATGTGTGCAGGGCTGTGGGAGGGCTCGGGCCCACAGTGGAAGCAGATAAGGCTGCCTTAGGAAGAAGGCACCTGGGCTGGTCAGGGAGGGCTCTGGAAGCCTAGGGAAGAGCAGACCTAGATGAGGGGGCAGCCAACCTAGCAGAAAAAGAGCAAAGGGAGAGAGAGAAAGCAAGTGGCACTGAGTGAGGTGGGGCCTGAACTAAATTATAAAATTTGGGAGGGGCCCAGGAGGCTGCCAACTATGATCTCATTTTCTGGACAGGCCTTCGGGTTACTTCTTAAACCCGCCCCCCAATCACCAGAGAGTCAGCGCCTTCTGATAGAAGCAGCTCTTGATGCGTTGAGACGGACACAGCTGGACTTGGGGGCAGCGCACGCTGGGTGGGGGCTGGGGCGAGGACATACATATGCTGGTGGAGGAGAGGAAGGTCTTCCTGGGAGGTGGGGTGGGGGAGCGGACAGGGTCCGGTGGGGGGGGGGGACAGTGTCTGTC
Organism: Mirounga leonina; assembly: GCF_011800145.1. Taxonomy (NCBI): domain Eukaryota; kingdom Metazoa; phylum Chordata; class Mammalia; order Carnivora; family Phocidae; genus Mirounga; species Mirounga leonina. The sequence continues at coordinate 21,054,555 of NW_023270314.1, read as the reverse complement.
TCGCTCCCACTGTGCCCCCAGCGCCCAGCTCGGGGCCAGGCACAGAAGGCACTCACTAAATCACTGAACGAACTCATGGAGTGCTCTTCTCCTGAATCCCCACGTTACCTGAAATTTTTCTTCTTTGGGATTTAAAGACTAGTGGAGAATATTTGCCTACCTTGTGCTCTCCCCTTCGGGAAGGATCTTCTTACTGTTGGTGTGACAGAGGGCACTGAAGCACTGCTTTGGAAAGGATCTCAGCATAAAGATCCTCCATGCAGGGAGGAAGGGAGCCCGGAGGAGGGCCAGGATGACCTCTCAGGGCCCACCTGGCTCGAGGACGCGGAGGGTGGACTGAAATTCGCCCAGCTCTGCTGGCCATGGTGGAGGTCAGGGCAAGAGGCTCATCAGCAACCTCCTGAACTGTGCCGTGTTCTTCCTGCAGGTGACAGCAGGGATTATGCCCCATCCCAGCAGATGACCAATGGAGGAAAATAAAGTGGAATTTGAACCTTATCTCTGACAAGGTTTAATAAGTGGAATTGGGTATTCCAGAAGCTATGGGTTGCCTTCCTTGGACAATTTCAGAGCCCATCTTCCTGGTCATGGAAAGGGCGCTGCCCTGAGAGAGATCTTACTCCTCCTCCCAGCTCTTCTCCCCTAGAAAGCCCCCCAACCTCTCCCGGGCTTGGTTTTGGAAGTGATCATTAATTAATCCTCTCCCACTGTAAGCACTTCCTGCAAGGGCTTGTTACAGTCTTCCAGAAACAGGGATGGCTGAGATGACCTCTTAAGACCTGCCCACTCAACCGTTTGTGCATCTCAGGAGGATCTAAACATTTCCTTTTCTTCAGAAGCTGTCGGAGTGAACTCCGCGTGGGCGTGGGCTCCTTGTAGCTACACTACCCTCCTTCTAATATTTAAAAGATCTGTGCCGGTTCTTCGGGCCTCCAAATCTTGTATTTATTTTCCTTGGCTCTGTCTGAAAAGGCCACATCGTTTTTTTCCCTCCCCTGAAACCTAGGTCCTCTGGGCTAAACTCAAGCACCTCTCCGCTCTCGAAATGGCTCATTTTCATCCTGCCGTCCCTACCAGATTATTTCTTAAATCGCGCTCCCCCTCCCCCCCGCCACGTGCCGGGTGTCCCGGGACCGAGAAGCCAGGCCGTGGGGACCCCGGCTTTGCCCCCTGCGCGAGAAGTTGGGGGGAAGCCTCAGTTTGTCCACGCACACTTCGGGCGGCGGGCGGCAGGCCGAGCGGGCCCGGGGAGCGGGCCGGGGCTCCTCCCGCCCGCGCTGCCGGACGTGACCCGCCGCGCCCGGCCGAACGCCGGCCAGCCCGGGCCCCGGGCGCCCCCCAGGGCAGCGCCGCGGGCAGGAGCGCCGGGGAGGGAGGCCCCGGGCGCCCCGGGCTGCTCCCTCCCGCCGAGCCCCGCGGCCGGGCCCCTCTGGGAAGGGCTGGAGGCGACGCGGGGAGGGGGTCGGGGGAGGAGGGAGCGTTCCCGCAAATCACATGATTTTCCCGCTTATATAAATCACAGCTTGTTTTTCTCCACTGGCTGCAGACTTAAAGGTGCAGTGTCTTCTTTCTCTCTCCAGGGCCGGGTGCCTCGGGGTGCTTCTGTCGGCCCCTGAGCTGCGCTGGAGGGGGCTTCACCCCCGAGGGTGCCAGGGCTTCCGGTTTGGGGAGCCCCCCCATCCGTCACCACCCCGGGGACGTGTCGTTTTAGCTGGAAACCAGGGAGGGACCTGGAAATTCGATCACCCAATGAGCAGGCAGAGCCGGGCTGGCGAGGTCGGTCAGAGACCTCTCTGGGGACCAGCGAGCCGCTGATGCCCAGGATGCCTGTGAGCGATCTTGAGCCGAGGGGTTAAGATGAAATTGACTTGTGGGAGATCTATGTGGCCAAAATCAGGCTTCCGAGACTGATGCTTTTTATTCTCACCAGCCCTTGGCTATTTGTTTGAGGCCAACGTATGTGGGAAGAAAAAAATCAACACAGGTATTAAGCACCGACTCTCTAAGTATTAGGCACTGTAGGGAGAAACCAAGACCTATTAGTCTTTAGCTTCAAGTGCTTTATACTGTTTGGGCGGTGAGATACAGACGGGAGAGATGAAATAACACTGGTCCATTTCAATGCCTGTTCCAGGAGGTATGCAATGACTGCCCGCTGAACCGTACAGATAATGAGTCGTGCAGGCTTCCAGGGAGGGCTGGGAGAGGGCAGGAGGGAGGAGGGGGACAGCCTGTGGGGGATCTGGGGACCACAGGTGGGGCGGTGTTAGGGTGTTGTGCAGCGAGCAGTCCCTTTGGCTCAACGGAGGAACTGGAGAGTGGAGGAGTGGGGCCTGAGGCTGGAAAGCCCCGGGGGGTCAGATGCGCGCAGCCTGGAGTGCAGGGCTGTGCGGATTTGATTTGACAAAGGCGATGTGGGATCTCACGAGGGTGCAGGGCAGGTAGGTGGGGGGAGGCGTCTGGCAGCAGTGTACAGCATAATCTGGAAGCACGGAAGGAACCAGCTGGAGGCTTCTGCCGAAACCAGGCAGACACAAGGTTCACAGTGCTAGGATGTTAAGGGGAAAAGTAGAAGTGGAAAGTGAGAGGTAGGAGATATTTTGAAGAAGGAACAGAGATAATCGAGTGATTGTGTATTTGGGGAGGAGAGAAATGACCCAAAGTGACCGCGATTTTGAGCTTGGGAGGCAGGGAGAAGAGGGTTCCCCCAGGTGGAGAGGGTGTGTCATCTCGAGGGGCGGAGCTCCTTTCAGAGCCATGTTTGTAAGGACAGTGGGATCCCAACTGGGAACTGTCCAGGGGGCTGGAAATCAGGACAGAGGAACAGCACAGAGGAACTAACCCAAAGGATGAAAGCGATACTACAGATCTGAAGGGGAGCTAACAGAAAGGGAGAAAGAGAAACAGGGCCGGGGAACACCAACCTTGGGGAGGAGAAGCCGGTGGTCAGGCTGTGAAGGGAATATGCAGCGACCTGGGTGAGTAGAGGTTCTACCTGGACTTGGTTAAGTTGTTTACTCTCGGAACCTTAGTTTTCTGATCTGTAAAATGGGGATGACAACACCTGCATCGTATTCTGTTTGGATTAAAGGAAACATAGGCAGCATCTCGCTCTCAGCACGGTGCTTGGCACATGGCAAGTGCTTAAAGCAAGTGTCCTCTCCCCACTTCCTTCCCTTCTGGCCCCCTCCCTCATTTCCTTGAAGTGGCAGGCACTTGAACAGAGGATAATTCTCTCTTTAAAAATTTAACTGGCTGTTGTTGCTGTTGTTTTTCTTCTTCTTCACCCCCCTTCAGCTCCTCCTTCCCCCACCCCCCAGTCCTTGTCCTTCTCCTTATTCTGAGGCTGCCACTGCTTCTCCTTTTCCTTCTAGAGCAAACCCAGTCTCGCTTGCATGACTAATTATTTGAACCGGATATACCCTCCATTAATAAAGGAAGGAAATAATAAATTTTCCTAAGGGCCTCTTAGCTGAAGATGACTATTACCTCATTTGCTCTTTCCAGCAGCCTGCAAGGTTCAGGAGGGTAGGTATTATGAGGTCCTTCCCCACACCTATAGCTGAAGAAATAGAAGAACGGTTGTAAAAAGTTTTGTTGTTATGTTAGAGGACCACCTGTCTACCAGTACGGTGCAGGTCAAAGATTTCCAAACTTTTATTTTTAGCCTCCTCTTTTTGGAAATAAATTTTACCTGGCAGTCAAATAAAATAGATTAAAAAAACCAGAGTTCTGGCTTCAGTGCAGTGGGGAGGTTCTGAGGGTCCATCGCTTGGCTCTGCTCCCATCCTGCCCCCCCCTCCCGGCCCTGGGGCCAGTCTGGGAAATGGGACTTTGGGTTGCCCCAGAAGCACTCAGAGCCTCTTTCTCTACACTCAGCTTCTTTCTCTTCCTTTTTAGCTGCAAACTTCCTGACTTCAGAGGCCAGGCTGGAGCCCAAGAAGGCTTTGCGGACCCGTGGCTGTGCTCCTCGTGTGAGCCAAGTGTAGTCCCTGGCGGTGACGCCCGCAGCTCGGCTCTGCCCGCGTTCCGGCGGCGGGGGGTGCGGACCAGCTGAGCAGGACTAGCGCGGTTCCAAGGCCAGATTGCCGTCTCTGGTCAGACCCCAGCAGCAGCGCCCCATGTCGCCAGGGCTCGCGAACCACCTCGGCTGGGGTGTGCTGGCCTGCTCTGCTCCTGTGCTTCGGGTCTTTATTCCGCTTTGAATGGGTTTCTTGAAAAACACACTCTTTGACGTAAAAAAAAAAAAAAACCAAACAGTTTATGGTCTTTAGAATGTTGATTTGAAATAAAGCGAATATTGGTGACATGCTCTGCAGATAGTTACATAAAGCTGTGAAAGAGCCACAAATAATTTACTCTAACTGCAGCACTAATTATTGTCCTGTACAAAGCAGCCGCTGCTAGGAGTCGTTTCTTTGAGTGGTATCAATTCCCCAGGAGATAAGCATTATAAAAATGATTAAAAGAATTTCATATGATTTTTGTCATTTAAATAAAATCTCAATAAACCAGCATCTAATCTTATACTGTTGTTTATTTTTTCCACCGCTTTATCTATTTATTCGCATTATAAGGGTAATACACACTAATGGTAAAAATAGAAATGCAAATCATTCTGAAGGGTGTAAAATGAAAGGTAGAAGTCCCCTCTCATTATCCATTCTTATTCCCCTGAGTAGATTGAAGTTAATGGTTTCTTGTGACCCAGAAATTTTTTGTTATACATATGGGGGTGTGTGTGTACAGCCAATCTAATATTTTTCCACAAATGGTCTAGTCCTACAATTTTTTCCCACTTAAATATGTATCTTGACATACAGGCCTGTCTCATTCTTTTTAATGATTGTCTAGCTCTGGTGTTTCATTGAATACTGTATATAATATTCCCATATTGTGTTGCTTCCCTCCCCCCCTTATAAGCTGCTACAAAAAGCATCTTTGTATATATTGTTGCAAGCTTGTGCATATGCTAATACATATGTAAGATAAATTCCTAGCAGTGGAATTAAGTGAAAGTATATATACATTAAATTTAAAAAATTTTTATTTTGTACTACTTGAAACATATACAAAGAAAAAGACATAAAGAATAAAAAGAGCTTAAAAAACAGCTTTGCCAACACAGGTAAATGCCCCTTTGTACAGCCCTGCTTGTCATCCCTCCCATTCCACCTAAAGGATGCCAGGATTCTGAATTGGTATTTATTATTTTCATGCAATGATTTGAATATTTTTACCTTGTACATTAAGGGTACTTTGCTGTATGTATTCTTCTGAGACTTGCATCTTTTCCTCATTATTATATTTCTGACATTCTTCCATCTTGATACCATTTTTGAGTTAATTTCTTTTCAGTATCAAATAACTTCATATATATGAATATATGTATCCATTTTCTGGTTAGTGGACATTAAGGTTGATACTTATGTATCCATTTTCTGGTTAGTGGACATTAAGGTTGAATCAATTTTTTCTGCTACAAACAATGCTGCCATGAACATTTTTTTAGGAATTTATTTTTAAGTAATCTCTACACCCAACATGGGGCTCAAACTTACAACCCCGAGATAAAGAGTCCCATGCTCTACCCACTGAGCTAGCTGGGAGCCCCTACTATGAATATTCCTGTGTATATCTCTCTGTTGTCAGTATGTGGGGACTTCTCTAGGGTATTTATTTGCCTAGGAGGGAGTGGCTGTTTCTTGGAATAGGAGAATCTTTGATGATTTTAGAAGTTGTTCTTCAAAGTGGTTTTACACTCTTAAACCTGCCTTTAGTTACTCCACATGCTCACCAACACTTGGTATTGTCCAACCTTTTAATTTTTGTGTATTTGATAGACGTGAACTTGTGGTTTTCATTTACATTTCTCTGGTTACTAGTGAAATTGGGCATCTTTTCATATATTTTGTGGCTATGCATATTTCCTCTTATGTAAATTGCTTTTGCCCATTTTTTTTTTTTTTTGTCGGAGTGTTTGTCCTTTCCTTGTTGACTTACAGAATTTCATTATATGTTGTGCTTACTGGTCTGAGTTAAATAATATCTTTTTCCCAGTATGTGATTGTCTTTTCACTTTTTTTTTCAAAGATCCTCCCCTTTTTTTAGTAGGCTCCATACAAAGCATGGAGCCCAACTCGGGGGCCTGAACCCACCAGATTGAGGCCTGAGCTGAAATCAAGAGTCAGATGCTTAACCGACTGAGCCACCCAGGTGCCTCTCAAAGAGCCCATATTTAAAAAAAGATTTTATTTATTTGAAAGAGAGAGAGAGAGTTGTGTGCATGAGGTGGTAAGGGGTAGAGGGAGAAGTAGACTCCCCACTGAGCAGGGAGCCTGATGTGGGACTCAATCCCTGGGACCATGACCTGAGCCAAAGGCAGACTTTTAACCAACTGAGCCACCCAGGTGTCCCTCAAAGACCCCATTTTTAAGTAATCTCCACACCCATCGTGGGGCTTGAACTCACAACCCTGAGATCAAGAGTCCCATGCTTTACTGGCTGAGCCAGCCAGGTGCCCTGATTGTTTTTTCACTTTTTAAATGGATGACTTTTGATGAACAGAAGTTGACTTAATGTAGTTGAATTTTGTATTCCAATTTTCAATATTGTTAATTGCCCAGTTTATCCTTCTGTCAGTAGAGTACACGATTACCTGCCTGTTTCTCTCACTTCTGCCAACACTGGGTATTATTGATTTTAGTTTTTGTTAATCTGATAGGTGAAAATGGTGTCTGGTTGTTTTGATTTGTCTTAATTATGAGTAAGCCTGAGCATAATTTCACAGGGGTACTGGCCTTTTGCATTCTTTTGCTGGTTTTATTCTTCATTTTTCTATTGGGTAGTTCACTTTTTCTTAATTGATTTTCCTGATCAGTTTGTAGGAGTTTCTGAACGTTAAAGAAATTTGCCTCTGTTCCGCCAAGTATGTGGCTGTATGCTGTATGTGTACCCCTTAACTGCAGCCCGTTGATGACGGAATTGGGGAACCTTGGCCTGTATAACACATTTACCCTCTTCGGCCTTTGAACACTTGGTCATATTGAGCAACAAAGTAAAAAGCTGTGTTTGGAGACTCTGTGGGGGTGGCAGGGAGGGAACCAGTGCGGTTCTGTGTTAAGTAGGGAGGACTGAGGTAGAGAGAGAGAGAGAGAGAGTGTGTGTGTGTGTGTGCCTGTGGGTGTCCATCTGATGGGGAAGCGTAATAAATATGGAGACCAGAGAGGAAGTTTGAGTTGTGCCCCGGGCAGTTGTGGTGTGGCCTATAATCTTGTTTCTCAAGTTGAACGTTGCTAATGCCTGGATGAGTAAGTCCAAGATATCTTGGGTAGTATGGCTCCTCTGGGCTGGTGGGGAAAGTAGGGGAATTGAATAGTTCTGAGGGTCTAACATGAGCCAGGCACCATCCCAGGTAAGCATTGTTAGGTGGGGAAGAGGAAGCTTTGGAAAGCTACCCCGGTCCAGGTCACATGGCTGTAATCGGCCAAGCTGGAACCCAGCTCGGGACCAGCTCACTCCCCATTCCAGCTCTGAACTATACTGATGGTTCTACTGTGATTAGGCTCAATTAGGAGAGGGCTTGGTAAAGAGATTTGTCAGAATTTTCTAACAAGAGAGTAAAATTAGGACATATTTTAAATAGATTGCCATCTCAACAGTGAAATGTCACATTTCTGTGTTTTAATGCTAGTAATTGGCTTAAGTAGTCCTTCCAGGAGAACACAGGTAAATGAACAGTAATTATAATTGGACTCTACTGAAAAAGAGCAATAGTCTTAATAGTCCTGTTCACTCCTAAAAGAATGTTCAACATAGAAACCAGCCAAGATTCTATTTTCCCCACTCTTGTGTTTGGTAGAATTTGGATGACACTAAACTTTCTCTTCACTCATTTTTTCATTCAACAACTATTCACTAAATGCCTACTTTGTGCCATTTTGCTAAAAGCTGAGAGTGAACAAAATAGACCCAGGTCTTGTCCTCATGGAGCTGAAGGTCTAGTGGAGAGGTTAAAAAAAAAAAAAAAAAGTGAAAAACCCCCCACAAATGAAATACCAACTGTCCCAAGTACTATGGAGGACATATACAAGTAATGTGACCGAGTAATATGGGGAGTGACTTTAGATGGGGGGAGTCAGTGAATGTCACATACACTTGGTGGATGATTGGGCACCCACACATATTTTTTGGTTAAAAACACCTCCTATAATCAGCCTCCTTACAAATTTTTAAAAGATTTATTTATTTATTTTAGAGAGGGAGGGAGAGACAAAGAGAGAGGGGGAAGGGCTGAGGGAAAAGAAATCTCAAGCAGATTCTGTGCTGAGTATGGAGTCCATTGTGGGGCTTGATTTCAGGACCCTGCGATCATGCCCTGAGTCGAAATCAAGAGTCAGACACTCAACCAACTGAGCCACCCAGGTGCCCCCAAACAGTTTTCTTTTAGCACAGGAGAAACAGCACCAGTGGATGAAGAAGAAAAGCAGGGCATGGAATGATCTCTTCTGGGGGCTACAAAATTAAAACAAGGATGAAGTTCCCTGGACAGCCTCTCCTGCTCAGTTCTTCTGAATGAAAGTACCACATGGCCCTAATGCAGTCTTTTATACTGTCTGGGTGTGAATCATGATTTTTTTTTTTTAAGATTTTATTTATTTCAGAGAGAGAGCAAGCAAGAGAGAGTGAGCAGGAGAGAGCAGGAGCCGTGGTGGGGAGGAGCAGACCCTCTGCGGAGCAGGGAGCCCGATGAGGGACTCGATCCCATCCCAGGACCGTGGGATCATGACCTGAGCTGAAGGCAGACGCTTAACTGACTGAGTCACTCAGGTGCCCCGGAATCATGATTTTTGATGGAAATTTCCTACTTGGGGTAAATAACTACCACCCATCTTTAATGGCAGGGCCTGAAAGCATTCCTGGAGAATATAAAATCCAGAGGTCTGTCCAGAACCAATATGAAAAATCCTTCTCCTGAATTTGCTGCCCTTCAAGATAAAGCAGCTTCCTCCAAGCAGGTTCAGAGGGTTTGCTTTCTGCATCCCACCTGCGACTCCCAACCCACGTGCCCATCCACCAAGGGCCGGGGAGCAGGCCACAGCTTAAGTGTTTTCTTGGCCCAGCAAACCTGTCTCCTGCAGGGACTGTCTTCATTCACAAGACTTTCATTTGGTTGTTTGAGCCATGATGACAGTGCCAGGCTTTCAAGAATATACTTTGATGATCATGATTAGGATTCACCACCCATCTATCTCCCAGGACATTTTGGGGGGACTTTTAGTTAGTTTGTCTTGCTTTTAATTATATTATTTTCTTAACAAAACACCATTAACACACCTAAAAAAATTAATAATAATTCTTTGGATTCACCTAAATCCTCAATCCACCATCAAATTGCTGGTTCTTTTATTTGGGTTTGAAGAGGACCTCTCTTTCTAACCATTAAAAAAAAAAAAATCTTAGTCGTTCTCTTTTCTCCTCTAGTCCCTCTTGCTAAGCAAAGTAACTTATAGCTCTAGACAATTTCCAGGTTTTGGGCTAGTCACCCGTGGGTGAGATTTTACTTTTCAGGAAGAGGGAATAAAGGAAAACTGATCCAATTTAAAGTGCGCCTGATAGAAATTAAATCTTTGCCTCCATTAAACTGGTGTTTGGGGTCCATCTGGTGGCCAGAAGGTTTTAACACAAATCGGGTCTTCTTGTTGCCCCCTTGTGGCCAGAAGTGGTATGACACCATAGGTATCTTTTCCCCTGCTTTAAGATTACAGAAATAAAGATCAATCAGGAAGGAAGTGAGTTAACAGTTAGTTTACTTAACACCCATAAGGCAGATAGGGCTCAAAGATAAACTAGTAGAATACTGGCACTGGCATGGTATCTGTGGTTGCTGCCTGCTGCCCTCAGAAAATCCAAATTTACAATTTTGTGTGAAATGGGGTGTGAATATATGACATATTCTCAATTACTAATTTTTGATCTTTAGCCTGTGCCAGAATCACAGAATTTTAAAGCTGGAAATGTTTTAGATATTAATCAGCAAAATTTTATTGTGTTTTTCCTATTAGCCTCTATACTAGTGCTGTTAGGGACCGAAGATGAACTGGGTATGTATAAGCCTTGTCCTTAAAGGGTTAAAAGTGTAATGGTAAAGGCAGATAAACAAGTAAATGCCATGTAGTGTGCAATAACAGTGGAGGAGCATGCATGCTGTGAGGACAGAGATGCAGAATGGCCACCTCTACTTGGAAGTCCATGAGGGCTTGAAAGACAGGAGGTAGCATCTCATCTGTGTCTTGCAGAATAGGGAGCTTTACAGGTAGGCTGGGGGAGGGTGGAGATAGAAGAGGGAGGCCCAGGCAGTTGAAAAGCTCATTCAAGAAGGTGGGATTGCATTGGGTGTCCAGTACTGCAAATATGGTTGTAGCATATGGTGTGAGGTGCACAGTAGTTGCTCCATAAATCCTTGAATGAATGAATGAATGAATGATGATGATGATGGTGGTGGTGGGAGTGGTGAGAGAGGAGGGTGAAGAGCTTAGGTGGTGGGCAGGTCATAACACTAAGGAGTGTGAATGTTATGCTGTAAGAGCTGAAGGAGGGTGAGCTGGAGGGCCACTGAAGGTTTTAAGCAGCAGAGTTACAAGATCAGATTTATGTTTTTAAAATACTTTGGGTAGCAGTAAGAAGGAGGCAGAGAACTAATTAGCAGGCTACTATAATAATTCAGTGAACAGTGACGAATGCCTAAGACAATAGAAATGGGAACATTGAGGAAGGAATGGGTTTGAGTACTACTTAGTATTTTTTTTTATTTTTTCCAGTTCTATTGCAATATAATTGACATATAACTTACATTAGTTTAAGGTGTATAACATAATGATTTGATATATGTAGATGCTATGAAATGATGACCACAATAAGTCTAGTTAACATTCATCACCTCCCACAGTACAATTTTTTTTTTGTCTTGTGTTGAGAACTTTTTTCTTTTTTTTTTTTTTAAAGATTTTATTTATTTATTTGAGAGAGAGAATGAGATAGAGAGAGAGAGAGCATGAGAGGGGGAAGGGTCAGAGGGAGAAGCAGACTCCCTGCTGAGCAGGGAGCCGGACACGGGACTCGATCCTGGGACTGCAGGATCATGACCTGAGCCAAAGGCAGTCGCTTAACCAACTGAGCCACCCAGGCGCCCTGTCTTGTGTTAAGAACTTTTAAGAGCTACTCTCTTAGCCACTTTCAAATATATAACACAGTATTGTTAACTACGATCATGCTGTATGTTACATTCCCAGAACTTATTTATCTTATTACTGGAAATTTGTACCTTTGGATCACCTTCGCCTAATTCCCCCACGCCTCATTCCCCCACCTCTGGCAAACACCAATCTGATCTTTGTTTTTATGAGTTTGGTATTTTTTTAGATTCCACATATAAGTGAGATTACACGGTATTTGTCTTTCTCTGTCTTATTTCACTTGTATAATGCCTTCAGGGTCCACCCATGGTGTTGCAAATAACAGGATTTTCTTGTTTTTGTGGCTACATAATATTCCACTGTGTGTGTGTGTGTACATGCATGTGTGTTTGTATGTGTATCACAATTTCTTTATCCATTCATCCATCCATCCACAATACTTAGGTTGTTTCCATGACTTGGCTATTGTGAATAATGCTGCAATGAACATGGGGGTGCAAATATTTCTTTGAGATCGTGATTTTGTTTCCTTCAGATATATACCCACAAGTGGACTTGCTGGATCACATAGTAGTTCTATTTTTAATTTTTTGGGGAACTTCCATACTGTTTTCCACAGTGGATGCACCACTTTACATTCTCACCAGCAGTGCACAAGTGTTCCCTTTACTCAACATCCTCAACACTTGTTCTTGTATTTTTGATGATAGCCTTTCTAACAGGTGTGAGGTGATATCTCATTGTGGTTTTGATTTGTATTTTCCTGATGATGAGTGCTATTGAGCATCTTTTCTTGTACTTGTTGGCCATTCATATATCTTCCCTGGAAAAATGTCTATTCAGTTTCTCTGCCCATATTTTAATAAAAAAATTATTTTGCTACTCAGTCGTATGAACTCTTTATATATTTTGGGTATCGACCCCTTATTAGATATATATGGTTTGCAAATATTTTCTCTCCTTCCATGGGATGCCTTTTTATTTTGTTGATGGCTTCCTTTGCAGAAGTTTTTCATTTGATGTGATCCCATTTGGATTATTTTTGCTTTTGTTGTCCTTCCTTTTATTGTCAAATCAAAAGAAATCATTGCCGAAACTGATGTCAAGGAGTGTACCCTCTATGCTTTTTTTCAGGAGTTTTGTAGCTTCAGGTTTTACACTTGTTTTAAGTCCATTTTGAATTGATTTTTGTGTATGGTGTAAGAAAGTGGTCCAGTTTCATTCTTTGGCATGTGACCATCCAGTTTTCCCAACACCATTTATTGAAAATCCTTTCCCCATTGTATATTCTTGGTTCTTTTGTCATAAATTACTTGACCTTGTGTGCATGAGTTTCTTTCTGGATTCTCTAGTCTATCCCATTGATCTATGTGTCTGCTTTTTTGCCAATACCATACTGTTTTGGTTACTAGGTACTTTGTACTATGGCTTGAAACCAGGAAGTATGATACCTTCAGGTTTGTTCTTCTTTTTCAAGATTGCTTTGGCCATTCAGGGTCTTTTGTGGTTCCATACAAATTTTAGTGTTTTTTTCTAATTCTGTGAAAAAGGCCATCAGAATTTTGATAGAGATTGCATTGAATCTGTAGATTGCTTTGGGTAGTACAGACATTTTAACAATATTCTTCCAATCCATAAGCATGAAATAGCTTTCCATTTATTTGTTTCTTCTTTAATTTCTTTCGTTGGTGTCTTATAGTTTTCAGCATTCAGACCTTTCATCTTTTTGGTTAAACTTATATATAGGTATTTTATTCTTTTTGGTGCAATTATAAATGGCATTCTTTTCTTAATTTCTCTTTCTTATAGTTTGTTATTAGTGAATAGAAACACAACTGATTTTTGTATATTGATTTTGTATTCTGCAACTTTATTGAATTTGTTTATTAGTTCTAACAGGTTTTTCTGGAGTCTTTAGGGTTTTCTATATAGAATATCATCATGTCACCCTCAAATAGAGATTAATTTTACTTTTTCCTTTCCGATTTGGATGACTTTTATTTCTTTTTCTTTCCTAATTGCTTAGCTAGGACTACCAGTACTATGTTGAATAAAAGTGGCAAGAGGGGCATCTTTGTCTTGTTTCTGATCTTGGGGAAGAGGTTTCACCTTTTCACCATTGAGTATAATGTTAGCTGTGGGCTTCGCATAGGTAGCCTTTATTATGTTGAAGTTCATGACCTCTATACCCACTTGGTTAAGAGTTTTTATCATGAATAAAACTTTTATTTGAATTTTTTCAAATGCTTTTTCTGGATCTATTGGGATGATCATATGATTTTTATCCTTCATTTTTTAATATGGTATATCACATTGATTAACAGATGTTGAACCATTCTCGCCTCCCTGGAATAAATCCCACTTGATCATGGGGTGGGGGTTAAGAATGAAGAGTGGGTTGAGACCTGGGGATGCCATTAGGAACTGTGATGAGGTGAGCAGAGGCAGAACCAGGTTTTGTGGGGCTGAAGTGTTTACAATTTGGGGGTCCTTTAAGAAAAAAGCATGCAAAATTATCTAAAAAATTGCCCATTTAGATACCTATTTGGGATGAGAAAATAAATCACAACCAACTCTTGATGCTTTGGAGATTCAGAATGCTTTCTTCTGATATATTTTTAGGCAATTTTCCAGAATTTCACACACAAATCCTTTCTGATTGGAACCTGGCTTCGCCTCCCCCCCTCCAAGATACCTCTACAACTTCTAGCAACTCCCAGAGGCCTGCAAGCGATGGTCCAGAGCCTGCAGCTTTGTTAGCCTCCCTGTGAATCACCTTTGGAGGTGACTAGGGTGTGGGGTGAGTGATGTGGTACAGATCAGAGTTGAGATATAAGGTTTGGAAGAAGGATTCTACACATTACCTGAGGATAAAAACTGAAGGGAGTGGGGGCAGAGTGTGGGGAGAAATGATGTTTTATTTTTCAGATCTTGTAAAAAAAAAAAAAAGCCCCACATCAAAACTGCCGTGTTAAAGTGTGATGTCCCCCTTTCCACTATGGTGAGCTCTAGTAGATGAGTAGGTGTTGTGCCGAAGAGGCCCCACCATCTTGTCTCCAGGGTCATGGAGATGGTTTAATGAAAGGGATACCTGAAAACTCTGAGTTTTGAAAATGAAACAGTCTATTAGCAACAGTTTTACTCTTTTAATTTTCTTTATTGCAAACACATAGAAGAAATAGTCGTTTGTGTACCTGAGGGAGAGAGAGAGAGACAGAGGGAGAGGGAGAGAGAAGAACAGAGAGGGAGCTTGTAAGCAAGCCAGGGTTCATTATCTGAATAACTTTTTTTTCCATAACTTTCTAGATTGGCTGCTAAATCTTGTTTTAAACTAAATATAAAAAAAATCACCTACACTGATGAAGACAATTATTCTAAAAACAGTTTTACATTTGGTTATTTCTCTAAAAGACAAGGATGCTATGAGGAAATATCTAGGGCAGATTGCCTTTACAAAGGGGACAGTTGAAGGTGGTTTAGGTCTAAAAAGCCTAACCTTTTCCTCTGTCGTGTAACCTCCTTCCCTGCGTGTCTGTACGTTTAATGATAGACTGATACTCTCTTAAGAGACCTGTGAGCTGGCTGGCGCTGAAGGTCTGGCACAAAAGGTGAACCTCTTAGAAGGGAGAGGGATGAATGATAGTCTTCATGATAAAACCTAGTGAATGGAGTTGATTGATGATGTTAAGAAAACAGAAGACATGTGTGAGCAGACGAATTTAGTAAGCCTTGGACACCGCTTACTTGCAATTCACAGAAATGTAGTAACACATTTTCTATAAGTTTTAATAAATTTTGCAAATATATCTAATGTTATTAGAGATGGGTTATTGCCTATCAGACTTTAGCAATTTAGAGTGACTTATTTTATTAGATCTCTTCCAGATGGTAACTGTGTGACTTAATTTTTTTTTTAAAAAGGACAAAAGGTAGAGAGATGGAGATCACAGTCTGGCCCGAGTAGAAGTGGGGTGCTGCTGGGGCCCAAGTGCATTGAGTGTTTAAGTCGGGGGTGTGGGTGGCACTTCACTGATGAGTAACAAAAGGAAAACCGAGGAAGCTGTTGGGGACAAATATGGCCTCCCACACTTTTTGCTGAGGGACACCTTGCACAGGAGCTAGTCACCAGCCTCACCTTCTCTATGCTCAGAATAGAGTAAGATGCACAGATGTGGGTGGAAAAGTGGTAGGTAGGATAGTGGCCACCTAATCCCTGACATCTGTGAGTATGTTAAATCATATAGTGAAAAAAGACTTTGCAGAGGGAATTAAAGTTATGAACATTAACATAGGGAGATTATCCTGGATTATCCAGACGGGTTTAATGTAATCACATCGTAATCACATGAACCTCTAAATGTGGAAGAGAGAGGCAGGAAAATGAGTCAGAGAGATGTGAATGAAGAAGAGGCGGGGAGACTTGAAGCTTGAGAGGGACTCAAACCTTGGCTTTGAAGACACAGGAAGGGGGCCAAGAGCCAAGGAATGTGGGCGGCCTCTAGAAGCGGGGAGCAGCACTCGGATGGCAGCCAGCAAGGACGTGGGGACCTGAGTTCTACAACCGCAAGAAACAGAATTCTTCCAACAGCCTGAATGAGCAAGGAAACAAGTTGCCTCCTAAGCCCTCAGAAGGGGATGCATCCCTGCCCACACATTGGTGAGACCGTGTCAGACTTCTGACCCACAGAGCTGTAAGATAATACATGAGTTTTAAGTTCATTAAGTTTATGGTCCATCTGTTACTGCCGCATTAGGAAGCTAATACAGCAGGTAGGGCACTACTTAATTTCTTATGTCTGTGGTCCTTTACTTTTTGGCAGTCATAGACCCCTTTGAGAACCTGATGAGAGCTACAGATCTTCTCTCTAGAACAATTAATATACACACAAAACTGAATACAATTTCAAGTGGTTCATGGATGCCCCAAAGCACATCTTATGGACCCAGGTGAAAACCCTTTGCAGATGATAATGTTCACAGGAGACGAGCAGGGCAAAAAGAGGCTTCCTAGGGATAGCTTCGTCATCTCCCACCAAAGGCTATCCCAGAACCTGGGGGAGCACTTAGCTGGATTGCACTGAGCTAATTCAGTTTTAATGAATGAATTTCCTAGATAGCAAAGCTGAATGAATCATCTCAGCCTGATCTTTTACTGATGGGCTCCTTGAAATGAGGCCACACTATTGAGTATGACAGTCAGTCTTCACCAGATAGCTAGTGATATTGAGTGATTTGAGGATCACTCCAAAAAATTAAAATGTGAAAGTCACTAAGAATGGGTATTGATTTTACTCCCCAGAGAATATGCACAGGAAAAAAAATCCCCATATTCCTTAGTAAATTAAACTTACTATAAGTTAGTGACATTATTAATGTTATGTAGGCTTCTCATTTGTTTAGAGCAGTCCTGCCTGTCCGATGGAAATCTAATGGGAACCACTTAGGAAATTCCAATAGCCACATCAAAAAAGGTAAAAAGAAAAGGTGAAATTAAGTTTAATAATATATTTTATATAATCTATCTAAAATACTATTTCAACATGTAATCAATATAAAAATGCCGATGACATATATTCCATTTTTTTCTTTTTTTGTCAAATTAAGTCTTAGAAATCTAGTGTGGAGAGTACACTTATAGCACAACCTGGGACTAGTCACATTTCAAGTTCTTAGTGGCCACACATGACTAGTGTGAGCACAGGAATGATTGTCACTTGCTCTTCCCTTTGATCTATACACAGTGACACCGCCGGCAATAATATGGGAAGAAAAAGAAAATCTAAAGATTATTTTTTTTAGATTTTCATTTATCTGGTTGACCCAAAGAAATTGTATGTGACCTTCTTTGTACATAATAGGCCTTTAATATACATGACTATTTTTTCCCATTAAAAATAGAATTTCAGTATTGGAAAAGACTTCTCTAAAATCATTTACTTTTTTTTTTAAAGATTTTATTTATTTGACAGAGAGAGGACAAGCAGAGGGAGAGAGAGGGAGAAGCAGGTTCCCTGCTGAGCAAGGAGCCCGATGTGGGACTCGATCCCAGGAGCCTGGGACCATGACCTGAGCTGAAGGCAGACGCTTAACCGACTGAGCCACCCAGGCGTCCAAATCATTTACTTTTTAAAGTGAGGAAGCGGGATGCCTGGGTGGCTCAGTCAAGCGTCTGCCTTCAGCTCAGGTCATGATCCCAGGTCCTGGGATCGAGCCCACATCGGGCTCCCTGCTCTGCGGGAGGCCTGCTTCTCCCTCTCCCACTCCCCCTGCTTGTGTTCCCTCTCTCACTGTCAAATAAAAAGATAAAATCTTTAAAAAAATAAAAAATAAAGTGAGGAAGCACAGGTTAGAAGATGGAAAGAAAACAAAGAATACAGACGCCTTTCTGGCCTTCCTTACATGGGGTTTTATGTACTAGTTAGTATTTATTGAGCTACTAATGTGTCAGACACTAAAACCATCATTATTAATCCTACAACAACTTTACAAAGTAGATCTTATTTTCCGCATTTACAGATGAGGAAATAGAGACCTAGAAGTCTCATAATAATGTGTCCGAGGTCAGAAAGCTCATTACTACAGAGCCAAGAGGCAAAACTACCCTTTTTTAGTCCAAAGCCCTTGCGGTTTCTAATAGGCCACGCAGCCTCTGTCAGGCTGGCAGGGAGAGGACCACGAAGTGCTCGCGGATGAAGGGAAGGAGGGGTGAAGGGTAAGAGAAAGAGCAGAGGAAAGACAGTGGAGGTACGGCATAAGTGGGGAAACACGGTCAGATGAAGTGTTGGAATCTTCCACCCGCCATAGGTCAGTGGCTTGGAGGCCTGTCCTTGACAGCCAGCCAGGCGAGTGGGCTTTGAGGAGGCGCAAGACGAAGACATTGGTGAGCTGCCTGACTCCTTTAAAGACCAGCGTTGTGGCTGGTTACACAATCTTTGTCCACTGACAGATGTGCTTTTTCCTGCCTGGGACTCTGAGGATGGTAAGAACAAAGTGAGGGCTAAGGGCATGTGCCCTCTATTCACGCAACGTCCTTGAGCCTCGCGATTTGCAGCATGCACTTGGTCTGACCCAAGAAACATCTGGTATCTGCTGTCTTCTTTGTGCATACGTCTCTTGCTGATGTTTAGTTTCACACTCATAGTTTAACCTTTCCTTGTTTCTTTGTGCTAAAGCTTCCCAAAGCAGAAAATTATTTTCTTATAGGATGAAAACACGTGAATGACACGAAGATACACTCTGCAGGGAAGATGAGCACCACACCAGTCTTTGAGACAATGATAAGGACAGAGGTGTGTGGGCACGGGTTTGGCTATCCTCAGGGCATAATATTCTGCTGTGGCCTGCTGCTGGGTGACAACCAGACCAGCTGCAGGTTTTAGGCATGCACCATGCTTTTTTCAGGTTCCACCAAACACATTGTTCCAAAGCATAGCTGCCAAAAAAAGGGGGGAGGGCAGCAAAGTCCAAATAGAAAATCCACATAATGAAACCCATAAATGTAAGGGGTGCTTATAGTTCTATGGACTTCCACCTACAATTCTTTTGGGAAAAGCATCAATTTCAGGATATATATGGTGGTTATGATGCAATTATTTTTTATTAAAGATTTTATTTGTTCATTTGACATAGAGAGAGCAAGCACAAGCAGGGGGAACAGCAGAGGGAGAGGGAAAGGGAGAGGCAGGCTCCCCGCTGAGGAAGGAGCCCGATGCAGGACTCGATCCTGGCTCATGACCTGAGCTAAAGGCAGATGCTTAACCAACTGAGCCACCCAGGTGCCCCTATGATTGTATTTTTTAAAAAAATGAGTATCACCAGTGGTTTAAAAACCACTGTGAATTCTGTTGGTTAGGCAGTGGAAAAACAGGCATTCTCATCTATTGCTGGGATGAATGCAAAATGATATAATCTCTGTAGAAGGGACTTTGGCAATATCTAAGAAAACTGCCTATAAATTTACCATTTGACCAAATTCTGCAGGAACTTATCCTGAAGAAACATCTCCAACAATACAAAACTATACATGCGGATTATATATGGCAGTATATTTGTAATTGCAAAATGTAGGAGATAATCTAAATATGTATACAAAGGAGACACACCAAATACCCATAATAGAGTAATACACACATAATAAAGTACTAGGCAGCTTTTATGGAGTGATTTTCAGGATTTACTGCTCAAAGAAAAAAGCAAAGAGCAGAAGAGTATATAGTATGTTACCTTTTGGGTAAGAAATAAGGGGAAATAATATACATGTATCTGCTCATTTTTTACAAAAATATACCCTGGAAGAATAAACCAAAAACTAATTAAATTTGCCTACAGGAGAGAGGGGACAAAATGGAAGGGATGCAGGAGAGAATGACGAGAAGGAAGGCTCTTTATGGTAGAATGCCAAGTAATAAACATAGGAGGAATGATAAGAGTTAGAAAATCACCATTTATGCATTTAGCATACTAATAATCTAGACAAGAATCATCAGTGGGTGCTAAAAGTTTGTTGTAGAAAATTTACTGCGGAACAGCATATTTATATGGTCTCAAAGTATATGTCTACAGTTATTTATTAAATAGAAACAGAAAAACAAGACAAATCTAGCTGAAACCACTTCCTCTGAGAGATCAAGATTGAAAACATCATCACAAATGATACAAGTTGAGGCGTCTCTTGAAGTGATGGACATAGATTGCTTGTGTAGTGTTTCTGCCCCAAATGTATAATCTGAATTGACTCCTGAAGAAGCGATGGGAACAAAACAGTGGTCCTGTACTCTTCAAAAATGTTGCTGTCATGAAAGATAAAGAAAGGTTGAGGAATGGATTAAAAGAGACTAAAGAGCTATGATAATGATGTTATAAAAACCAAACAAACAGGGGCGCCTAGGTGGCTCAGTCGGTTAAGCATCCAACTCGATTTCAGCTCAGGTCCTGTTCTCAGGGTCATGAGTTCGAGCTCTGCATCGGGCTCCATGCTAGGCATGGAGCCTACTTAAAAAAAAAAAAAGGAAAAAACCCCACACAAAGATGTTATTAAAAAACAAACAAAAAAATAAAGAAAAGAAAAAAGAAAAGGGACATGATAACTACATGAAGTATGTGGTTCTGGAATGGGAAAAAAGATTTCTCTAGAGAATAATACTGCAAGGCGCCTGGGTGGCTCATTTGGTTAAACGACTGCCTTCGGCTCAGGCTGGAGTCCCGGGATGGAGTCCCACATCGGGCTCCCTGCTCAGCAGGGGGTCTGCTTCTCCCTCTGACCCTCTTCCCTCTCGTGCTCTTTGTCTCTCATTCTCTCTCTCAAATAAATAAATAAAATCTTTTAAAAAAAAAGAATAGTATTGCAAAAATTAGCAAAATTTGAGTATGGATGGCATATTAGATAATAACATTGTCTACATATGAAATTTTCTGATTTTTATAATTGCTTTGTGTTTGGGTAAGAGAATGCCATTGTTCTTTTTTTTTTTCCTTTTCTTTTCCTTTTTTTAAAAGTAGGCTCCACACCCAGCATGGAGTGCAATGCAGGGCTTGAACTCATGACCCTGAGATCAAGACCTGAGCTGAGACCAAGAGTCAGACCACTTAGCCGACTGAGCTACCCAGGCACCCTGAGAATGCCACTGTTCTTAAGAGATACATGTTGAAGTCTTAGAAAAGAGGGCCATAAATTTCTGCAACTAAGTCTCAAATAGTTCAGCAAAAACAAATAAAAAACTGAAAAATTCCAAATGACTATAATATCTTCTTGAAAAATATAAAATACTATAGACATTTCTATGGAGTTATGAGGCCTGATCCCACATTCTCCCATCAAATGGATTTTCTCTGGCTCCTTCTTTAGTTTGTTATAGGGGTAGCTAGAAAAGTAAAATGTAGTATAATGCATTTATTATCCTTTTTAGGCTGAAGGTAATAAAGTCTATATCTTTTTTTAAGGAAATGGGATATTTTCCAACATACTAACTTTTCCAAATTGTTCCAGTCAGACTCACTTGTTTACAAGAAATAGAGAGACACTCAAGCTAAAGTGATAACTGCAAGGAGGGGGACAAAATTTCCTGGCACGCTACACATAGGAGACACACTGGGATTAGGCCTCAGAGAGACCAGAGCTGAAGAGTGGCTATGGATTTAAGCAGAAATGTGTGGGCCTTAGCTTTATGCGTGGCATCAGTGTGATTGAGTGATACCTTACACTTTTCTGCGTCCAACTAGTCAGCCTAGGGATTGGCTACTCTTGAGTCAGGAATGTGCTTTTATCAGTCGTGATACTCTTGGCTGAAAGTAATAGAAAATCCAGTTCAAAATCGTTTAAACATTTGCTATCTTATGTAACAATAAAATGGAGATAGGGCATGTCCTCAGTGACCTCATCAAGGACCCAGGTTCCTTTCATGTTTTTGTTCTGTCATCCTCAGCATGTAGGCTTTTCCTCTGGAGTAATGAAAGCTGCCACAGCTTCAGGGGTTGACAAGACCCGGAGAAAGAAAATGAACTGTCCCTACCTTTTGTTCCTTCCTAAGAGCAAGGAATAACTTTCACAAAAGACATTCAGCAGACTTCCCCTTGGCATCTCATTGGCAGAGTTGGCAAAGGAAATGGCAGTTATCCCAACTGACTTACACTGATCAAGATTGATCCTCTTAAGGCTAAGGAGGAGGTGTCACAATGCAGTTGGACACAGAAACCTAAACACATAAATTTTTCCTTTAGAATGGAAGAAGGGAAAAGAGGGTCTGATACTGGATACACTGCCACATCCTTGTCCATTATACAGATATATAATACTTGTGAAAAATTTAAACCACAAACTAAGAAAATAATTGCAGTTGTAAAGAGGAATGAAGAATATGTATATTTACTACAATGGAGTGAACTTCAGGTCTACTGGTAAATTAAAAAAGCAAGGAGGAGGGGCACCTGGGTGGCTCAGTTGGTTAAGCGTCTGCCTTCAGCTCAGGTCATGATCCCGGGGTCCTGGGAGCGAGCCCTGAGTCCCTGCATTGGGCTCCCTGCTCAGTGGGGAGTCTGCTTCTCCCTCTCCCTCCTCCCCTCTGCTCATGCTCTGTCTCTGTCTCTCTCTCAAATAAATAAATAAAATCTTTTAAAAAAAAGCGAGGAGGAATTTGAAATAATAATAAAAAAAAAAACAGTTCCCTTTATAAGAGCATCAAAAAGAATACTTGGAAATAAATTTAATAAAAGTATAAAACTTATACTCTAAAAACTACAAAATACTGTTGAAAGAAATTAAAGAAGACATAAGTACATAGAAAGACATCCAATACTCATGGATTGAAGATTTAATATTGCTAAGATGGATGACAATACTCCCCAACTGATCTACAGATTCAATGCAATCCCTATCAAAATCCCAGTTGGCTTTCTCTCAGAAATTGACAGTTCATATGGAAATGCAAGGGAATAAGAGTAATAAATAATCTTGAAAAAGAAGAACAAAGTTGGAGGACTCATACTTCCTGAGTTCATACTTACTGCAAAGTTATGGTAATCAAGACAGTGTGGTACTGGCATGAGAACAGATATATAGATCGATGGAATAAAATTGAGAATCCAGAAAAAAACTATTACATTGAAGGTCAATCGATTTTCAACAAGGGTACCGACACAATTAAATCAGGAAAAAAATAGAATAGTTTTATCAACAAATAGCACTAGGACAACTGGATATTCACATCCAAAAGGATGAAGGTAGACTCCTACATACATAAAATTCATAAATATGAATCACAGACCTAACTGTAAGAACTGAAATTATAAAAGTTTTAGAATAAAATAACAGAATAAGTCTTTGTGGCCTTGGGTTAGGTAAAACCTTCTCAGACATGATGCCAAAAGCGTAGCAACAGAAGAAAGAATAAGGTAGATTAGACTTCAACCAAAAAAGGACACCATGAGGAAAATGAAAATAAGTAGTGCCTGGGTGGCTCAGTCGTTAAGCGTCTGACTTTGGCTCAGGTCCTGATCCCAGGGCCCTGGGATCGAGCCCCGCATCGGGCTCCCTGCTCAGCGGGGAGCCTGCTTCTCCCTCTCCCTCTTCCTGCTGCTTCGCCTGCTTGTGCTCTCTCTCTCTCTCTGACAAATAAATAAAATCTTAAAAAAAAAGACAATGAAAAGAAAGCAGAATGGGAGAGAACATGTTCAAATAATCACACGTTGATAAGGGACTTGTATCCAGAACATATAAAAAAAATTCTTATAATAACAACTGCAAGATAAATAACCCAGTCGATATATGGGTGAAAGATTTGAACAGACATTTCTCCAAAGAAGATATACAAATGGCCAATAAGCACATGGAAAGACGCTCTACATCATTAGTATTAGGGAAATGCAAATCAAACCCACAATGAGATATCACTTCACTCCCACTAAGATAGCTATTATAAAAAGGATGGACAATAACAAGTGGTGACAAGAATGTGGAGAAATTGGAAGCCACAAAGTTGGGGAGGCGGGATGTAAAATAGTGCAAGCTCCTTTGGAAAACAGTTTGACAGTTCCTCTAGATGTTAAACATGGAGATACCATATGACCCAGCTATTCCACTCAAGAGAAATGAAAGCGTAAGTACTTCTACGCTACACAAATGTTCACAACAGCATAATTCACAATAGCCAAAAAGTGGAAACAACCCAAACATTCATCAACTGATAAATGGATAAATAACATGTGGTACACCCATATAAAGGAATATATTTAGCAATAGAAAGTGATGAAGTACCAGTACACACACAACATGAACGAACTTTGAAAACATTTGGTAAATAAAAAAAGACAGACTCAAAGACCGCATATTGTATGATTCCATTTATATGAAATATTCAGAACAGGCAAATTTATACTATAGGGACAGAAAGTAGATTAGTGATTGCCTAAGGCTAGGGAGAATTGGGGGATTGAGAGGGGGTGACTAAGGCATGAAGGGTGTTTTGGGGTTATTAAAATGGTCTAAACTTGTAGTCATGGTGCATAATTTTGTGAATATACTAAAAATCATTAAATTGTATACTATATATTTTTAAAAGATGTATTTATTAGAGATAGTGAGCATGAGCGAGTGTGTGGGTGGGAAGGAGAGGGAGACAGGCAGTTCCAAGCAGACTCTGCCCTCAGCACGGAGACTGACGCGGGGCTTGATCCCACGACCCTGAGATCACAATCCTGAGATCATGACCTGAGCTGAAATCAAGAGTCAGTTGCTCAAACGACTGAGCCACTCAGGCACCCCTAAATTGTACACTTTAAAGAGTGAATTGAGTGCATAGTATGCTATCATTTGTTTTAAAAGATTATAATTGTTTATATATATATATAAATGGAAGGATAAATAATAAAAATAAATGGTTATTTATATAGTGAGGGAAGGATAGCACAGACAGGACAGGGGTAGAAGCTAGATTTTTCTCTGAGAGCTCTTGTTTTATAGACTTAACTTTAGAACCATGTAAATATTTTATATTAGTTATAAAGCAAAGCTACATTGAAAATGCAATCTCCAAAAATTGCAATCAAGATTAAACAAATTAATCTATGTTTTGAGTTGCTGGCATAACCACACATGTGGAACCTTTCCAAGTGACTTTAAAACTCAGTGATAGACTATACATCCCTATTGAAATATACCTTAATAACAAAAAGACTTATGGAAAGGCCCCCCTACCCCAACAACAACAAAAACCCCAAACTGTTTTCAGTAATCATATTGTGGTTGTAGTCAAGTTTGTATTCTGAGACTGTTATTTGTACATGGTCTTATAAAGCAAATGAATAATTATGTGGATTTTAAGCATGGGGAAAAGGAGATGCAGATGTGAGACTGATGAGGGTAGTCCTGACTTTCAATTGGACATATGTGTTACATCTTTAAAACAACAACACATTTCAGGGCTCCTGGGTGGCTCAGTCGGTTAAGCGTCTGCCTTCGGCTCAGGTCATGATCCCGGGGTCCTGGGATGGAGCCCTGCATCGGCCTCCCTGCTCAGCGGGGAGTCTGATTCTCCTTTTCCCTCTGTGCCTCCCCTAGCTCATGCATGCGCTTTCTCTCTCTCTTTCTCTCTCAAATAAATAAAATCTTCAAACAGCAACAACAACAACAACAACATTTCTTAGCTCCACCCATTGTAAAGGTCTAGAAACCATGAACACCCACTAGCAATAAACACCCTACCAGATTGTGGCCTCTAAAATACCATTTCCCATTAAAAAGAACCAGGATTCCTTGGAGAAATGGCTGATTCCAGGTCTGCTGCAGGAAATGTTGAAGATGAGTCTGAAACAACTTGTCATTTAGAAGGGAAGGAAGTTATCAAATACTTAGAGCATTGTGTGAAAGCTAATCTGAAGAGATTCCCACTGGCTAAAGATAGGACAATTTGAGCATCAGTAAAGATAATAATTGAAATGGATTTAGCACATCAAATATATTTAAATTCATGAGTTTATAATAATTCTGAAAAAAACCCTTCTCACTGTTAGTCTTCGATGGGTGTGGGAGAATTCATTATTTTGAAAATTAGTAAATAAAGAATTAAGCATTAATCCTGACTTTTCTCTATGAACTGTATTTCAGGGAAACCAAATGCATTTGAAGGGAATTTTCTCTTTATAGAAGCATTTCAGCCAATGAATAAATGCTAGAATAACACTATTTTGTAAACCCTAATTAATGTGTCTAGGTAATGATAGTCAACAGTTGCTAACAGCACAAAAAGCAACCGGAACTTTCATACGTTGTTGCTGGACAGGTAAACTGGTAAACCACTTTGAAGAATTGTTTGGTGGTTTCTTTTAAGCAATCATTTTCATTCCTAAGTATTCACCCAGAAGAATGAAAATGCCTGCAAGACAATGTTTATAGCAGCCTTATTCATGATAGCCCCAGGCTCAGTGGTTGGAGGGGAACTAACCGTAAAGACTCATGAGAAAACTTTCTGGGGTTATGGAAATTATCTTTTTTTGGGAGTAAGCTAGATGGGTGTACGTAATTGTTAAAACTAATTGAACTGAACAGTTAAGATTTGTGCATTTTATCTTAATTATACTCTAATGAAAAAGAAAGACCAGATTTTATGTGCCTCCTGATGAATGTACACAACGCTCACATATAAACTATTCTTGCCAAAACCACTGAACCTGAATCTGATTGTGCTCGATTTATGTATCCATTTACAGGAAATAGAGGGAACAAAGAACCATATTTAATAACATCTTGGGGATGTGATCAGCAAAACCCAGACTATGGGGAACTTTATTGCGGTATGGTCCTTAGATCCAGGCAAGGGGCCCCTGCTCTGACCCTCCTCTAGCTGTACTGCCCCAGATGGGGTGAGAAGCCCATGGGCTTCTCAGGGGACACACCTTACCTAAAGTTAATGTCTTCCCTTCCAGACTATGTTTTGGGCTTCCCAGTCTATGCCAACTATGCCTGCTTTCAGGACTTGCATGGGCCTGTTCTTTGGTTTACCTTCCCAAGTTTGGACTGTGCAGCCAGTGGTGGGTGTTTGCAGAGGGTGTAGATTGAGCTTGGACATGTGGGTGGGGGTGTCCTTGAGAAGGTGATGGAGCCAGGCAGGGGTGGAAAGAGAATGGGCCAGCCTGTGGGTCATGTGCCAGTTCTGTGCAAACACAATCCAGTGAGGAACTTTAAGAGTCTGAGGATTCTGAATTTTAACTTGGCCTTCCAAGTCATTAAGAGGGTTTATTTGTCAAGACAGGACTGCAGAGCATATTAAACTGTTAGCTGGAGTGATAGCATTTAAGTATTTAGATGCATGGTATTTGGGACTCTATTTGTACTGTTGTTCCAGGTCTGTAAATGTTAGGGTCAGGTCTACTTTCAAAACTCCTAAGCTCAAACAACCCAATCACTTACCCAAGCAAATTGGGAGAGTGAAGGGGGGTGGTAGAGAGAGATAGAGAAATAAAGAGAGGGATGGAGGAAGGAAGGGAGAAAGACCTATAGCTTGGGAAATATATGAATGAATTGTAATGTATGGACCTCAATCTAACTGTAAAACAATGTATAAGAGTAAAAAAATTGAACACTGATTGGATATAATTGATTTCATAAATGAATTGTTAGGAGTTTTTTTTAGGTATGACAATGGCATTGAGATTGTTTCAGAATCATCCTTATCTGTTAGAGGTATATATTAAACTATTTACAGATAAAATGTTTTGGATTTACCTCAAAAATTGGGTCAAGTGAGGGAGTGGGTGAGAATATAGATGAAATAAGATTGGATATGAGTTAAAGCTAAGAAGAGGGGTACATAGGAATTCATACTATTCTCTCATTTTTGCATAAGCTTGAAACTCACTTGAAATTCCACAGAAATTTCCATGAACTTTTAAAAAATATTGTTTCTATGTGTACTTATACATAACTTATATAAATAGCATTACAAAGAACATGATGCTTTGTAACAAGCTCTTTTCATTCAAAAGTACATTTAGACTCTTATATAAAATTTTAAGTTAGTTCCAGTTTTTAACCAATATTATAATGAGCATTCTTACACATGC
Organism: Mirounga leonina; assembly: GCF_011800145.1. NCBI lineage: Eukaryota > Metazoa > Chordata > Mammalia > Carnivora > Phocidae > Mirounga > Mirounga leonina. The sequence goes on along the minus strand of NW_023270314.1, from coordinate 21,026,809 downwards.
ATCTTTTCTGGTCTATCTGATGATCACCTTTGGATATATTCCTAGAAATATCACTGCTGATTCAAAAGTATTCATATTTAACGTTTTGATACATGTTGCCAAACTGTACTTCAGAAGGGCTAAATCTATTTATACTCGGACAGAGCCCTATCTCATATCTCATATCTCTGCTAACACCAACCTTTGTAAACCTGGCTAATCCAATGAAAACACATTATCTCATTGTTGGGATTATTTGTATTTCTTAACTAGCAAGAATAAAAATATTTTCACATGCTTATTTGGGGTGTGTGTGTATGTGTGATTTGCTTGTTTGTGGTATTTACCAGGTGTGTTTGATAGGGTGTTAAACCTTTTCATTGACATGTAAGAACTCTTTGTATATTAATGGCATATAGTTTTGTCATGTATTTTGCAAATATTTTCTCTTGGCTTGTTGTTGTTTCAACTTTAATTACAATGTGTGCATGTGTGTGTGTGTTTGTGTGTGTGGAAGGGAGTGGGTGGGTAGGGTTTTTTTCCATGCAGTAATCTTTAATTTTGTGTACTATTAAACCTTAATAGTATTGGGCTTTGGAGTCATGTTTAAGAAGCTCCTCTTCAGGGCGCCTGGGTGGCTCAGTCGGTTGAGCGACTGCCTTCGGCTCAGGTCATGATCCTGGAGTCCCGGGATCGAGTCCCGCATCGGGCTCCCTGCTCGGCGGGGAGTCTGCTTCTCCCTCTGACCCTCCTACCTCTCATGCTCTGTCTCTCATTCTCTCTCTCTCAAATAAATAAATAAAATCTTAAAAAAAAAAAAAAGAAGCTCCTCTTCACACAAGGCTATCTACACTTGTTTTTTTTTTAAAAACATTATGCATCTTGGGCATCCCCTTTTGTCAATGTACATCTACCTCATTCTTTTTAACATTTGCATTGTAATGAATTGTATAGATCAGTTTTTCTCAGTCTTTTTTCTATTATCGTCCCAAGAAGCCTGTTTAGACATTTCTTTTCTTTTCTTTTTTTTTTAAAAGATTTTATTTATTTGACAGAGAGAGACACAGCGAGAGAGGGAACACAAGCAGGGGGAGTGGGAGAGGGAGAAGCAGGCTTCCCGCGGAGCAGGGAGCCCGATGCGGGGCTCGATCCCGGGACCCTGGGATCATGACCTGAGCTGAAGGTAAACGCCTAACGACTGAGCCACCCAGGCGCCCTAGACCTTTTTTTTCTTAATCATCCCTTCCATGAAACTTCAATACTACATATAAACTGTGTATCTATGTACTTTGTGCATATTTGTGCTTTATATGTAAAAAATAAGGGTTTTTTATCTCCCCACCCCCACCGCCCCTCCAAGAACCAATTTTCACCTCCTTGGTTGTGATATTGCCTCTTTGAGGTTGCACGGTACAGATTTTCCATAACTTAATTGTTCCACACGTGTATACTATTTTTGATATTCCAGTGCTCTATTATCATACGTATCTTTACACATATATTTTGTTTCTCTAGGATAAATTCCTAGAATTGAAAAGCTGTGTCAAAAGGTATTAATATTTAAAAATTTAGCAGATATTGCTAAAGATTGTATCAATTTTACACCAACCAATATATACTGAGAATCAATTTGGCTTCAATTTTCACATTTAAGTCATGAATCCATTTGGGTTAGAGATCTGATTATTTTTCCCCCCAAATCTGGCTCATCGACCTTAAAATATTAAATACTTTATTGAATTAACCATGTCTTGATCTACCATATATTAAATATGGAAAATGTATTAAATATGTATACTCAGGCTTTAGATTCTGTTCTATGACTGCTTAGTCATACTCTATTACCACCCGATGTTTATTATTCTTGCTTTGAAATAGTTTCAGTATCTGATTATATTCCCTTTTCTTTTTCTTTTTTTAAAGATTTTATTCATTTTTGACAGAGAGAGTGTACAAGCAGGGGAAGCAGCAGGCAGAGGGAGAGGGAGAAGCAGACTCCCGCTGAGCAGGGAGCCCGATGCGGGGCTTGACCCTAGGACCCCCGGATCACGCCCTGAGCCGAAGGCAGACATTTAACCGTCTGAGCCACCCAGGTGCCTCCCCCCTATTTTTCTTGGTATTTTAATGTTTTTTTTTTTTCCTCTCCATGAGTAATTCTGCCTAGTTCCAAAACAGGCAAACAACAACAAAAAGCTCTTAAAATACGATTGGGATTAAGATTGGGATTGTACTAAACTTGTGGATTTAGTGAGAACTGTGGAATACATTACAGAGTACATTCTAGAGTAACAAATTTAAAATAAGGCATAGAGGGGCCCCTGGGTGGCTCAGTCAGTTAAGTGTCTGCCTTCGGATCAGGTTGTGATCCCAAAATCCTGGGATCCGAGCCCCACATTGGGCTCCGTGCTCAATGGGAAGCCTGCTTCTCCCTCTCCCTCTGCCTGCCGGTCCCCCTGCTCATGCTCTCTGTCAAATAAATAAATCAAACCTTAAAAAAAAATAAAGGCATAGAAGAAACAGAAATAATGTTGGCTTAATGAAGTACACCTGTATTACGTTGTTTCGAGTAGTAAATGGCAGAAGTCCAGATAAAACCCAAGTTTAAGCATTAAAGAGAGTTTATTGGCTCATTGAACTGAAAAATCCAGTGGTCAAACTAGTCTTGAGGCATATCTGGACCGCTGGGCTAAATAACATCATCAGGATTTGGTTTCTATCTTCCAGGTTGGCCTTTTTAGCTTTAATTTTACACAAGCCTCCATGTGGTGGCAAAGGTGGCCTATCTGCTCCATGCTTACATGGTCGTTAGCTCCTGCAATGTCAGAGAAAGTCTTTTTTCTTATAGTGCAAGTGAAAGTATCAGTGATGGTTCTCATTGGCCAGATCTGGGATCAAGTATAGGAGTGGGGGCTGGGTGGCGATTTGGGAATCAACCCCACTTGAACCACACAAGCTACAGTTGGGGAGGAGTGGTTTCTTGAAGGGATGTGGAGTAACAAAAAATGCAGGAGTTAGGGCGCCTGGGTGGCTCAGTTGGTTAAGCGACTGCCTTCAGCTCAGGTCATGATCCTGGAGTCCTAGGATCAAGTCCCACATCGGGCTCTCTGCTCGGCAGGGAGTCTGCTTCTCCCTCTGACCCTCCTCCCTCTCATGCTCTCTCTCATTCTCTCTCTCGCAAATAAATAAAAAATCTTAAAAAAAAATGCAGGAATTATGTCCTATAATACCTATATACTTATAAAAAGAGGATTTTCATGAAGCATTAAGAAATATTACTAAGTTAAAGTTCTAATACTATTTTTCAGTATTTCAAAATTACTTTGGGGTCATAAGGGTAAAAAGAAATGAGGTGACCAAGTAGGGAAAATTAAAATATTATCTTTGTTATTGAGTAATACTTGTTAGAATTATAATGGTGATTCTTGACAAATGACAAGACATGTTCTCATTACTGTTTAGATCCTCTAAAATCTTGCTTTATGAATTTATCCTTTTTTGCAACCTAATCCTTTCCTCTTCTAGTTTTCCCCCCTGCTCCTAAGTAACTCCATTCCCTTCCTCCCTCAGCAAATCAAAAGTCTCTTAATTCTAGTGGTCTTTTATGCTCCTCTTCTCTTATTCATTGGTCAGCTGTAAAGAAATTGTTTAGTTGAAAGTCATCAGTGATTTCCTTAATCACTGATCTAATGGTCTTACATCCTCTTTCTTGATGGCCCACTGTCTCTGTAGTATTTGACAATACTGATTGACCTCTCTTTCTTGAAACATGGATTTTTAGTTTCTATGTAACTTACTCTCCTGATGCTTCTCTTAGTTTTCTAATGATTTCTTCTCTGTTTACTTTGTTGGTTCTTCTTTACCTTCTTTACATTTGGGTGATTGTCAAGGTTCTGGCTTCAAACTGTTTCTCTATTCACTATCTTGGCAGTCTCAACCACTTCTCTACTTTCAGAAGAAACGTATGCACCTTTAACTTAGATGCTTTTGACCAGTTCCTCCCAACATCTGCATGATCCAATCTTAACTATCCATTATCAAGCCCAGCATAACTTCTCTTAAAAAATTCTTTCTCTTGGGGCTCCTGGGTGGCTCAGTTGTTAAGTGTCTGCCTTCGGCTCAGGTCATGATCCCAGGGTCCTGGGATCGAGCCCCACATCGAGCCCCACATCGAGCCCCACATCCAGCCCCACATCCAGCCCCACATCGAGCCCCGCATCCGGCTCCCTGCTCGGCGGGGAGCCTGCTTCTCCCTCTCCCACTCCCCCTGCTTGTGTTCCTGCTGTCGCTGTCTCTCTCTATCAAATAAATAAATAAAATCTTAAAAAAAAATTCTTTCTCTTCTGAATTCCATGGTACCTTTATTTTAATGGTACTAATTTCAAACAGATTAGGTTATATATAAGACTTGACTTACTTTCTAGCCTATAAACTTCTTTGAGAACATTTTCTAATTCAACCCTGTGCCTTGTGTACTGTGAAGCACACGCTGTATTTATTCATTTGTTTATTCAACATACATTCTGCACCTACCATTTATTGTGCTAGGTGCTGGGTAAGTGGTGAAAAAAACGTGTGTGGTTTCTGCCCTCATAGAATGTATAGTCTTAAGAAATAAATACATATTGTGATATATGTTTAATAAAACTTTGAGAGAATGAATCTTACATCTTTTTTTTTTTTAAATTTATTTATTTGACAGAGACACAGCGAGAGAGGGAACACAAGCAGGGGGAATGGGAGAGGGAGAAGCAGGCTTTCCATGGAGCAGGGAGCCCGATGTGGGGCTCGATCCCGGGACCCTGGGATCATGACCTGAGCTGAAGGCAGACGCTTAATGAGTGAGCCACCCAGGTGCCCCAAATCTTACATCTTTAACTTCTGTTTCATCCTCTCTTCCCAAACTCCTGTCTTACATTTCCTGAACCCTTTTGCCTTGATAAATTACACAGATTTCTCAAAACTCAACATCTTTTTTTATTAATTCTTTTATTAATTTTGTTTTATGTTAGTCATCATACATTATATCATTAGTTTTTGATGTAGTGTTCCATGATTCATTGTTTGAATATAACACCCAGTGCTCCATGCAATACGTGCCCTCCTTAATGCCCATCACTGGGCTATTCCATCCCCCCATCCCTCCTCCCCTCTAAAACCCTCAGTTTGTTTCTCAGAATCCATAGTCTCTCATGGTTTGTCTCCCCCTCTGATTTCCCCTCCTTCATTTTTCCCTTCCTACTATCTTCCTCTTCTTTTTTTTTTTTTTTAACATATAATGTATATTTTATTTCAGTGGTACAGGTCTGTGGTTCAACAGTCTTACACAATTCACAGCACTCACCATAGCACATACCCTCCCCAATGTCCATCACCCAGCCACCCCATCCCTCCCACCCCCCACCACTCTAGCAACCCTCAGTTTGTCAAAACTCAACGTCTTAATCTGATTTGTGTGCTGTGGACACCTATGACTGAGATCTTTGTCCTGTGTTCAAAAAACTCACAGTCAAGCACCTTCTCTCCAAACCTTCTACTGATTTTAATATTTATCTTAATGTTCCCACCTCCTCCTCATTACCTAGGGGAAATCCTGGTATTCTCTTTGATTCCTTCTTCTTTCTTCATACTTAGTTCTCTTCATTCAAACACTTATTATTCTTCTTTACGCCCTTTTATCTATAGCTGAGGTTGAAAATTAGTGACCCATGGACTGTATCTAGCCAGCAGAGGTTTTGTTTGTTCTGTATAATATTCTTAAAAATATCATGTTCTTGGGTTTCTCATGAAAAATTAGAAAATTGGCAACATTGGGTCCTCACTCATGCAAAAATTGGCTGGAGTTTTAAATGGGACATCTAAACTACCACTCTAATCTCTAACACTCCTTATTTTTCTCACATCAAATTCATTTACTAATTTATGAAACCTTCTTGATCCTTAATTTAGGCATTTGAGTTTGCAATCTCTGGCATATGTGATCACAGGATGTTAGTACAAGAAGAGATATTAAGAGATCATCGTGTCTGACAGTCTCCTTTCTTTTTTTTTTTAAACATTTTTTTAAAGGTTTTATTTATTTGTCAGAGAGAGAGAGAGAGAGAACACAAGCAGGGGGAGCGGCAGACAGAGGGAGAGGGAGAAGCAGGCTCCCCGCTGAGCAGGGAGCCTGATGTGGGACTCGATCCTAGGACCCTGGGATCATGACCTAGCCGAAGGCAGACACTTAACCAACTAAGCCACCCAGGCGTCCCTGACAGTCTCCTTTCTAAGAGATAAAAAAATTGAGGTCCAAATAACTTACATTACCTGGCCAATTTTACACAGTTAATGTGTAACAGGATTCTATTATTTGTCATTAGACCTGTTCCTCACCTAGTGTCCCTCATATTCCCCATCCAGGGCCCTGACATAGAATTTTCAGGTTCAAGTCTCTGTGCTTAAAACTCTTGCTTTATTAGGCCCTGAGGTCTGAGTTCTTTATCAGGTAAACTATGCCCTAATTCTTAAAAATGAAAAAATCTGTCCCAACCTTTCTGGTCTTATTCTTCTAGTGCTTACCTACATATATCTCACTTTTCTGGGGTGTGTGTGTGTTACCCAAAACATACCCTATGCATTCCAACCTTTTTGATTTTGTTTAGTGCTATTCTCTCCACCTAGAATATCTTTCCCCAAACTCTGCCTGACATAACTTTTTCCATCCTTTAAAAGTCTATTTGAATGCTATCTCCCCCATAAAGTGTAGTAGTTAAGAAGGTGGTTTGCATGGAACAGATTTGGTTTGAAGTCCTGGCTCTGTCCTTTACCAGCCATGTGACCCTGGACAATTAATCGAATCTCTGTAAATCTGTTTCCTCTTCTGTAAAAGGGGAGTATCATCCCCTTTTAACAAATGGTTAAACATGATCCCACTGGTTGAAAGTATTTCTATATACTGCAGGAATCCCATCTCACTTTTTACTTCAAACAGTGCCTCGATTTATAGTCATTCATATTGGTTATTTTATTACTCATCATCGCTAATTATTAATCTTACTAGTTAGTCATTATATATTGTAAACCTGCTATTATATATTATAGTTATTCTTTCATAATAGATGAGGGCAGGGACTTTGTCTTACATGTGTTTCTATTTCTCACAGTACTTAATGAGAGCTTGTAAGTACTGAGTTAATAAAGAGGAGTATAACCTTTCTGAAATGTTCCTAAATTCTATAAAAACAATACATACAAATAAAAAAATAGTAATAGATGAATCTCATATTATTCCCTTATTAGAACCTTGGGGGGGATTTTTCTCAGCTTTCTATACCAAATTATACTTCTCTTAAGCAACTTAAAAAAAACCTCTTACAGACCATGTGAAACTTAGAACTATGTTTTCCTTTTGTTTTAGTTGCTAGGAATATCAGAGACTAATTTGTGGTGGCACCCCTCTAGCAATTACAAATGAACTTTTGGCATGATTTTTTGGGGTATTAACACATGCTTGCCTTTATTTTGTTTGATTTTGCTTGTTTTCCAATTACCTTTTGCCTCTTCTGATCATTTTCTCCTACTATAGAATATATCTCTTTCTTAGCACGCTCAATCTTTTGTGAGATTGGTGGGGCATTGATAAATAATATGCATCTATAAAATACATTTAAAAAACAGTTCTTACAGCTTATTAAAGCATCTAATTTCTTTGGATCTCCTACTTCACAGAGAGTTATAATCAAGTTCAAGGTGATCAGGAGAGAACTTCCCCAACTGCCTGCCTTACTTATAAAGTTATTCACATTTTTAAAAGAACAACATTGTATATGTCCTTATAAAATATACATCATGTGGGGGCACCTGGGTGGCTCAGTCTTTAAGCATCTGACTTGGCTCAGGTCATGATCCCAGGGTCCTGGGATCCAGCCCCACATGGGCTCCCTGCTTGCAGGGAAGCCTGCTTCTCCCTCTCCTGCTCCCCCTGCTTGTGTTCCTGCTCTCTCTCTCTCTCTCTCTCTCTGTCAAATAAATAAATAAAATCTTTAAAAAAATATACATCATGTATAATACAGATAAGCAGAAAGCAGAATACCTAAAAAACAAAAAAACCCATCATGTGGTTAAGAACCTACATATGCTGCTTTCATACCTCACTTTTCTCTTGTAACAATGTATTTTACACATCTTTCCTTATCACTGAATAGTCTTCTAAGTAATTTTTGATGGTTCAAAGCATCCCACTGATTGTGTATAAGGGTAGTCAATCAGACTGCAACTCCACATTCCCTTCCTATAAAACCTGAAGATGCTCTTACTGAAACTAATATAAGTGAACTTCTCTTATCTGCAGCCATGTTATCCATGTCTAAGAAGTATGGGTATAATATATTCCACCAGTCTTTCATTGGTGGACAAGCTGAAATGAACTCCATCCAGCTTAATATATGTGTGCAATTTTGACTATTTCCTTTTGAGAACTTCCTAGAAGTATACTTGCTTAGTCAAAGTGTATACACTTTTTTTTTTAAACAAGTAGCTTAAGTATTTTATTTGTTTGCAACTAAGCTTGTTAACACTATATAATGAAAATGTACAAAGAATAATGTTGCAGTTTTTGGTTAGATTTAAGTCAAAGACATTCATTAATAAGGAATCTTCGAATATGAATATTCCAGAATTTCTCTAAGCCATCTGATCAGAACAACTGTCTCTGAATATTACTTTACTTTGGAAGGTACTGGCATACACTTGAATTAAGCTCAGAATTTTTCAAAATAAGCCCTAATTAATAAAACTATTCTATATTCAAACTAAAACAATTTTAATAGAACTTTCCTTTCCAGAAACAATAATAAGGGAAACAAGGCATTTTGTAAAATGTGGTCCTGAACAAGTCACAGTAAAAAAACTTAACTTCCACCTCCTCAAAACAGAGGCTACTTTCTGTTCCACAGCCTTGGAAACAAGGTGAAGAACAATCTGTAAGCAACTTTGGGCAGGGGGTTGCCAAAACAAAGCTCAAGCAGTTGAACATGGGCACTTCTTAAAGAGAATTTGGGGGAGCCTGACCACAGGGATCCAAATTCTGTTTTTAATAACCGATACAAAGGCAAAGTGGCTCCTCCCAAATAGCAGTGCTACCAGGGACTGGCCCAGCCCCACGCTTACCTGTGTTGTGCTCCCAAGCTCCCAACCAGCTGGGCTGGTCCTTCTTCATCCAGGAGGAATCTGGAGAACTAGGTGCTGTGAGTGCTGAGGAATGAGGCTGACTTTCCGAAGTACAAGCTTCACTCTGGTTAAGAACGACTTCTAAATGTCTCCACCTCTGATAACGACTATAGTCTTGCTTTATGTTCTGAAAACTTTGTTGCGGTGTTGGAAGGCGCCGCTCGCTGCCGGCGGGGCGGGCTGCTGCAGAGTCGGCGGTGGGGTCTGCGAGTGGAGAAGCAGCGGCGGCTCGGCGTCCGGGGGCCTGAGGCCCGGAGTGGGGCCGGGCAGAGGGGCGCAGCGCCGCCGCTTCGGGGATCCAGGGCTCAGCAGCGCCGCCTCGAACTCCACGGGCCGCTTCAACGTCGCCCCGCACGCCATGCGGCTGAGGGGCCAGGGACCCGGAGCGGACGCGGAGGTAACTGCGGCCCAACCTCCGGCTCCTCAGCGGAGCTCGCAAGCCTAGTCGGCTCCAGTGGCGCCTCCAGCACCCGGCGCAAAGTGCGTACACATTTTAGGGATTTGTAGTTCCAAAGTGCCCGGAGGGGAGAGGAGTACCAGTTTCTTTTCCCACCTGCAGTGTGTTTAGCTGAACCCTTGCCCAACACATATATTATCTGCTTTTTAATCTTTGCAATTTTTTTTTTTTAAAGATTCCATTTATTCATTTGACAGAGAGAGAGCGAGAGAGGGAACACAAGCAGGGGGAGTGGGAGAGGGAGAAGCAGGCTTCCCTCCGATCAGGGAGCCCGATGTGGGGCTCGATCCCAGGACCCTGGGATCATGACCTGAGCCGAAGGCAGACACCCAACAACTGAGCCACCCAGGCGCCCCTAATCTTTGCAAATTTAATAGGTATTTAATATTCCATTTATATTACTACTAATGTGGCTGAGCATACCTATTATTGGCCATATATATATATATATATATATATATATATATATATATACACACACACACATACATATCTTTATTACTCTTGCCAACTTGTAATAGTTTTAAAATTACTAACATCCATAATCCACCTTGACATCCTCCTACCCAGTTCCACCTCCCAAACTAATTTATGTACGTGATATGTGGATCTTATCTCCTCTATTTCTTCAGGGAATTATTCAATCAGTTATTCTCTTTCTTGGCAGTATCTTTAACCCCTGACTACTAGTTTTTCCTCTTGTACTAATAAAATCACTAAGTGTCCTCTTCTTCAGGAAAGACCCCAACTTTGTTCTTTTATTTGCCATCCTTCTCTGGCTACTGACCTTTCTCTTTTCCTTTACAGCCAAACTTCTTGAAAGAATTGTGTTCATGCGCTGTGTCCATTCATCTCTGTCTCTTCAATTCACTACAAGCAGATTTACATTAAAGTCTTCAATGCCTTCTTTGTTGCTAAGATTTTAACAACAATTGCATCATATATATATGATTTAAAGCCGGATACGAGATGATTTTCCCCAAATAAACTCAACTGTGTAAAAAATATTTGTGCTGGGAAAAGAAGTGACAGGTATTAAATGAAAAATTTAAGTCCCTGCCAGGTAGTTGGGACGACTGGTGAGTTTTCTTTTTCCTTTTTTTGGTAATTTTCCTCAACTGAAAAAAATGTACTTTTCTATTAGAACACGTTGCAATGTAATGCCACGTTTTCTAAAAGGCAGAAGAAAGGGCGCCTGGGTGGCTCAGTTGGTTAAGCGACTGCCTTCGGCTCAGGTCATGATCCTGGAGTCCCGGGATCGAGTCCCGCATCGGGCTCCCTGCTCGGCAGGGAGCCTGCTTCTGCCTCTGACCCTCCCCCCTCTCATGTGCTCTCTCTCTCTCTCTCGTTCTCTCTGTCTCACATAAATTAAAAAAAAAATCTTTAAAAGGCAGAAGAAAATTAGAGAAGTGACGGGAGCCACTGGGCGACACTTTCACAGCAAGGAGCAAGAGCAGGTGGGCGCGACCCATGGCCCCCGGGCAGGTGTTCCCGCCGCGGGGCACGACTGGAAAACCTCCTGATAGGACTGTCTTCTCTTAGAAAGGCCCTCGTGCCCTTTTCGCTCATCCCAAATGACCTCTGAGCATCTCAGCCTCTACTGCTTAACGGCTTCAAACCTCGGATAACCGCCAGTCGCTTCCAGTTGCCCTGGTAACAGCCAGCAACCCTAGCCCCGCCCAACCCAGCTACCTTAGGTCTTCCCAGAATGCTGCGCGCCATCCGCTTCTGGTTCGGAGGAGGGACTCATTCCGGAAGTAGATTCCTGTCAGTCGCTGGCGAGCGCTGGCGGTGTAGCCTGTCTCTGCTCAGGGCTGTGGGGACCGTTTTGTTTTTTTCCCCAACATTCAGAATGACTGGAAAGCTGAGGAAAGCCTATAAACTCACCGAATTTTTGTTGGCCCTCGATAAATGGATTAAACGTTATTAAAAAGCTGAAAGATGGAAAGCACTTTAAAATGATACGCAACTTCATGTGTTGCTGTGATATATTTAAAAAACTTCCAATAAAAAAGCAACTATTTTTCCTTTAGAAAACGAAGAGAAGCACAAAAAACCCCCACAAAACACCCAAATCTCATCCACATAGAAATAACCACTGTGAATCCTGGAGCAGTCTTCTAGACCCTTTCTATGCTTATAGTAAATGAAATTTCAAAATGGAATCACGTTTATGCCGTTTTGTAACTTAATTTTTATGATTATATTTAAAAAGATACTACAACAACATGGTTTCATGTATTCCATTGTATCTCTTGGACACTGAAACTTTCTATCCTTTTTGCTCTTAATTAGTGCTGCAATGGAGAAATGAAAATCCTGATAGCTAAATCTTTGCCCATACTCTCATTTCTTTGTGGTAATTACTTTTCTCTTTTCAGCTTAATCCTTTGTATTTGCACTTCCTTATCGCTCCCCTAACACCTTTCCATTCCACCCTATGTCTTTATACTATAAAGGGATGAAGTTACACAAATGGCATCCAAAGCTTACTCATTTTTTTAAAGTTTACTTTTCTGATTACAAAGGTAATATATGCTTATTGTGAGCACTAGGAAAATTCAGAATATAATAAAAATATCCCAATACCTAGGCAACTACTGATCATATTTTGGCATAATTTTTTTTTCTACTTTTCTTTCTTTGTTGCCTTCAGTGATGAATATGGAAAAAACGTTTGCTAATTTGGTAGGGGAAAATTACAGCTTTTAATTTGCATTTCGTTTCTTATTCATGTAGGTGAATAATATTTCAAATAGTATTTCACGTGCTTATAGGCTATGGTCAGTGTCAGGCCCCATCTTCTCTATCTAGCCTTTCCTGAATATTGAAGACTCATTACAATAACTGTAATAGTGTAGTTTTCTATATGCTTATGTTTTAGTTCTCTAAATAGGTTGAAGGCTGTGTGGTCCTGGATAAATATTCAATATTGCTAAACCCACTTTTTCTTTTATCAGCAAAATAGTGATAATAATACTTATTTTGTAGGATTGTAGTGGAGGTTAGAAATAATGTATCCAAGGTGAGCTCAATAAAAAGCGGCTTAAGAAAACTATTATAGGGGCGCCTGGGTGGCTCAGTCGGTTAAGCGTCTGCCTTCGGCTCAGGTCATGATCCCAGGGTCCTGGGATCGAGCCCCGCATCGGGCTCCCTGCTCAGTGGGAAGCCTGCTTCTCCCTCTCCCGCTCCCCCTGCTTGTGTTCCCTCTCTCGCTGTGTCTCTCTGTCAAATAAATAAATAAAATCTTAAAAAAAAAAAAGAAAGAAAACTATTATAATTTTAGCAATCTGTACATAGGAGGTGTTCATATTTTTGTAATATTTCAAATGATGAACAACCCTAGCATCCCATCCAATGTGTTTATTTTTCATTTCCCCCCTCTATTAGTGCATTAGTTTTGCCCTTTAATGCTCTTCTTTTAATGGTTATCCTTGTGATTACAACATGTATCCTTGACTAAATAGATCCACTACAAATTAGTACTTTTACCACTTCCTGATGAATACAAAGTCCATGTTGCTGCAAATGGCAAGATTTCATTCTTTTTTTATGACTGAACAATATTCCATTGTGTATTTATAGCACCATTTCTTCATTCATTCATCGATGGACACCTAGGTTGCTTCCATATCTTGGCTATTGTAAACAATGCTGCAGTGAACATGGGATGCATATATCTTTTCAAGTTAGTGTTTTGTTTTCTTTGGATAAATACCCAGAAGTGGAATTACTGGATCATATGGTAGTTCTATTTTTTAAATTTTTTAAAAGAATCTCTATACTGTATTTCATAGTGGCTTAACCAATTTACAATCCCGTCAATAGTGCACAAGGGTTCCCTATTCTCCATATATTCACCAACACTTGTTATTTCTTGTCTTTTTGATAATAGCCATTCTAACAGGTGTGAGGTGATATCTCTTTGTGGTTTTGATTTGCATTCAATCTAGATATTTATTAAGCACCCATGACACATAAAGCACTGTTCATAATCCTCAAGGTCTCCTAAGCCTATATTATTTCTATACATTTCTCACATAAATCATATGCTCCTCTTCATCCTCATCAATTCTCTTATCCTCAGTCTCTGCCATTATGCTTGGTCCATCATAGTAGGTGCTGAATAAATATGTGAGCTGAACTGAGTAATTTAGTGGAAAAAGAGGGGCGCCTGGGTGGCTCAGGTGGTTGATTGTCTGCCTTTGGCTTTGGTTGAGATCCCAGAGTCCTGGGATCCAGTCCCCACTCAGCGGGGAGTCTGCTTCTCCCTCTCCCTCTGCCCTTCCCCGTGCTTGTGCTCTGTCTCTCTCAAATAAGTAAATAAAATCTTAAAAAAAAAATTTAGTGGAAAAAGAGAAATACAAATTAGTTAAAACCTGGCAGGCTATGATGAAAATGATAACAGATGCAAAGTACTTTGTACGTTGGGAGATCAGGAGAGAATAATTTTGATTAAGGTATCTGGGAAAGCCCTGTGTGATAGGTAGATTTGATCAGGACCTGGATCATGACTGAGGAAAGGTGCTTAAAGATGGAAGTGAATTAAGGGTTGGAGATAGAAGTAAACTGGTTGTGTTTTGTTAGCAGAAAGTTATTTGGGGTGGCAAGTGAGTAGGGTGGGCCATTGGGTCCAGGTGAGGCAGAAAAAAAAAAGTAGTTGGCTCCCACATTTTGAGGATTTTGATATGACCAGTAATTATAATTGCAGCTTTCAAACGTTACTGAAAAGTACTTGCTTTCGATATGGCTTTGGACGTCAGGAGATGGGTGGGCCAGAATGCAACTGGCCTGCTGGTGGAAAAGGCAGGGAGTGGGAGGATGCCTGAGACCTTCAGAGTGTGAGGGGACTTTAGTGGCCAGTACTGAGGAAGGAGTGTCCACGAGGAGGCGGGCTGCGGAACCACGCTTATTAGGATCGGCCAACCGCGGCAAAGGTCAGCAGCGAAGCCCACAGCAGCCCTGGAGACGCCAGCGAGTGCAGCGGCTAGGTTTAATTCCTCCAGCGGACTGGGGATCCAGAGCCCCGCCCCCGTCCCTCCCCGCGCCTCTCGCCCCGCCCCTCCCCGCGCCTCTCGCCCCGCCCCTCCCCGCATCCCTCGCCCTGCCCCTCCCCGCGCTTCTCGCCCCTCCCCGCGCTTCTCGCCCCTCCCTGAGCCTCTCCTCGCTCAGCGTCCCTTGCTGGGCTCCGAGGCCCCGCGGCCCCAACGTCCTCAGCCAGGCTCTGCGGCAGTCGCCCTGCCTGGGGCCGGGACCGCCGGCGGAAGGAGGATCTGGGCGCCCCGGTTGGCGGGAGGGCGGTTGCCTTTCCCGGATCTCATCCCCGGCCGCCCGAGGCGGGAGGAAACAGCGGCGAGGTCCGCGGGCGGCATGGCAGGAGCTGCGGACGAGCGCGGGCCCGGTTCCGCGGCGGGGGAACAGCTGCAGCAGCAACACGTCGCGTGCCAGGTCTTCCCCGAGCGGCTGGCCCAGGGAAAGCCCGGGCAAGGGTTCCTTTCCAGCTTCTTCACCAACAACCAGAAGTGCCAGCTTATGCTCCTGAAGACGCTGGAGACAAGTAGGAGCCGTGACCCGGGGGTCGGCCGGGTGGTGTCTGAGAGCCGGAGGGCAGGGGTCTCTCGGTTCAGCCCCAGGTGTGGCAGGAGCAGGGTTCAGGCACCTCTGAGCAGGGTCTAGGTAGATTCGGCATCCTGGGGCGGGAGTGGTGGCGGGGAATGGGGTGGGGGGCGGGTTGGGCCTCAGTTTCCCTTTCAGAGGTGGGAAACTCTTGCTTGTGGAATGAGGGAGGAGTCGGATAGGAGTTTGCCCTTTTCGGTCACACTCACTGGTATGACAGGTTCTCCGATTTCTCATGTAAATTATGCAGCAGTATGGGGACTTGGGAGTGAGAGTTTGAAAGAGCCACGTTCACTAAGGCATGACTGCTGGCGGCTCGAAAGCAGTTTTGCAACTGCCCTTCACTGGGAGGAGTTCTTAACCCTCATACATGGATGGGCTTCCTCGTGTAGAAACCTCTGAGACGCACTACGAAATCGTGTGTATGCACCTGAATGCATTTTTCTGGGGAGAGCGTTCCTAACTTCATCATATTCTCAAAAAGGCCCGACCCCCAAAGGGTCAAGAACCACTGCTGTTAAGTAGGGACAACCAATTTCTCTAGTCCCAGGGACATTGCACTAGAGATTTCTTAACTCCTTTACACTGACATGGACTTTCTAAGTTTACTTCAGATATGTTTAGAAAATAAAAGTCTTAAACCTACTTGTCCTAAAGCAAGGTTACTATCTCATAGCTGCCAATTACAGTTCAAAAGTCACCCACCCAAAGATTTTCCAACCTTCTTGAGATGACCTGCATATTAAGGAATCAAGGGAGAGGGGAGAAGAGGGGTAATGGGAATGAGGAGGTTGTATTCACTTGAAAATGTGTATGGAATGCCTCCTAGGTTCTGGTGTGGGGAAATAAGGATGCGTAGGGCCCCGGGCTGTGCCTTTTAGAGGTTCTGAAGTGGAGCGCAGTGGAAAGAGGACGGGCTGCAGAGTTAGACATGGGTTCAAATTCTGGCCCCTCTCCTTATCAGGTGTGGAAGACTTAACTCTCTGATCCCCTCTATCCTTATCTGCACACACAAAAAGGGACAGGTAGGGGTAAAAATACCTCTCTTAGGGTTGGGAGGAATAGGTTTTATGAATGTAAAGTGTGAGCGTATCAGGAGCTGAGTAATGGATAACTGCTTACCGTGGAAGAGACAAACAGTGGAGGAGATACGGAGGTGGGATGTGAAGACCGTGGTGGGCCGACCATGAGCTCCAGGAGGAATTAACAGGCCTCAACCCTCCCCTGGAGGGCTGCTTGGAGAAGTGTTAGTGGTATTAAAGCATCAACCTGTAGCTTTACCATCCTATCCCTAGGACTGGGCCTCAAGGGAGATCTTTGTTCCCTTTTTCTTTAAAGCAAATCCATTCTACATACTGCAGGTCCTGTTTGAAGTACCAAACCACTGTGCTCCCTGCAATTATTATTGTTACCATTATTTTTTAGTAAGAGGACTATCGATTTTGGAATCCACTTCAACTTTATAAAGCTTTCGTAGTTGCTTGAATAATAAATAATGCACTTAATATGGTTCCTGACACCTGATATACACACACAAAAAATATTTATCGCTAATAATTGTTTTACTGTTAACACTCTTAAGAGGGGGCAGGTTAATACAGCAGTAACCTATGCCTATGTTTCTCATCTCTCATTACTTTTTTTTTTTACTCACCTATTGTTTGCTTTCAACACTTAAAAAAAACCCTTGATTTCTTTTCTTTTTCTGTTTTTTGCTTATGTCATATAATATGCTGCCCATTTGTACACTCAGACGAGACACCTATATGAAAAGTTGATATTAGAGGCATTTGGGTTTGTTGTACTTTCCTGTAATCATCACAGGCTCATGGATGCTTAGAAGGGCCCCCCAGGAGTCCTCTAGGCCTTTCCACCCCCATGTAGGAAAACCTCTGCACCATCACCAACCAGAGAGTTTCTAGACCTCTGCTGGAACAGGTTACCGATTCTTTGAGGTTCTTTGAGGCTACTGGTCTATTTTATTAACAGCTTTAATTGTTGGAAAAATCCTTTCTCGTACTGTACCTTCTACTCTTTGGTCCTTGTTCTGCCCTCTGAAGAAATATTGATGGAATCTATTCCCACGTGGCACTCCTTCAAAACCTGAAGCCATTGCGGTCCTAGTTAAGTTTTTTATTCTTCTTTCCAAAGCCACAACGCCTTTCTTGCTTCTTACAGGACTTACAATACAAAGTCCTGTATTGTTCTAGTTGCTTTCCCCCGTGGAAGAGCTTCAGTTGGCAGGTCCTGCTTAGAGTGTGGTACTCAGAATGGGATCCTGTTAGCCTGTGGTCTGACCAGGAAAGATGCCATTGGGGCTCCTTAACTACCTTCTTCTAATCTGGATACTGTGCTGCAGTTCCTTTCTGTGGATGTGGCCCCCAATTCCCTCATTCTTTTGGTATGTGCTTTAATACAATGTTTTTGATCCTGTAACTAAAAATGGGCTTTAAAATCATTTTTGGTATTATTGAAGATGTTCAATAGTACCCAACTTGGTATTCGTATTAGTGTTTTATTTCATTAAAGACTTGTTTTTATGTTCATTTAAGCTTGTCTTTTCATATCCATGTTTACCAATTTTAAGATAGTATTACTTCGTTAAGATTTGTGAGTTACTTTTTGATAATATACTGCTTTTTGGATAATTTAATTGGTTCTATTTTTTCCAATTAACATACTTAATTGAATCAATATCTTTTTAGATCCATATGTCAAACTTCTACTTGATGCCATGAAGCACTCAGGTTGGTAAGTAAATCTTTTTAAAATGCTGGTCTGTATTCTGGCTGCTAAAAACATAAAAACCCCATACTGGAACTAACTATTTTTCACTTCAGGCCACAAAGGCTTTTCCATATGGTAGGTGGTGGGGATGGGCTGTATTCTTTCCAGGCAGGTCTTGTTTTCTGCATACATCTTCTGCCCTAACTCTAAATCTCTGGCTCTACCATTCACTTCCGGTATTTGATAAAGACCGCATGTAAAGTCTTGTAAGTAATTACCAAACCTGGCTCTTCCACTCTACCAGACTCAGCATTGTCCTTCATGGAGAAGAAATCTCAGCTTGTTATGTAGGAGCCTTCCAGGTGGTGTTTAATTTGGAGGAGATTAGAGGAGGTGACATCTGAGGTCCACTTCTTAACCTTCTGGCCCGAGGGGAGCAACTCCAGCGTATTTCCAATATGTTCTTAATCAGTGTACCAAATGCTTTATGGAATCATGTCATGGAATTTGAACTAGGATAGATTTTGCAGGGACGATTTCCTTATATCACAAATGAGACAACTTAGTCGTGAAGGTTTCCCAAGGTTTCTTATGTGTTAGTGGGAGAGGGGATTTATGACCTGGGGCTCCTGACTCCTTACCCAAGGCTGTTTCCCCTGCACCGCATCCGCGTGCACACTGCTTTTGGACATTGTTTCTTTAATGCATGCTTGCCTTTTAGTGCTGTTAACAAAGAAAGACACTTTTCTTGTGAAGACTGTAATGGCAATGTCAGTGGAGGTTTTGATGCGTCAACGTCTCAGGTAGGCATTTTTGCCCAGGTGGTTCTCTTTCCCGATATTTGCTAAGCACCTTGGCATGCTGGCCATTCTGTTGGGTAGACTTTGTATAAGATTCAAAAAGGGAATTAGTTATGGTTCTTCCTCTTAAGGAGCTTATGCTTTCACAGGGGAGATAAGACAATGATAAAGTTTGAGGCAGGTTAAACTATTTTAGGTGGGTGTGGTTACCACAATGGGTTAGTAATGTGATTGCAAGATACCTACAGATTCAGCTAGAGCGTATAAAGCTTCTTCAGGGGCAAAGAAGACGAAGACTGTTGCCCAAATAAGGGGTAGCATGAGCAAAGGTGGTGTGTTGGGAAAGGACAAGGTATATTTGGGAAGTGGCATGTTGTCCAGTGTAGCTGGGGGGCAGGAATGTTTGGGGAATATGGGGAAATAGGATTGGAAAGAAAGGTAAGCCATATGGTGGGAGGCTTTGAATGCTGAGCTAAAGAGTTTCATCTTTACCCCGTGAGAAGTGATATACCTTTGAACATTTTTGGTTAGGCCAGTAAGTTTACTCATCTGGAAAATATGGGTAATGATTGTATCTATCGTATAATATAGTTAGGAGAATTAAATGAGATAGCTCATGTAAGGTACTTATCATAGTAAGCATTCAATAAAAGTTTTAAGCAATTGGAGGGTTTTGACGGCATCTTGGAGGTGGTAGAAGAATTAGGTCGTATGATGAGAGTAGATGAAGTTTTTATAAGTAACACCTTCCATCTTGAACATACAACCCTGTTTAATAATACTTAGTTGTTTCCTCCTGGGGAATATTATATGTATTTTGGTTATTTATAGGTATTTCACAGTAATCATGGGAAAAAGAAACAGCATAGGAGTGAAAGGTCTGGGTTTTGGAGTCTGGTGGAGTTGAGTTCAAATCTAGTTCCCCTGCTTATTAGCTGTGGGGCTTGGGCAAGTTATTTGCCTTATTCTCAGTTTCCTCATTTGTAAACTGATAATAACAATACTTGTAGCTCTCAAAATGGGTCTTGGTGAATTCATTTCCCCCTTGGGGTTAAATAGAGTGGATATTTTGAACTTTTATCGTACTTCTCAGCAGTGTTGAGCATAGTTGGGCACTCTCTCCTTTTATTTTTATAAATTATAATTTGTATCTTGAAGTGTTTCATTCATGCAGAAGAGTAAGAAACCTGTATGCATACTTTTGGTCATAGCAATAAAATGAATACCTGTGTAACTGCCACCCAGATTTGAGAAATAGAACTTGCCAGGACTTCAGAAGATTGTGTCCCTCTTGGATCACATTTCCTCTCTTATTCTTATCACATTTCCTTATTCTGACTCTTGTGATAATCATTTCCTGCTTTTCTGAATGGTTTTACCATCTTTATGTACAGTCAAACCATGTGTTATTCAGTTGCCTGGCTTTTAAGTTTTATACATGGAATACTTTGAGTTCTGTGTGATACTTTGTAGTTTTATGAAATCATACAGTATATAGTCTTCTGTAACAATTATTTTGTTGAGATTCTTCCATGTTGTACACACCTCTCATTTACATAGCTGGACTGTTATATAGTCTTCCACTGTATGCCTATATTGCAGTTTACCGTATTTAATATTGTTTCTGACTTTGTTGTGAACAATGTCGCTGTGAATATTTTTCACCCTTTCTCCTGGTGCACATGTGCAAAAATTACTCCTGGGTATTTGTCTAGAAGCAGAATTGCTGGGTCATATAGTATGCATACACTTGGCTTTAGTGGGTAATGCCAGACACTTTCTTCCCCTGGTTCCCCCAGTACATGACACTCTTCTGGTTGCTTCTTTGCTAGCTCACCTTCCTCTATCAGCTGCTAAATGTTGAAGTCTCTTAATCCTTGATGTTAGATCCCTTTCTTTGCTTCCTCTATACTCTGCCAAGGGGATCTCATTTATTTTCCTAGGTCAGAGCTCTCTTTTGAACTTCACATTTGTATATCCAAATGCCCACTTCACACCTACACTTGGATATCTTAAAGGCATCTGAGACCTCACAGATTTGTCCAAGTCCAAATTGATGGTTTATACCATCCCCTATCCCCATCCAACCTGGTGTTGTAGTTTTGCATATCTCAGTGAATGGTACCATCCTCTATCCTATTACCCAAGCCAGAAATGTAGAGATCATCCTTGTACCTCTGATTCCCTACCCATATTCTATATCCGTCACCGATTTTTATCCAGTTTACCTCCTAAATATTATTTTGGGGGGCATCCCACCATCCCTGCTCAGGTACCATTATTTCTTGCCTAGAATACCTCTTTAGCCTTCAGCTAGCCTCTCTGCGTCCAGTTTTGGTCATCTTCTGCTTATTTTTCCAACTGTAGTCAAAAGGATAAAAATAAAAGCACCCCCGTTTCACTCCTCCCTTTCAGTGACTTCCCACTGTTCTCAGGATAAAGAGTGATTTGGCTCTTGCCGACCTCCCCAGCCTTATCTCGTGCCTGTCACCTACAGTTCTGTGCTACTAGTCTGCTTTCAGCTTCTCAGACATTCTCTTCTGTCAGCGCTGCTCCCCTTTGCACAGGCTGCTCTGTCTGGAATGCTCCCTTCCCCACCTCTCAAATTTAATTCCTATTCACCCATGAGATCCCAGTTTAAACATTCTTTTTGCAGAGATGCCTTTCCCAATCCTCGAGACCAGGTCAGGCATTCTTATTGTATGTACTCATGACATCCTGGATTTTTCTTCATGACAACTGTCATTGCATGTCTTTAATGATTTTGGTAAATATTCGATTAATTTCTAGTGCCATTTGTAGATTATACATTAGAAATTATAATTATAGATTATAAATTATGAATAATTATAAATCTACTAGTAGGTCTCAAGAAATATTATTGAAAGATGAATGTTGGATGAATGTATATAAAATAGCTGGCACATATCCCGGTGTCTGGTACATAGTAAGAACACAATAAATGGTAACTGTTGTTATTAGGATCCCTTATGTGTTTATTATTCTTATAGGGTCCTGCTCAGTGTGCTGTTGGCTTTTTGCACTTCTTTCTGAAGGTCTTTCTGAGGATTTTTCCCTGGCAGTTCTAGTAGAATGAGACAGTGGTGGTCATTCATTGTTGATTCATTGCTCATTCAGAAACTTGATAAGAAGCAGTTTACATGTATTCTCATTTAATTCTCACAATTCTATGAGGTAGGTACTCTAATTATCTCCTTTTTAGAGTTGAGGAAACTGAGGCACAGAGAGGTTAAGAAACTTGCCCAAGGTCACCGAGTTAGTAAGGAGCGGGGCTGGAGTTTGAATCTGCTTCATTCCAAAGCCCACTCCTAGTATGACGCTGTGGAGTCCAGCAGCCCACCAAGGATGGTATTTAATTAAGTACTTCAGTTCAGACAGAAGAGGGAGAAGTTGGTCACTGGGAACGCTTAATGGAGCATGTACTCTAGGACCAGGCCTTGATGGATGGGGAGGTGTGGGGTTGAGGGAGGAGAGTGGGTGGAAGCGCTCCAAGCTGGTGAGCCATCTCACGCCAGAGAGAAGGTGGGAGTTACAAAAGGAGAGGAGGTGTTAGACATAATGGAACTTCTCCTATTTTGGTGCCTCCTAGATTGTTTTGTGCCAGAACAACATCCGTAATCAGGCCCATATGAACAGAGTCGTCACCCACGAGCTCGTTCATGCGTTTGATCACTGTCGCGCTCACGTTAATTGGTTCACTGACGTCAGACATTTGGCCTGCTCAGAAGTGAGTTTTATTGTAAAAGATACTTTCTCCCCCTGGAACACTCTGAGTTTGAACATTTATTTATTTATGTATATTTATGTATTTATTTTTCTTGAATAATTTTTTATATTATTATTAACATATAATGGATTATTTGTTTCAGGGGTACAGGTCTGTGATTCATCAGTTGAGTTTGAACATTTAATTGAAGTGTAATGCTTAAGACTCTCTCTCCCTCTGCCCCTCACTCCCCACCTCAAATAAATAAATAAATCTTAAAAAAGAAAACCTAATTGAAGTATAATTTACTTAAACATACTCCTTTTCTTCCTGTCATGGTTCCATGTTACTCTTAGATTTCCATTTTTAACTCCTGAACACAGCTTTGAGACACAACAAGAGATATTTTAAGTATCTTCTTAGAATTGTCTTAATTATAACCTTTAAATCCTAGTAATAGTAATGACTTTATAATAACCATTTTTAACCAAATAACCATTTTTAGTATATGATAGATATATTTCATATATATATGTGTGTGTATATATATATGGTATATAATAACCATTTTTAACCATTTAACCAAATAACCATTTTCCCTGTGGAATATACTGTATAATATAAAAACTAATGCTAGTTAACCCTGGCTGAGGACTATGTGCCAAACACTGTTCCTTTTGTGGATTCTTATTGTGTCTACTCAACAGTCCATCAAGGTAGATGCTATGATCTGCATGTTCTTTGTGTCGAAAGGGAGGCGTTGATTGAGATCCATGGTTAGTAAGTGGTAGAGGCAGGATTGCAACCAGGGTTCTTAACTGTCCTGCCGTGCTGCCTTCCATAGGTGGAGTGCCTTGCTTGCCCTAGAGTAAGACATGTAGTCTCAAAAATACGACATAAAAAGTTTTTATGGTAATAATAAGCACTTTGGGTTGCTCTCAGAAGTGCAGTATATTTATGCTCTTAGACATATGTACTTAATATGAGCATTTCATTAATTGAAGAGTGCAGTGTGCTGAGAAGTAAAAAAAAAAAAAACTAATATAAATTTAAGTGTATACTTTATAACTTAGATTATTTTCTCTTTCCCTTGAAATTAATAAGCAGCCCCACTGCCTCTAATTATAACTCATATTATTTGGAGAGTAGACTGAAACCTGAGTTTTTAAATAGGTCTCTCTCTTGGACGTTATGAGAATTAATGCCTGTTAGCTAGCTAAAGTATGTTAAGGGCCTTGAAATCCTCAGAGGAATGAGGCCATGTTGTTGTAGAAGTCACAAGAAGTGGGCCATTCTGTTTGCAGTACATCAGCAAAAATGTGGCCAGGTTGGCTGTAGCATTCATGTGGGTAGTTCTGGTAGAAGGTAGAAAGACCTTTTCATCTATTGAAGCTGCATTTTACCTTAAAAATATAGTGAATTAGAAAATATGTCCTAACTTCAGGCTGTCATGCTCATAGCATGACCAGTTGGGAATGTTCTTGTGCTTGGAATGTTCTTGCTTAAGTTTCAAGAACTTAATTTTTCAAAGGACAGTTGAGGCCCCGGGGGATGGCATCAATTTACACAGGTTATGGTGTGAAGTTTTGAAAGTTCCCTTTGATAAATGATTGACCCTCCCCCAAACCCCCAGTTTATTTTGCATTGTCTAGTCTAGCTCATGGATATCTGCTCTTTTTCTTAATGTAAGAATAACTTAAAATAGTCTATGTCAGAGTTTAAAACATTCTTGAAAAAGATCCGATGGATACTCTGTTTTCAGAAAGACATGCTAATTTTAAATTCTTTTTCAAAACTTTTTATAGAGCAAGAACACTTACTTTCCTTCTCTTTGCCTCTGTCTTTGTGATAGGTTCGAGCTGCTAACCTTAGTGGAGACTGCTCTCTTGTAAATGAAATATTCAGGCTGCATTTTGGATTGAAACAACATCATCAGGTAAAACTAACATATGAAATCCCTCACCCTTCAGAGTGCTAGGAGTGGAAATAATGCATAAAGAAATGAGAAGTACATTTAGTATTTGAAACGTGAAAGAACTACTTCTATGGGAAGAATACAGAATGTATCCTGTTGAAGCCAAATAGATGGAGTTTAGTTCTACTTTTTAATTACGGGCAAGCTGTGTGACTCAGCGAGAGATTCTAATAGTGAAAAGAACTATATGATCTTGTTCTTGGGATCCTTTTGGAAGCAGGTAGATGAAGACCTAATGCAAAATCACAGCCCGTCTGACTTTGATCCCTGCAGTCCGGGACTTGTATTCCCGAGACAAAAAAGTCATACCTATCGGATCAAAGACTGCCCCACAGCACAGGTTATGGCCGGGTAGTAGTGCTCCTTTAAGGGCTGTGTGACATGACAGCAAAGCTTTGAATCAGCACAGCCCTGACGATGATAAGTCTCTCCTCTTTTTCCTTTGGGTAGCGGCCACCGAAAGTGAACAGAACTAGCAACAGGAGGGAAAGTTTGGGGAGGTAGTGGGAGCCTGGTGGAGGGAGAACAGTCGTAGAGAATGGAGTCCCTGCATTCGTATGACATGTACCCAAGAGACACCAACATCGGTGACAGTGACTGATGGCCAAATATGGTAAAATCACCCAGTTTTAACAGGAATGAATTACATTTGGAAAGAAGTAAACCTGAACTGTGGTCTCTACGTGTGCTTCCCAAACCTGTAGCTCCAGGAGACAAATTTTTACCATCGTTTCTTCCCCTGGAAGGGAGAAATGTCCTCTTTCTGGCAATTGCTGCCGTAGCTCCATATGGTTCATCCTCTCTTTCTTCTTCCTTTATGCCTGAGGTTTATTTTTAAAATCAGTGTTTAGTGTAATTTAGGTCGAGAAGCACTGGTTTATATTCTTTCTTTTTTTTTTTTAAGATTTTATTTATTTATTTGACAGACAGTGAGAGAGGGAACACAAGCAGGGGGAGTGGGAGAGGGAGAAACAGGCTTCCTGCGGAGCAGGGAGCCCGATGTGGGGCTCGATCCCAGGACCCTGGGATCATGACCTGAGCCGAAGGCAGACGCTTAACCACTGACTGAGCCACCCAGGTGTCCCACTGGTTTATATTCTAATACTAGTGAGCATCCCCAGCTCAGGCATGCTGACCAGGGTGAAGTAAAGCAGGAAACACACACAGAAGATGAATGATTGACAGATTGCATAGCTGTAAGAACCAGTATTTGGTTATTTTTCATGAAAAGGTTAGATGCCATTCTTTTGAACTTTAGCTTGGGCTTGTGGAGAAATAAATGGATTTAAAGCTCTCCAAGAATTGGAATGGCAGGACCTTATGTTTCTTAACATATTTAGAATACTGAGAAATTCTAGCCTATTACTGTGTAACATTAGATAATTTATTTTCTTAGATAGAGAATTTAATACCCATGCAAAGAACGCTCAGGGAAAAAAAAAAAGGTTGTTTGATTTTTTTTTTTTTCTCCTGAAAAATTAAGACACCTTCAAATTTTATGTATATGCATGTGTAGCTTCCTTTTGCCTCCATGGGAGATGCCCCTCTTGAAGGAAAGATTATCTAGTATTAGTCAACTGGAAAGTAAAGGAAGAGAAAGACATAGAAGTAAAGTATATTTTAAATCTATTTAAATTTTATTAAAAATCCAACTAGAACCTTATTTATAGATTTTTTTTTGGTTTGTTTTTTTGATTTTTGCAAATTGGGAGTTACTGTTTGTTGGACTACCTAAAACTTCAGAAAATGACATCTGGTTATATTATTGGAAAAGATGAAAAAATGGAGGAGGTCTTATTTATACCTAAATAATTTTAGGTTGAGCTAAACATATTCCATAGAGTTATGTTTCTACTTTAGAATGACAGAAATGAATAAAATAATATGAAAGGGAATTAATTCTTTTTTCCATTAATATTTTAAATTTAAATTTGATTAATTAACATATAATGTATTATTAGTTTCAGAGGTAGAGTTCAGTAATTCATCAGTCTTATATAAAACCCAGTGCTCATTACATCACATGTCCTCCTTAATGTCCATTACTCAGTTACCACATCCCCCCACCCACCTCCCCTCCAGCAGCTGTCCGTTTGTTTCCTATGATTAAGAGTCTCTTATAGTGGGGTGCCTGGGTGGCTCAGTTGGTTAAGCCTCTGCCTTTGGCTCAGGTCATGATCCCAGGGTTCTGGGATTGAGCCCCGCATTGGTCTCCCTTCTTAGCGGGGGGTTTTCTTCTCCCTTTCCTTCTGCCCCCCTTCCCAGCTTGTGCTCTTTCTCTTTCTCTCTCTCTCAAATAAATAAATAAATAAATAAATAAATAAATAAATAAATAAATATTTTAAAAAAAAGAGTCTCTTATGGTTTGTCTCCCTCTCTGATTTCTTCTTGTTTTATTTTCCCTCCCTTCCCCTATGATCCTCTGTTTTTTTCTTAAATTCCACATGAGTAATTATCTTTCTCTGATTGACCTATTTTGCTTAGCATAATACCCTCTAGTTCCATCCATGTAGTTGCAAATGGCAAGATTTCATTTTTTTTTTTGATGGCTGAGTAATATTCCGTTGTATATAAATACCACATCTTCTTTATCCATTCATCTGTTGATGGACATCTTGGCTCTTTCCACAGTTTGGCTATTGTGGACATTGTTGCTATAAACACTGGGGTGCAGGTGCCCCTTCGGATCACTACATTTGTATCTTTAGGGTAAATACCCGGTAGTGCAAT
This sequence comes from Mirounga leonina, assembly GCF_011800145.1. Classification (NCBI taxonomy): domain Eukaryota; kingdom Metazoa; phylum Chordata; class Mammalia; order Carnivora; family Phocidae; genus Mirounga; species Mirounga leonina. The sequence goes on along the minus strand of NW_023270314.1, from coordinate 20,999,591 downwards.
TGCTGGGTCATAGGGTAGTTCTATTTTCAACTTTTTGAGGAACCTCCATACTGTTTTCCAGAGTGGCTGCACCAGCTTGCATTCCCACCAACAGTGTAAGAGGGTTCGAAAGGGAATTAATTCTGACTGTGGTCAGACATTATATAAAATATCATTATTTCATGATTAAATTGTCATTTAAGTTAAAGCCACATACTTTTCTTTCTCCTTAGACCTGTGTACGAGACAGAGCCATTCTTTCTATCCTGGCTGTTAGGAATATCAGCAAAGAAGTAGCTCAAAAGGCTGTTGATGAAGTTTTTGAATCTTGTTTCAATGACCATGAACCTTTTGGAAGGATCCCACATAACAAGACTTATGCAAGATATGCTCATAGAGACTTTCAAAACCGTGATCGGTATTACTCAAATATATGAAGAAAATGACATTTTATATTATGGAGCTTCTGTGATCATGCAGAAAATATGGTTCTTAAGTGGACAAATATATAAAATGTAAATGATCAATTAAATACAGATAAAACACAGAAGATACTGATTCTAGCATATGATCAGAAAAAGTAACTGTGATAAAAGTGAAACTGCCTTTAACTCCAAGGCAAAAATTATAACTTTATAGTTAACCATTTGGTAAATAAGACAAATAAATTACATTTTTGTATTTTTTTATGCTGTACTGGTGTTTTTTATTATTTGTGTGTTTTTTTAGATTGTGATTTTTTTTTTTACATGTGATCATTTTAAAATTTGATTATGAAACCTGTGAAGTGTGTCCTTGTATGAAGTTGATAGGTGACCACTGTTGGTATTTACATTAAATGTAAAGAAAAATGTACTGCTTTTATTACAGGACATTTATTGAAATGTTATGATGGTCAAAATATGCAAAGAATGAAAGTTGGGGATGATTCATTCAATGGTCCATGCCTCCCTTCTTCTTCTTCTTTGAACATATATGTGGGGACTATATGGCTTAGTTTTCTGGAGACGGTCCTAATTAGATTTTTTTTCTTTTGTAAAGGCAGTGCATTAAATTTATAACGTAATTGAATTTAATTTTTATGTATTTATAAGATTTTTCATATAATCATTCTCAAATCTTTTGTCCGGCCCTGTGTCTGAGTTTTAGATTCAGAAAACAGGTCATCTTATCTATTCCCCTTAACTGGTAGCTGCATCTTACACCTGTCTTTGGCAAATGTTTCTTGGCCTATGTCCAGACTGAAAGACAGTGATGCCTGTGTGTAGATGTGGCTAATTAAGGATTTGAAGACAAGGAAGTTAGCAGGATTCTTTCTTGTGAGTTAAAATTTGATTAAATTATGAAGTGATACCCAAGCTTGATAACTTATTAAACATTAAAACAAGGTTTGAGGATTCTGGGGAGACGGCAGAGTAGGAAACAACAGAAATCTGTTTCCCCACCTAGACAAAATTGCACTGGCAGAATCTTATATAAATATTTTGAACCCCATGGGCGCCTGGGTGGCTCAGTTGGTTAAGCGACTGCCTTCGGCTCAGGTCATAATCCTGGAGTCCCAGGATCGAGTCCCGCATCGGGCTCCCTGCTCGGCACGGAGTGTACTTCTCCCTCTGACCCTCCCCCCTCTCATGTGCTCTCTGTCTCTCATTCTCTCTCTCAAATAAATAAATAAAATCTTAAAAAAAAAAATATTTTGAACCTCGAGTAGGAAGGCTCCTAATTTTCAGGGAAAGGCTTGGGTGGTAAATTGCAGTTAATTTTGGTCAATTTCAGCTCTTAGCGTAGTAGTAGCTACCCATCTCCCACCACTCTGCCCTGTGGCAGACAGCAGTGTATGTGTTCCTGGAGTAGCTTTTACACAGATTGTGGAGCCAGGGTGGGCAAAAAGCACCCTGTCTTCCATATATTTGGGACCTGCTCTGATTGTGGCTTTTGAACACAGAGGTTCAGAGAAAGAGCTGGTGGCATTGTTGCACCCCCTCCCATTTTTGCAAACTGCTTTCCATCTGGCTCAGGTGACTTTCAGGGTCTTTAAAGGGCTGGTGACTTTTGTCGTCCTTCATTTTCCCCTTTTGGGATCCAGACCTTGAAGACTAGGCCATTCAAAAACAATGGCAGGGGCGCCTGGGTGGCTCGCTCGGTTAAGTGTCTGCCTTCAGCTCAGGTCATGATCCTGGGGTACTGGGATCAAGCCTGCATTGGGCTCCCTGCTCAGTGGGGAGCCTGCTTCTCCCTCTCCATCTGCCACTCCCCCTGCTTGTGCCCTCTCATGCTCTCTCTCTCAAATAAATAAATAAAATCTTAAAAAAAAAATGAAACAAACAAACAAACAAACAAACAAACACCAAAAACAATGGCATATACAGGTGGAATTAGAAAGTCATCAGGCATGCCCAGGGAAAGGCACAGGCTCAGAAAAACCCAAGTTTACGCCTCAGGCTGATCCTTGGCCCAGAGACAGCCTGCAACAATTAAAAGCAAAACCAAAAACAAACCCCAAACAACAGCTAACCCTGAGGAAGCAGAAGAATCTGATTTTCAGAGTTACCACATTATTACATTCAAATGTCCAGTTTTTTAACCCAAAAAATCACAAGGCATACAAAGGATACACAAGACATACACAGAAAAGTGTGGTCCATTCAAAGGAGAAAATAAACTAACAGAAACTTTCCCTGAAAAAACCTGATGGTGGATTTAACAGACAAAGAATTTAAAACAACTGCCTTAAAGATGCTCAAAGAACTAAAGGCAAATGTGGAAAAAGCCAAGAAATGATGTACAAACAAAATGGAAATATCAATAAAGAGATAGAAAACTTAAAGAAAACCAAAAAGACGTGGAAAGTACAATAACAAATGACAAAAATCCACTTGAGGGATTCAAAGGCAGATTTGGGCAGGCAGAAGAATCAATAAACTTGAAGAAAAGGAAAATTATTGAGTCTAAAGGACAGAAAGAAAAAAGAATGAAGACAATGGAATAGAGCCTAAGGGACATGAGGGATACAATCAAGTTGACCAACATATGCATTGTGGAAGTCCCAGAAGGAGAAGAGAGAGAAAGGGGCAGAGGGAATATTTGAAGAAATAATGGTTTGTAACTCCACATTTTCTTTTCTACATAATTTTAGAGACTAACACATTAAGGAAGTTATTAGTTTATGTTTTGGGGCACACAATGTATAAATACATAATTCTGTGTCACCAACAACTGAAAAGGATAAGGACAGTTTTAAAGGAGAAGAATTTTTGTACCTTATTGAAGTTACACTGGTATAAATTCAAAATAGAGTGTTAAAACTTTATGATGTTAAATGTAATCCCCATGGTAACCACAGGAAAATAGCTATAGAATATACACAAAAGGACATGAAAAAGGAATTTAAATGTTCACTATAAAAAATCAAGTACACACAAAAGAAGAGAGTAGTGCTGTACATGGGAGACAAAAAAGGTGTAAGTTATGTAGAAAAATACATAGCAAGATGCCTGAGGTAAATTTCCTCTTATCAGTGATTATGTTATTATTTTAACAGATTTTATTTATTTATTTATTTATTTATTTATTTATTTATTTATTTATTTATTT